>NC_084502.1:37883880-38217630 GCF_024500385.1 Phyllopteryx taeniolatus | reverse complement strand
TCATTGATCTACTGTATATCCCCTTCAACGATTATTCGTTTCCATGCCCCACCCTCATAGCAACGTGCCAGCCAGTACGTGGTATGATTTAAAAAATATAATAATGTTGATAATAATAATAATGCATTTAATGAATTAATTTCTACAATGGTTTTCTCCGGGCACTCCGCTTTCCTCCCACATCCCAAAAACATGCGTAGTAGGTTAATTGACAACTTTAAATTGCCCGTAGGTGTGAATGTGAGTGCGAATGGTTGTTTGTTTGTAAGTGCCCGGTGATTGGCTGGCAACTCCTGCCCGACGATAGCTGGGATAGGCTCCAGCACACCCACGACCCTAGTGAGGAGAAGCGGCTCAAAAAATTGATGGATGGATGGATGGATGGATTTCTACAATGATTAAAGGGCTGAATGCCCACTGTTGAAATAAATCTGCCATCCACCACCGAGGAGCTTAGACGTGGTATGAGAAGGCATAAGTTTAGATGGACTTTCTGACACCAAAATCTCACATCACCAAGGCCACACAATTGTTGCGCCGATACTGCCCAGACGGGTCTGCCAATGCACAGCTAGTTTTGTGCTTGCACTAAAATCAAGCTGCATCACTTTTTACATTAAAAAGCACCTGTGCTGTCTATTAAAATAGAGCCCTTAGTCACCAAATTGTCACATGCACCAGGTAAATGCCAAAGGACACACCCTCACAGCCAACTTGGCGCAGGGCAGGCTGCTCTGCTAAACATGCTAGCCAGCCTTGCACAAAATCAAGATGCGCCACCATTTGCACTCCGCCACACGTTGTGCAGTCTACGAAAATAGAGCCCCAAGTATCATTCTTCTGGGTTGTTTTTCTTCAGCTGCAACTGGGGCCCTAGACAAGCTGGATGTAATTATGAACAGTTCCAAATAGTAGTCAGTGTTAGCACAAAAACCTTTGGATTTTGCTAGACAAAAAAAAAAGGTCAGGAAAAGCCTACTAGCACATCTAAACTTTATTAGGTGATATTCAAAGGCATGTTAAATTATGGGAGGTTTGTGCTGACTCCCATTTAACATGAGTTTGAATCTGGTTATAGCCAGGATTGTCAGGAAAGTGTTTTTTAATCAACTCAGGAATTTCTTGAACTTAAATGGACTTTTTGACAAATTTAAATCAAGCCACATCACAGTGCAAAATCAGCTCTGACCCAGGTACTAAATAATATAAGGTTGAACACTGACTCAGGAAAGGTGTTCATTCTTGTCTTGTTGGATCTCAGTGCGGGGTTTGATACAGTAGATCATAACATAATGTTGAACAGATTGGAAACGGGGGTAGGACTCAATGGAACAGTCCTTGAATGGTTCAGGTCCTACCTGAAGGAAAGGAGTTATTTCGTAACCATTAGAAGTTCTCAATCTAATTGAATGGCAATGTCATACGGGGTCCCTGAAGGGATAGTTCTTGGAACCGTTTTGTTCAGCCTGTAAATGCTACCCTTGGGTCAAATTCTTCAGAACCTTAAGGTTGACTAACATAGCTATGGAGATGATACACAGTTACTTCTCGTAGTCTCTCCAGACAACTACAGTTCAATTGAGGTGTTGTCTCACTGTCTAAAACAAATCACTAGCTGAATGATCCAAAATTCTCTTCAATTAAACCACAACAAAACCAAGTTAATTGTTTTTGGAAGTAAAGAAAAGAAGATTGCTGTTAGTAAATACTTGGAGTCACTCTCTTTAGAAATCATAGATGAACTCCGAAACCTTGGTGTGCTGATAGATTCCGATCTGACTTTTCAACAGTCATATCAAATCCATCACTAAAACAGCCTTCTTCTTCCAGCTGAAGAACATATCCAGAGTGAAGGCTTGCATGTGTCAAGCAGACCAGGAGAATCTCATCCATGCTTTTATCTCAAGTAGACTTGACTATTGTAATGTTCTTCTGACTGGACTCCCCCAAAAGAGCATTAATCAGCTGCAGCTCATTCAGAATGCTGCAGCTCGGGTTCTGACCAGAACAGAGCAAATCACTCCAATTCTATGGAATAAAATTTGAAGTTCTGCTATTGGTCTATAAATCACTAAATGTTTTAGGTCCTGAAAACATAAAACAAATGCCAATGGACTTTAAAGCCAATGGGGCTCTGAGAGCTACAGACTCAGGTCAGATAGTGGAGCAGTCCAGGGGGAGTCCAGTCAGAAGACCATTACTATAGTCAAGTCTACAATACTGAAGGTAAAAAGCTATTTTTTTCTCGTGCTTATGATTGGGCATTTTAGAGTATTACAATTTTTTTTAAAGCATCCTCATCTTGTACTGTATGTTTTTAGAAATTTTAGTAAGCTGGCTTTAATTTTTCTGTACTGACTTTTAAATTGCTCTTTGTTTTTAAATGTTTTTTTTAATAAAGCACATTGAGTTACCCTGTGTATGAAATGCGCTGTAAAGATGAATTTGCCTTGCCTTGCTTAAATTGATTAATTCTAAGCACTGCCACACCCCATCATGAGGGTTTGCATATTTATCCAACCACATTATCTCAGTTGTTTATTTTTACTTCTCTCGAAATGATTTTTTCAATTGAGTTGTCCAGGTTTTAGGTCAACAATTGTGTCAGTTTTTAAATTGATATCGGTCTAATTTTTTATATTACAAAAATCTGGCAATGAACATGGGTGCGTGGACTATTTGTATTAACTGCATACAATGCTGTAGCGTGAAATCCAGACAGTTAATGTTGTAACCCTGCTGTTACAAAACACCACACAACTTCACTGAGACTTTAATGTGTACATTAAAGGGAGGGTTTGCAGTTTTCAAGCTGCTAGCAAGATTTGAATGTAGCCTCCCTTGACTAACCCCACTTCCTTTTGCATCTTTGACCAAAGCCACGTCCCTCACAAATGAGAACATGCACGAGATGTGCATTATACAAAGGTTAAAAGTTAACAAGCCGATCCTAGCCATTGCTAGTGGTTTGATGTATTTTTTGGAATGCACACTGAATTAAACATAAAAAAAAACTTACCTGTCCAGCAGAAACCTTAATAAGGCCCCCTCGGTCCTAAAGTGCTGGGTGAGTATGTAGTGATTCTCACCCTCCAATGCCAGTGTTTCATTTAGCAGTGCACGTTTAAAGCCCTTCTTTACCCTTACCCTTTACCCTTGTTTAGTCCCCAGGGCTGTCCAATTCCTTTTTTAACTTTTGTTGACAACCAGAGGTAAATACTGTAATCCGGCCACGGAAATAATCCTGCGCTTGCACATCAATGGTTGAACACCCCTCGGTCATACCTTCTGCCACAACAGTCTCTGATTGACTATTCTTTTTGCGACGTGTCCAGTTGGAAAATAATAATTAAAATTAAATTAGAGGCATAAGATGGTGCCAGAGAGGGATGAATTTTCAAAAGATCGTTTTATTAATGTTGTACTATCAGGTCATACAGACAGTTTTAACATGTATGACAAAAAGTGGGTGGCACGGTGGGCAACTGGTTAGCACATCTGCCTCAGAGTTCTGAGGTTGTGGGCTCAAATCCTTCCTGTGTTGAGTTTGCATGTTCTCCCCGTGACTGTGTGGGTTTCGTTTCCTCGCACATTACAAAAACATTCATGCTAGGTTAATTGAAGATTCTAAATTGGTGTTAATGTGAGTGTAAACCGTGTTTGTTTATATGTGGCCTGTGATGCGCTGGCGACCCCTCGCCCATAGTCAGCTGGGAGAGACTCCAGCGTATTCGTGACCCTAGTGAGGATAATTGGTACAGAGGATGGATGGATGAATGGATGGATGGATGGAAGACAAAAAAATAAAAAACTCTACCTTTATTGTGTGCATTCAATGATGCTGGATCATTCAGCATCACATCATAGGTTGCAAGTCTGGCCTACTACTAGTTGTGCATTTCTAAAGGCAGCCAACATAATGATCGTATAGCAAACTTCACTCTAAACATATACTGCCATGTTGGTGGCTGTTAGGTGGAACGTGTAATTTTTAAATGATTGCACACTGAGATTTAGTATCAATAGAGTTTGTTTTCAGGGACTCATGCTCATCTGCTTCTAAAACAATTGTCATGTTTACAAGAACTCAACACGGTGGATTAACACTTTTAACAATTAAAAACAAACAAACAAACAAACAAACAAAAACTCAATAGCCACAGGGAATTTTGCATCACATAACAATTTGCTGTTCTGTTTAAAATGTAGCTGAGCCCACAGCTGGCCACTTGCCACTTTCCCTTTGGTTGTTTGTATGTAATGCATGATAGCTTTCTTAAATCAGTTAATTTTACCATACAACTTGGATTAAATGCAAAGTTAGATACAAAGTTAATCAAGGCAACAGCTGGAGCCAGTGACACACATTTGCCTCTCCCTGTGGCACATGATGAAGACTCTTGGAGGAAATCAAGCACAGCATGTGCACCAGGCTGAGGGATATATGTGTGTGTGTATATATCTATCTATCAATCTATCTATATATAGATAGATATATAAAAACAGTTTTGGGCGCTATGAGAAAGAGCCACAAATGACAAAACACATACTGGCATGTCCTGCTCATCTGAGGCTGTCTTTAATAAGTGATGAGCAGCAATTGCAGTGAAAAGGAAACATAGTTAATATACATGAAGGTACAAGTAGTTGTATCAAGCTGTCTGCCTGGCATCACCTCTATTTGAAGTAATGTGTTGCATGTTTAATGAACTTTATGCTTAACTGAAGTCCACTGCTTTTTGGAGTTGTCAGCTTTTTGCAATTGGTCAAGTGCAGCCCAAAAACTTCAAACAACACATCATTCTCATTGGTAAAGACGGATGCTCTTAAATCCACCCTTTGTTATCCTACATGATGATCGAGGAGTTTTATGTACCCTTGACTATTCAGCACTCCCCACGTTTGCTCCAGGTTATATTATTACGCTGGTTTCTTCTGCCCAATGAACCTGGCTGATCTTGTCAGTTTTTTCCATGTTGGGGACAAATTGGTCAGAGCTGAGGTATTATTTGATGCAGATACAAGATAGCGTTTGATATTATGCTTCAAAGGACAGAGAACAGTAACTCGCAAACTAAACGGGAGGGACGAATAGCCTTTGTAGTGTTGAGGCACGATACAGTGGCAGGAAACTGGAAAAGTGAACCCCAGTGGGGTTGTGGGGATGATTCTCAGGGCCGATGACTGAAAGGAGTCCTAGATAAGTACTACATGGAGGAACCGAAAGTGAGGTTTTTTTTTAATTGGGGCCCTAAATCCCTGGCAGCACTCCTGGATACAGTTTTCTCTATGGCCAATAGAAACAGGCGGAGCGTTTACGTGACATTCAACTAAGGTAAATTTTGTGCATGTTTGGAGAGTTTGAATAGTTACAGCATCTGCACCTGCTGTTCATGCAATGAACTCCTTTTGTGCAAAAATTTTAAAACAATGAACTTTCTGTATACACTCACACTCATACAAATACTGAGAGAAAAACATTCTAACTCAAGTGATATTTCTAACCAACTTCCTTGTCTTTGACAGAGAGAGAGAGAGACAATGAGGGCAAAGCCATGTAGAGAATTTGAGAAGAACACCAGTCAGTTACTATCTTTTGTCACCGTTTGAGTCATCTTCAGAGGTTAAAAGACTTTGATTTGGTTTACGTCATACATATTTACGTATATACTTAATATATTTGCTCCACAATTGGTGCAGTGATACTACCACAAACTAATTTGTTTTGATTCATTCATATATTCTATGCCTGAAAAAAGCTCCTAAATGAAAATCCCGCCATGACTATAATTTTACTCAGTCAGGCTGTTGCGCCAGAGGCAACATCTCCCGCCACCCCGACACGATGCCACTGTACACATTAAAGCTTCAGCTTTCTTCATTCTGTCACTTTGTTGGCATTCCCAGGGGATGATTTCCACTACATCACGAGCAAACAGATTATAAGAAAGTTGAACAGGGCCAGACATCATCCCTATCTAACAGTGGGAAAAAAATATGACTTTATTTGCAGAAAAACTTCTTGTCTTTTTCTTTTTGTATCTTCCCGCCCATTGGTGAGATAAGAGCAAGTTTCAGCAAGTCTTTGGTCAAGCCAAGTCTAACTTTGAAGGAAACTATGTATTGTGAAAGATATAGTGAAATGGTCTTAACACGAAACACCAAACTTTAAATTTTGTTTCATGTTACAATGACGGCACGGTGGACGACTGCCTCACAGTTCTGAGGACCGGGGTTCAATGCCCGGCCCCGCCTGTGTGGAGTTTGCATGTTCTCCCCGTGCCTGCGTGGGTTTTCTCCGGGCACTCTGGTTTCCTCCCACATCCTAAAAAGATGCATGGTGGGTTAATTGAAGACTAAATTGTCCCATTGATGTGAATGTGAGTGTGAAACTGTGATGGTTGTTTGTCTATGTTTGTCTATACAGTATGTGCGATTGGCTGGCGACCAGTCCAAGGTGTACCCTGCCTCTAACCTTGAAGTCAGCTGGGATAGACTCCAGCACACCCACGGCCCTAAAGAGGTTAAGCGGTACAGAAAATGGATGGATGGAAATATTGCTTGATTCCAATGAGGCCTAATGTTGTCACACTTGTGGGGAGGGAACAGACAAATTTGCTGCTAACAAGACATTTACAGTTAAAATATGAACACTGCAGTGCACGCAGCAAACAAACTAAAATCTTTGTAGAGCTCTGTAGTAAAAGGGATGGAACATTGCAGGAGGGTGTGTCCACTGTAGTGACCTGACAGGAAGGCCTCATAAAGCCACATATTTGACCACAGTGCTAAGGAAACACTGCAATAGATAAATTAGCATGTGAGCCTGCCGTCCTGGGAAAAGAGGCTCTATATGTGTGAGAGAACCTCAACCAACTTAAGCATCTGTCTATGAAATCATCAGGAGACCAAATCCAAGCCACTCCACTAATAATTCATGGCAAGAGGGATTCTGAGGACTCAAAGTAACTTTTATTTTAGTGCAGTTTTTAAACTTTGACAATTTAAATCTGTAACACACTTTTTTATTTAAATTCAGTTCCTTAGTTCGCTGAGCTGCAATTCTCAAGTGAAACGGCAATTGTTTCTGGACTGTAAGTCGCAATGCCGCAGTGTTTAACAAATGTATTAGACCACCACCCAATGTAAGATTTATACCACATATAATATTAGTGTATTAGTGTATTATGTCAGTGCAACCACAACCAGTATGTAGAAGTTATTTAGTTGGAAATATATTTTTAATCCTAAAATTTAATCATCCATAGATTTTCCAATTCACTGATTTACAAAAAAAAAGACTGAAATAGTAAAGTACATTATGATTTCTTGATACACGTCAAATTATAGTAATTTCCTTGCATTCCTGAACAGAAAGAAATGTCAGTCATTACTCTCACAGCTATGAGAGTAGGTGGGGATACTCTGAGAGGCTCTGCTCTAGAATAAATTAGACCCGAATGATTGACAGTATACCTGACCACAGCCTGGACATATAGGCCTCGCTGGGGGACTATAACCAGCTATAAACCCCCTTGCACCTTGAGGTTTTCTACAATACTGAGCCGGTATAGTCTGCCGTTCAAGGCCAAAGGTTCCTCCAGAGAAGCAGAGCCAACGTCCATTCAATGGGCCTGCCGTGATTTTTGTGGCAGTCGTATCAGAGCTTGGCAGCAGTCAAGGCTCAGCTAATCTCATGAAGCTTTAAACAATGTGTTGGACCTTCCAAGTCCCCCGGCTAGACTGAGCCTTTGAGGCACAGGTTTTCCCCAACCCTCGGGACAGGAGTGGCTTCATCATCTGGCTTCATTTAATATTTCAGTAATGTATCCTTGAGCTGACTGCGTCTCATAAGAATCAACTCTGAATTGTGTACTTGTGCACACAGGAACAATTTTACTCTCATGTGAGTGAACATTTCTGTACATGATAGTGTCCGTGATTCCGAGAGGCTGCAGTCAGTTTTCACCTGCTCACTTCTCATAAAGTTTATAACATTTACAAACACTTCTGTTCATCAGGTCTTCACTAATTAAAGCTAATTGCTCATGCTAATGAATAATAAACTTTAAAACTGTGGCAGAGATAGTGTGTCATCCTCACCATAATCACTCATTAGCAGTGAAGAAAATGTGCTGAAAATTGTAACCATTAGAGCGTAATATAAACATTCCGAAAACACGTTTTACATCTGTTACTACAAAAATGTTCTTATTCAAAATAATTGCGGCTGTTCAAAATAATGGGGTTCTTCCAACCTGCGATTGGCTGGCAACCAGTTCAGGGTGTACCCCGCCTCCTGCCCAATGACAGCTGGGATAGGCTCCAGCACGCCCGCGACCCTAGTGAGGAGAAGCGGCTCAGAAAATGGATGGATGGATGGAATAATAATTAATTATTTATATTTTTCTCTTTGTTTATTATGTCTGAAATGTTCCCAATCTGCGGATATTCTCAGTCTGTGTGAAACAAAATAATAAAAGTCCCGCAACATAGCGAAAAATCTGCAATGTAAAATTAAATATGTACAATAATAAAAGTCAATACAATGAAGTCGGAAAAAATGGAGTGCGATATGGCAAGGGACGTCTGTATATAGGAACTTGAGCACATTTGTTCGCATGGGTGGTTATCTGGTGCAATTTTTAGTGACTTAGTTATTATTACTAGGCCCATTTCTACAACTACAATATGCAGTTACTTCACTAGCTACGTCTGCAGCCTGAAAATACACCCCCTTGGATGCCACAATGCTCGTTGCTCAGCTTGTGAGCTAGCTGGTGGCTAGTGCCTCTCGTTACGGTGTGGAAAGCCGAACGATGGTTTTCTATTCCAGCCCCCGGATATATTTGCAGCGGCTTAAACATATAGGCATAAGAAAGTTGCTGGAAGAAGTAGCAACCATTTCCCAGCGGGCTTGGTTTAACACAATAAGCGGACACGCCCAGAGTGTTTCAGAGCAGAGACAGCGGATTGATTTTTCACGATTTTGAAGCTTCATTCTGTATACTTCCCCATTTTATTAATCGTTTGGATTTGGCAGGGATGTTAACAACACTCCACTCTGTGGTGTGTCAAATTTCACTTTACAGGGACTTTAAGATTATTATCATTTGTAATCTGTTGACATTGTTATCAAAGCCATAAATAAGATTGTTGTCTTGTTAAAGGCCTCTCAACTGCCCCCACCCTCCACCCCTCCCTCCAGGATCCTTTTTGAAATGCTGAAATATGGTCACCCACTGAAAAAGATTATACTCCTTCGTGAAGTCTAGTGTTAGATTTTAGCTTTAAATAAAATGGTCTCGCTGAGATTTTCTCACTGGTTAGAATTATATACTAACAACATGTCTCCAAAAATACGCTCCTCTGCTCCAACATTGGAAAATGACTGCTTTTGAGTACAAAGCCATTAGATAAATCAGACGAGAGGAAGGCAGAAATGGTGCAAATATCCTGAATATGAAATCACTGCCTCCCACATTTGACACAGTTCAGAATGAAACTCTCATTGACGTCCATAAATAGCCACCCACTGGTGTGTTCCGCATGAGACGAGTGGATGACACAACTCTAAAACAAAAATCAGCAGCGGTTGTGCCCACACACATGCTGGCGAGCAATTTAATTTGTTCTCTGTTTGAATGCAGTTTTTTTAGATTACTGTTACAGGTTCTAAAATGTGCATAATTTTGAGCTCACTCTAAATAAAGAATATATTTCAATGTTTGTGTTTGCATGAGATGCTCAGAGAAAAATGTCATTTATGTTACTAAACTTAGTGATTGTTAAAGCCCGCCACAAATAAATATATATGTGGGCAACCCTGATATATATTTAGTAGTGCAACAATACATGCATCTGTATCGAATTGTTCTATACAGTGGTCACAGTGCGGTCCGCACTAAATGACAATACGTCATTTTATATCAACCTCTGACGATGAGCTACTCCACCTTACGCCTTATTGTTGAGTGCAGATCCACTATGCTGCTCCTTTCACATTTATTCTGACCAAGGAAGGGTGCATTCGGAAAATCACCCCGATGCCCTAGCTACTGTCACTGATGGTGTCGTGGTACACTCGTCTGACTTTGGTGCAGGCAGCGTGGGTTCCCACTCAGTGACGGTGTGAATGTGAGTGCGAATGGTTGTCCATGTCTATATGTGCCCTGCGACTGACTGGCGACCAGCTCAGGGTGTAGTCCGCCTTTCGCCCGAAGTCAGCTGCGATAAGCTCCAACGTCCCGCGACCCTAACCAGGATAAGCAGTGTTGAAAATGGATGGATGGATGGATGGATGCCCTAGCTACTCTCAAAATGCGTGGTCCCAAGTGTAGCAGAGCAGCACTGGAATTTATTTCCCAACGCACCTCAAGCTGCTGAGACAGAAGCTAATGCGCAGTTGCAACGTGGCTAGTTCCATAGATTCTCCTAATATCGAAAATCCTCCACCATCCTTCAAATCTGGCTTTTGGAAGTATTTTGGTTTTACTGTTAAGTATGTCCCAGATGGCAAGCGTGTCCTAGACAAAAGTTCTACGGTATGTGTGTCACACAATGCTTAACTACGTCACTGGATATACAACAAATATGACATCACCACAAACTTTACCTGACATATTTGGACAGGGCAAAGAAAATTGACTGGGGTATTTCCACTTTTATTGCTGTCAACATACGTCCCTTTTCAAACTTTGCAGACAAGGCCGCATTTCGTAACATGCTGCGGAGTGGACACTTGAGCCTCATTAATAAGATTCCTTAGCGAACCTCGCTGCTGCTCTGACCTCAGACGGCTGGACATCGAGAGCTACGCAGAACTACTCGATTTACGGTACCATATAACTGCAGAATGGGAGATGAAAAGCAACGCTCTTCAGACACGCCTCCTCAACAGTCACGACTGATGATCTAATCAAAGCTCTCACAGAAGTTGTGGAAGTTAATGCAACCAAATGTACAGGTACATCTCAATAAATTAGAATATGGTTGAAAAGTCCATTTATTCCAGTACTCATACATGATAGAGGTTCATTGAGCACTCGGGAAAACACTTTTCAGAGGGCAAATTCCTGCCTAATATCTACTTGTCATGCAATATTCTAGTTTCTAGAGATGGTGAATTTTGGGTTTTCGTTTGCTGTAACCTATAATGCAGTGCTTCTCTATAATATGAGTTTCACTTTTTTAAATTGAACTACCTAAGTAAATTAAGCTTTTGACACTATTCTAATGTATTGAGATGTACCTGTAACTATACCTGTGACGACTGACAATGCCAGGAATATAGATAAGGCTGTCATGGCTCCTGCGCTAGTTATGGTATAACTTTTATTTTTGTCAAGATTCAGGTTGCGAGTTGGACCCAGATGCTGAGAGGGAGGGTAGTTTGTGAACAAATGTTTATTGTAAATTGGAAGCAAACAGGGCTCCGAGAACTAGATCTGGGATTAGCAGCGTACCAAGGAGGAGCATTCTGGCAGGGTAGGAGTCCGGGTTGTCGGTGGGTTAGAGATCAAATTACGAGGTCTTCGGGAAGCAAAAGGTGGACAAGGCGGCTAGGCTGCGAACTCGACATAGAGCGTTGATAGTGTGGCGACGAGTTGGAGTCCCACAGTGTCTTAAAAGTAATCCATCCATCCATTTTCTGAGCCGCTTCTCCTCACTAGGGTCGCGGGCATGCTGGAGCCTATCCCAGCTGTCATCGGGCAGGAGGCGGGGTACACCCTGAACTGGTTGCCAGCCAATCGCAGGGCACATAGAAACAAACAACCATTCGCACTCACAGTCATGCCTACGGGCAATTTAGAGTCTCCAATTAATGCATGTTTTTTGGGATGTGGGAGGAAACCGGAGTGCCCGGAGAAAACCCACGCAGGCACGGGGAGAACATGCAAACTCCACACAGGCGGGGCTGGGGATTGAACCCGGGTCCTCAGAACTGTGAGGCTGACGCTCTAACCAGCCTGCCACCGTGCCGCCGTCTTAAAAGTAATCAGACGTAATTAGGATGATAAGCTGCTAGACTCCAACGTCAACCCTGCAAAGCACTCATAACACACACACACACACACACAATTACCCACTCACGCATACGCAAGGTGCAGTCTCAGTTACGGGGTCTATTTCTGTATTTAACACATACATAAGGTGCACCATATTATTGGGCACAAGCATGGTAAAACATACGCTATCTTAAAACATACAGTAGCATGCATGCACAACAATGTTTTTAAAAAGGCAGCAGGAGCAAAACTGAGTTCAGTTGTACTTTATTGGCGTATTTAACAATGTACTCATGTTATTATTTTATCAATTCTCATCCACAAATCCATCAAAGTCCTCGTCTTCTGTATCCGAAATGAACAGCTGGGCAAGTTCTCCAACAAACACGCCAGGTTTCCTCTCGTCATTGTCAGAGTCAGTCTCGTTGCCGGGGGGCTGTTCAGCAATGATGCCGGCTTTCGCGAAAGCTCGGACAACAGTCAAAGCAGATACCTTAGCCCAAGCATCCACAATCCAGTCGAAACCATGTCCATGTTGGTGATGTGGTTGAGCTGGATGTGTTTGTCGGCAATCTTTTTACTGCAGTAGGAGCGGAAGATGGCCATCTTTTCCTTGTAATCTGCCGGAAATTGCTGCGCCACGGTAATCCTTGCCCGGATGGATGGATGGCACCGTTTCATAAAACGAAAGCACCAAGACTTCTGCCTCCTTGAAAATGCTCAATTTTCATTTCTTCTGCAAGCGTTATTGCCCTCAGTCGAATGGTGACTGTAGAGACGCTTCTCTCGGCTGTTCTTTGATCATTAATCCATTGCTCAAGTTGGTCTTCCAACTCGGGCCACCTCGCCTTGTTTCCGCGGAAACTCAGCTTCGACTTCTTGACTTGGCGAAGCTTGTTTTCCTGCTTCCTCCACTTGCGAACCATGGATTCGTTGATCTTGAATTCTCTCGCGGATGCTCGATTCCCATGTTCCTCCGCGTAACTGACAGTTTGCAGTTTAGACTGTGCTTCGTACGCGCCATTTTCGGGGGGGTCCTTAGCCAAACCGATGTTTTGAACAATGCACATACCGGCGCTATATACCTACTGGGGGAATGCCTTTAGCGTCCTCCTTCACGCGCACCCTTCCCCCTTTACGTCCGCATGCTGTCCTCAGCCACGTCTGCTTTTCCTCTGTATAAGGAGCATGTCGGCAGGAAATGCTCCCAGTCAGTCAAGCGGAGCGCTCATCACACAACAACATTTATAGATTTTGGAACTCGGTGCACACATAAGGCACGCCGCATTATAAGGCTCCCCGTCCATTTTGGAGAAAATTTAAGACTTTTAAGTGCGCCTTATTGTCGTGAAAATACGGTAAATAAAAAGGCAGGATTTGTCATGAACAGAAAAAAGGAATAGGACCAAAAATGCACGACTCCAATTCAAATGGACAGTTTCAAAAAGAGATGTTTAATAAACGGGCAGAGGTCGGTACACATGCAGGCAATCCGAAAAGGCAACAGTATCCAAAAAACGTGAGGCAAAAAGGCCAGGTCAATAATCAGAACAGGGTCTAGTCTTACTATGAGTCGGTGATGTGGAAACAAGGAATGCTGGAACGTGACAACAAGGTACAACGAACTGGTGACCAGAAAGAATGAGACACAAGGTTAAATGCATGGGGTAATTAGGGTAAACAAGGCACAGGTGGGGAAGATGCTCTCAGGAGCAGGTGTGTACGAGACAGGGGGAAGACAACAACCATAACACACACCATGACAGTACTCCCCATTAACGGCCGGCCCCAGACGGCCCCGGAGCCCCAGAATGCGCAATGTGGAAGTCTTGAATGAGCGAGTCATCCACGATAAACCCAGACGGCACCCATGAACGTTCCTCAGGCCCGTAGCCCTCCCAGTCCACAAGATATTGAAACCCCCTCCCCCTCCGACGAGACGACAACAGCCGCCTCACCGTGAAGACAGGGCCCCCGTCCACGAAACCGGGGGGGGAGGTGGGGGCCTGGAAGGTGGGACCAGAGGGGACTCCTGAGCAGGCTTGAGCAGGCTGATGTGAAATGCAGTATGGACCTGCATCGACCTTGGGAGCCTAAGCTTAATGGTGACAGGGTTGATGACCTTTGTGATGGGGAAGGGCCCAACGAACCTGGGAGCGAGTTTCCGGGACTCCACCCGGAGTGGAATATGCTTGGTAGAGAGCCAAACTCGCTGACCCACTTTGTAGTTTGGGGCCGGTGTCCTCCTATGGTCAGCTCCGGTCTTGTCGGACCGTCCTTGGCATAGCAGCATTCGACACGCTCGCTCCCAGGTCCTCCTGCAGTGTCTCACCAAGGTCAATGCAGCTGGAACCGTGGACTTGGGGGCTATGGCAGGAAACAGAGATGGTTGGTAACCATGCACAATGTGAAAAGGCGATAGACCAGTGGATGCAGAGGGGAGAGAATTGTGAGAGAACTCGACCCAAACCAGCTTCTGAGTCCAGGATTGTGGCTCCTGTGAAGCGAGACATCAGAGCCCAGTCTCCAGGTCCTGGTTTAGCCTCTCAGTTTGTCCGTTGGTTTCAGGATGAAACCCAGATGACAGACTGACAGTAGCACCTATTAAACTGCAAAACTCCTTCCAAAATCGTGAAACGAATTGGGGGCCCCTTTCAGATACCACATTCTTGGGAAAACCATGAAACTTGAATACCTGGTTTATCATCAGCTCGACAGTTTCTTTAGCTGAGGGGAGTTTCGGCAGTGCAATGAAATGTGCCATCTTAGAGAACCTGTCAACAACTGTGAGAATGGTGGTATTTCCTTTCGAGGCCGGTAATCCTGTCACAAAGTCTACGGAAATGTCTGACCAAGGACGTTGTGGTATTGGCAGGGGTCGCAACTCCCCAGAAGGGCGTTGACGAGAGGGCTTGTTAGCAGCGCATACCTGGCAAGCATTGACGCAATTGATAACATCCCTTCTAACATTAGGCCACCAAAAGCGCTGTTCGACCACAGATTGTGTTTTGGCAATGCCTGGGTGACATACAGTCTGGGTTAGTGTGAGCCCAGTGGAGGACACGTCCCCTTAAGGTCGGGACCACATAGAGCCTGTTTTCAGGACAATCTTTTGGGCTAAGAGTGTTATTCAGAGCCTCTTTTACCACAGTTTCAATGTCCCAAACAAAAGCAGAAATAAAACATAACTTGGGCAAAATAGTTTTAGGGTCGGACAAAGAATTCTCTTTGCAGAAAATACGTGATAAAGCATCTGGCTTACCATTTTTAGAACCAGGTCGGTAGGATATCATGAAATTAAATCTTGTGAAGAATAGAGCCCATCTAGCATGCCTAGTATTTAATCTTTTAGCAGACTCAAGGTTCTTGTGATCGGTCCATACTAAAAACAGAGTCTGAGCCCCTTCTAGCCAGTGCCTCCACTCCACCAAAGCCAGCTTGATAGCCAGCAGTTCACGGTCACCTATATCATAATTTCTCTCGGCCAGAGTCAGTTTTTTAGAGAGATAAACACAAGGATGTAACTTACCATCCTTGAGACACTTCTGGGAGAGCACTGCTCCTATTCCGGCATCAGACGCATCAACTTCCACAACAAACTACTGTTTGGGATCTGGCAAAGTGAAGACGGGAGCAGAGGCAAAGCTCGATTTTGGTTTCTGTAAAGCTGACTGACAAACCGGGTTCCACACAAAGGGTCCGTGTGGCGAGGTAAGATCATGCAAAGGCGAGGCTATAGAACTGAAATTTTTAATGAACTTTCTGTAGAAATTTACGAACCCTAAGAACCTTTTTACATCCTTACGTGACGTGGGAGTGGCCCAATTAGTCACGGCATCAACTTTGCAAGAGTCCATTTTGACTTCACCTTGAGCCAGCACGAAACCCAGAAAAGAAACGGACGCCTTGTGGAACTCACATTTCTCAGCCTTGACATAAAGTTCATTCTGCAGTAACTGCTGCATCACAGAGTGGACATGAATAATGTGAGTCTCCTCATCCGGGGAGAATATCAAAATATTGTCCAAATGTCTGCAAAAAGGGTCAACAAGGCACAGGTGGGGAAGATGCTCTCAGCAGCAGGTGTGTATGAGACAGGGGGAAGACAACAACCATAACACACACCCATGACAGAATTCACTTGAATTATAGGTAGGCTATACCTATTTTAAACAAGCTAAACTGGTGATACTGGTGAAATTTCAGAAATAAAACTCTAAAATATAAATGCAGAATTAACTTGAATTACATACAGTATTTACGCTTTTTAAAAAAAGTTTCACTTGTGAAGCTCATTAACAGCACTTTTGTGATGCCCTCAACTCCTGACGTTTTCTTTGAAAGCACTCCACTAGTTTGTCTTAAAAGTGGTTTTAGCTAGCCTGTTGTGCAGTACATTATGCATGAAATAAGATGCTGCATAGTGTCAGTATTAAAGCTTTTAAACAAACATATCAGTATACTAACAGTTTAGAGACATAACAAAGGGCAAAGCGTGAAGGATAATACCCGACCCTCCTTCACATTATATTTCATTTCAGACAACAGAGCATGAAACAGCTAGCTGGCCAATTGTCTGCTAGTTTCATTCCTCTCAAATAATTGGAGAAATGTCAATATAAGCAGCAACCCGAATTAAATGTACATGTTAATGTGGACTGGCTGTTGGAAGCTGACACTGGTCATGTGTAGACGCCATGAGATGTAACTTGTCCATGTGCCCGTGTTTGTGTGTGCCAGCGGGCGAGAGAGACTCGCACACTGCCCTGGCTCCTTATTAAAACACCGCATGCGCTGGGTGATAGGTTTTCGTTTTTACTGCCATGACATGTGACTTAATGTTTACTTTAGCTTGATAGCCATGGCTGCTAGCAAAACGGTCTCCTTTCTGAACACAAAAGTGTTTTTAAACAGTGACTCATTCGGACACCACTGTAAAGGCCTCTTTATACTCACGCGGCCGACAACGCCCGCATTGCATCACGTGACCGACAAATTGGCCCGCGCGGCCCCTCTGCGTCACTTAACATTCACACGGCATAAATTGTTGCTGCCCGTAGAACGCCGCGGCGATCATCTCTCGTGATTGGTCCATTTTAGTCACATGCTGTGATGACGTACTCAGCGTGCCCCTTGGTTCTACATACCATCTACGCTGGCGCCTTCTTGATCGATTTTGCAGCATAATTAAACGTATCATCTGGTCATCTAGGTCCATTTGTTCTAGCAGACACTGTTCCACGGTCGCCATTGTTGTTGCTTTGTTCCTTGTTCCGGAAAGGAAAGTAAAAACGGCTCCTGTAAATGACCTAAAAAATGCAGAGGAGAAACCACCCTGTGGCGTCACAGCCAATACCAGCCGTAGCGACACCCCCGACTTGAAGGTGAACTGCAGTAGATTTTGAAAACTGCGCGCGTGGGTTGCGCTCAAATATAAAGGCAAACTGCATGCGTGATAGCTGCAGTGACGACAGCGCGGTTGCCGTCCCCGCGACTATAAAGAAACCTTAAAACTTACTTTCGGATGAGGTCGTGACATAGACTGGCTCTGTGGCAAATCCTCGTCTTCTGTGGCGATTCTTCTTCTTCTCCTAATAAATGTGGATTACAACTCTTTGTGGTACAAAGCGCCAACTACTGTACAGGAGGGACTAAGCAGTCAAAAGGCGTCACTGATTTCAAAATGCAAAAGGAAGCTTTCGACAAGACGTGTGATGCCGTGATATGTCAATCTCCTGGGGGGTCCAATCAGATTTCAGGGGGGTCCAGTGCTACCCCAGCCTCCCCTCTGGCTCCGCCCCTGCATAATTGTAACATCAATTGAACATCTCCAGAGCTGTCAAATGTTACGGAAGATCCACATTTTGTTATAGAAATCACTGGTCTCTGACTCGTTACGTATGGGGCAGAGGTCGAGATCTGCCTGCTGAGTGTCGACCCACGTCCGTAATGCACCGCCCGCCACTGTTGTATTAAGAAACAAAGCCCTGAATTCACTTTTCAAGGTCTTTAAAGAACTTCAGCAAGTAAATTAGTCTTGATGAATATAGAACCTAGCACTTTCCCCTTCATATTCATGTCTTTGTAAATGAAGCCAATGTTATGTCTGTAAGCGAGTACTGACAAAAAATATGAATTACCTTAACCTCAACTCAGTCAAAAATCACTTGCTGCAGGAAGTACTGTGGATTGCTTGACTGAAATTGAATTTTCTTTGGAGACATATTAACCATTTAACTGTGTTACCTAATCACCTTAGCCATTGGTTGGATAGAAACTGTAGTGTAATGACTTTAAAAGACTAAGCTGTTATTTCAAAAGTAAACATATTTTCTATTGGATCAATGTGGTTCACACAAATGGCTCATTAACATTAACATGAATTATCATTCTTCAATAACATTCCACATGTCAAGTACCAGGATACATAGCCTAAATGTCAGATTCAGAAAACTCAAGCAAGACTGATGAATCATATGAGATCAGAACCTATTTGGGAATACTATACTCTTTTCCCACGTGGCTGAATGGGCATACGGATGCAACAATGATGTACTAAATGACAAAGAGGGAAAAAAAATATTTGAAGATCGAGTAAACTGCCACAATATTACATAAAAAGAAAGTAGGCCAGGAAAAGAGGACTTGCATTTGGGAGTCTCTCCTCAGAGCACTCATGTAGAAATATCAAAATGATTCGCACAGCAGAATTATGAATTAATGTTTTTCTTGGTTCTTTGGATGTACAGAATTTAATATACTGAGCCAACTCTCACACCACCCAGGTTCACACTCACATAATTGTGAGCATAAGAAGAAGCATGGGCCAGAGTTCATATCATTTCATTCTGTGCATATGGACAGGAAGCTGGTGCCCACAGGACAGTTATTTTGATTTGTACTCTGTGTCTGCTTTGTGTATGCAAAGCACCAATGAGGATTTGTTTTTAATGTGGCAATACACTCATGACATCGGCTTTGCAAAATTGTGTCTCTTCGCTGTAGGCCCTATTTTACAAGATGCACCGCCTTGTGATTGAGATGCAGAACTATATTAGGTTTACTGTGGATTACAACACACCAGCACCGACAATAATTTGGACAACAATTTGAATTTTTGCATTCTTCCTCACCTTTTTCCTTTGCTTAGCAACATTTGTTGAGGCTCGTTCTAAATATCACCCGAAAAGGCACAAAAAAAACAAAGAAAAAGCAAAACATATGAAGCATTTATTGGTAGTAAACATTCATTTTATCGACTGGTGTTACTCTCAGTCATTTACTAACATGAGCTAGTTCACTTGAGTCTCTTGAGTCAGTGTTGTTGGCCATCTGCCATAGTTGTTTTCTCAGTGTGTGTGTGTCTTGCTGTAGGTGAGAGAAGAAAATTGCAAACCATTTCTCTTCTGCACCTTGCACACTAATGTCTCACTTGGGCTCCTTCGCTCATGAGTCCTCATTTTCCAGCTGCACCGTTTTAATAAGAAGTCTACCTAGTGAAACTGGACTATCGGTCAATTAACAACCTGACTGGTGGTCAATTTGAGCTTGAAGTACATTTTTATTACCCTTCTTGTGTATTTGCGGCCTCCCACACAATTGTTTTGCATTTAAAATATGCATACACCAACACATTTTTGCTCCTTTAGAAGTTGACTCTAGAGCAAAACACAAGTACATTGCAATTTTAAAAAATAGTGCAAGAGAAAGTGCAACATTTTAAAATGTTCCTGAATTTAACAGATGTTGACAGCTCTGAATGGGAACATGGCTTTTACAGTCAGGAGGAGAAAAACAGCATCCAACTGATAGCATGGGAAAGCTTATGCAGAAAACACCACACTGAAGTGATTTTTAAAGTGTCTCCTTGTTGTCACATTGCAAATGTTCGGCTGCTACATGAAGGGAGAAGATGGCAGACATGGTCTGTTTTGATCCAAAAGAAAAGTATTCTCTTTAGACAAGTCAGAAATGAAAAAGGAAAATTGGTGTCATGAGTTATCAAAGGGAACCGCAGTCTATTTTATTAAAGACAAGATTTTCTGTGAGCACAAGCTTTTTATTTCTTTTACACTCAATCCATTCTCAGTCTGTTTCAGCACATTTCTACTATAAAGCAGATTAAGTAGCAAGGCTTTTGAGAACATCCACCGGGGACTTCAGAGGCTGAAGCAGCAATATTGCAAGCACCTATGTTAACCAGCAAAAGAAGCAATTAAAAAGAGCTACTGCAACTCCGGCCCATCAGGCAGTTCTTTCAAATTAAAACGACAGAGACCTGAAGGAAGCGGCTGCTTGCGGCCGGGATGAGTTAAGTCATGAGTGGTCGCTTGCTGGGATTTGCTCTTAGGTATGTGAGTCTTCTCGCCCATAAGGCTCACAAAAACACAGGACATATAAAGAAACATAGCCAAGTAAACATGGCGACCTCCCTGCTACCACAGATACTGTATGATGAAAGAATGTGATGAATTCATGGATATTCCCTGAGGAGAACCATGGTTTTCCACTTAATGATGTTATTAGGGCAGCTGGCAGTAAAGACTTTGCATCAATTATATTGTCTACGAGCATATTATAGTATGTCTATGTTACATACCAGAAATGTACCTCTGGACCTACTGGCAAAAAAATAACCATTGTGGTACCTTTGTTTGTGCCACTAAGCCAAACATCTATCCATCCATCCATCCATTTTCTACCGCTTATCCGAGGTCGGGTCGCGGGGGCAGTAGCTTTAGCAGGGACGCCCAGACTTCCCTCTCCCCAGCCACTTCATCCATCTCTTCCGGAGGGATCCCGATGCGTTCCCAGGCCAGCCGAAGGATGTAGTCTCTCCAGCGTGTCCTGGGTTGTCCCGGGGGTCTCCTCCTGGTGGGACGTGCCCGGAACACCTCACCAGGGAGGCGTCCGGGAGGCATCCGAATCAGATGCCCCAGCCGCCTCATCTGGCTCCTCTCGATGTGAAGGAGCAACGGCTCTACTCTGAGAACCCGGATGACCGAGCTTCTCACCCTATCTCTAAGGGAGAGACCGGACACCCTGCGGAGGAAACTCATTTCGGCCGCTTGTATCCGGGATCTTGTTCTTTCGGTCATGACCCACAGCTCATGACCATAGGTGAGGGTAGGGACCTAGATCGACCGGTAAATCGAGAGCGTCACCTTTCGGCTTAACTCCTTCTTTACCACAATGAATCGATAAAAAGTCCGCATCACTGTAGACGCTGCACCGATCCGCCTGTCGATCTCCCCTTCCATTCTTCCCTCACTCGTGAACAAGACCCCAAGATACTTGAACTCCTCCACTTGGGCCAGGATCTCATCCCCGACCTGGAGAGGGCATGCCACCCTTTTCCGACTGAGGACCATGGTCTCAAATTTGGAGGTGCTGATTCTCATCCCAGCCGCACACACTCGGCTGCAAACTGCTCCAGTGAGAGTTGGAGATCACGGCTTGATGAAGCCTACAGAACCACATCATCTGCAAAAAGCAGAGATGCAATACTGAGGCCACCAAACCGGACCCCCTCTACGCCTCAGCTGCGCCTAGAAATTCTGTCCATAAAAGTTATGAACAGAATCGGTGACAAAGGGCAGCCTTGGCAGAGTTCAACCCTCACCGGAAACGAGTCCGATTTACTGCCGGATATGCGGACCAAACTCTGTCTCCGGTCGTACAGGGACCGAACAGCCCGTATCAGGGGGTTCGGTACCCCATACTCCCGAAGCACCCCCCACATGACCTCCCGAGGGACACGGTCGAACACCTTCTCCAAGTCCACAAAGCACATGTAGACTGGTTGGGCGAACTCCCATGCACCCTCGAGGACCCTGCCAAGGGTGTAGAGCTGGCCCACTGTTCCACGACCAGGACGAAAACCACACTGCTCCTAAGCCAAACAGCTACAACAAATCAACAAGTTACATTTAATGACAAATGATAATTTAAAGCAGTGACCACTAGCTGTGGCAGTGTTTTAAAGGTAATTGGATGGATGGAGGGTTGAGAATTGCACGCCACAGCGCTTACTATTGATGTGAGCAACCAAGTCAGCTGTCTATTCCAATTCACAGGGTTTTGAAGTCAATCTCACTTATCATCTCAGTTGAACTAAGATCAGTTGAGAAATGTGACCTGTCGAATGCAAGCCAAGGAGATACAACATGTGGTCAGTGGTGGGAAGAATGTAGGACTTTACTTAAGTACAATTTTCAAGTATCTGTACTTTACTTGAGTATTTATTGTTTTGGCGACATTTTACTTTCAAAGCAGATATTTGTACGTACTTTCTACTCCTTCCTTTGTCAAAATAAGCTTTTTACTTTTTGTGGATGACAACAAGAGATAGGTAAAATCATTTTGAGCTCTTGATTGGGTGAGATCTTGGGGACTTACGGCGTTAGAAAAAAACAGGGACAGCAGCCACATGGAGGAGCATGAATCGTGGCTGTGGGGGTGTGCAGATTTTCACCCTTGCAAAACAGTCGTCAGCGGGGTGGGGTGGGGGCACCGCCCCGTTGACCACCCCTTTGCACAGCATTAGTGTGGAGTCTCCCTATTTCTGCCAAGCTGGGTGTATCTCCTGGGGGTGGTCAACAATAGGGTGTTGTTGTTTCCCGGCATGTTTAGTGCAAAGTATAGTGCAGCACATAGAGTGAGTACTTTTGACACCTCTGCATGTGGTAGACGAGAACCAAATATTATGCAGTCCTATTAGCTTTGAAGGCGTGGACTCAGTGGCAACTGTATTATGGACAGTGGGACTGCGCTATTTCGCTTTCTAATTTTTGTTTTATATTTACTGCAAAACTGATATTTGGTTTCAAGTACATTTTAAATACATGTGTGTAATGTGTTCATCAAGAGCCCAGCCAAATATGATTATGCAGGAAAATGCTTGCTAAGCTACGATCATTATAATGTCAATTGGCCATTATGATGACAATTGTTCTAAATGTCATTCAGTATTTGTAACTACTGACAGTGTAGGGCACGCCTTCTGAAAAATGTTGGCATTGTTATAACTGCGCCTCTGGCACTTTTACACAATACAGTTCTACTAGGTAATAGCACAGCTGATAAGATTTTTTGTGACAAAGTGATTTGCAAGCAGCTTCAGGAAGACTTCCGGGCTGTGTTATGATGCAATAGCAGAAAGTGAAATTAATATGCAACCTCTCTTTACACACTTTTGAAAGCCTACTACTTAAGGTCAAACAGAGGCCACAGTTGGAGATTCTGCTAAGAAAAAAGCTGTCATAAAACTATCATCCATTGGCTGAGAATTGCCCTGAAAATGCCCGGCTTGTGAGTTTATTTATTCTACATCTTCATTTATACATTATATTCCGATTATAACTGAGGTATAAAGTGCATGGATATTTATAGTACATGAATTTTCGTTACTCCTAACCGGTGGCCTTCACTAATGTAGTAATTAGCCCTGTTGTGAAGCCAGAAGCTGTTTGGACTGCTGTTACCTAATTAACCAACATGCTCCTACATTATTCATTTTGGTATTTCATTATTGGTTACTTATGTATGTGTCCATTTATTTGTACTTTTTTTTAAACATGATTTCAGTCATGAGGGTAATTATATTTTTGTATGCATTCGGAACTCTTCCTGAAATTCACTTGCATCTAATATACGTGTGTGTGTGTGTTTGTGTGTGTGTGTGTGTGTGTGAGAGAGAGAGAAAGAGAGCGTTACGTGCGTGCATGTGTAAATAAATATATATGTATACACACACATACAAAAAACAAAAGTGTAAATTTATGAGTGACATATTTTTGAATCAGAACTTTTGAAGGACATGTGTTTGTCTTGGGAAGCCTAAAGGCTGAGTACTTTTGTAGAGATGCCAAAGTGCTATTGATAATGTAATCCAATCTTAGCAGTGAATTTGCATGTGGCCAGAAAGTCACTTCGTCATTGAATCATCAAGCATTAACAAGTAGCTGTGATATATTGAACACAGTCAAACATAGTATGAGTAAATAATTCAATCCATCCATCCATTTTCTGAGCCGCTTCTCCTCACAAGGGTCGCGGGAGTGCTGGAGCCTATCCCAGCTATCATCGGGCAGGAGGCGGGGTACACCTGAACTGGTTGCCAGCCAATCACAGGGCACATACAAACAACCAACCATTCACACTCAGATTCACACATACGGGAAATTTAGAGTCTTCAATTAACCTTGTGTGCATATTTTTGGGATGTGGGAGGAAACCGGAGTGCCCGGAGTGTACTCCGATTTCCTCCCATATCCCCAAAACATGCAGGGAAGGTTGATTGAAGACTCTAAATTGCCCGGAGGTGTGAATGTGAGTGCAAATGGTTGTTTGTTTGTATGCCCGCCTCTCGCCCGAAGATGGCAGAGATAGGCTCCAGCACGCCCGCGACCCTAGTGAGGATAAGCGGTACAGAAAATAGATGGATGGATGGAAGACTTATGTAAATGTGATGATCTGCAATAAAAGCATGTGAATATCCCACTCAACCAAAAGAATGATTCCAGTCTTATTCATTGTAAAACATTCTATAAATGGAAATTGGGGGCATAAACCCCCAAATTGTGAATAAGAAAACCCAATTTTAGAAGTCAACATAGCAATCAAAGCTTTTCCCACTTGTTTCTCATGCAGCTCATGTTACGCGACATCTGTCACATTTGAGGTTAAAGCAAGGGGAGTGAAAAGGACAGACACGTGATTCACATGCAAAGTCAAAACCATGCAGATTAATATAACTACATCATCAAACCTAAAACTGAACATCAGCACATAATCCAACAAAAAACGCAGATCCAACAGATCGCAAAAGCAATAAGAGGCATCACACTGAGGTATGAGGTATTAGGTAATTTGGGTGTCACAGTGAGTTTCTTGTTAAGAAGCTATTATTCTACAACCCCTAGAGGTTAGCACCTGGGGGCTTGACATAACACCTACGGTATCTCTGATTGTAATTGACAAAGCATTAAAGTGAATCTCTTTAGCTGAGACCAGTGTACTTTTGTGTACAATCACTAGCTTGTGTTCTATATTGATTGCTAACGTTCCCTCTTCTCACAACTAATCACTGCTCAGAGAAGACTGATGGAAGCAGTTCTTGCAGTGTGCATGTGGATAACTTATAATGCGTCTCTGCCTTCTCCAGCGGATCTTATTCCTGCGGGTCATGGGAGCGAAAATGACTCTGTTATGTTCAATTATGGTTCCTTCTTGAAAGATATTGCTTTTACACCAACCCGAAAAGGGTCGTCCTTTTGCTGACCAATCGAGACTTTCAAGTTTAACACTAAATGTCCTTCATATTCATACCTCCATGTTGTAATATTCACCTCACTTGTGCAGGGAACAATTTGGCATCTTTCCAAGTGTTTTGTAATCATACGCAACACTTTGTGGGGGCACAGGGGGTCCAAACCCAGTGCTGGGGGACATTGGCCCCCACTAGAACCGCCTTTGTACCAATGTACTTTGCCAAGTGCTGATAATCAGCACAGAATAATCTGAGTATGTGATTTGGTATTGTATAGTGCTTTTTTTCTAATACACTGCGAAGAAACATAAATGTGGGAATTTTATTGTTTTATTTGATAGCATATGCTGAGCATGGGAACAATAACATAAAACACAGAGTGCATAACAAAGTCATTGGAAAGAGCATCTTAGCATAGAGCTGATGGATTGCAAATGATTCATGAATGAATACTACTGTATACTTGTTGGATTTATCTTACCCAACATTATAAAAAATAGACACAAAAGGAATGAAGACGCTGGTTTCTTTTTCTCATGAGGAGGGCGTATGGGAGATTGTTCAGATTTCAGCCTCTCATCACGCTCTAAACAATCTCTCCCGTCGCTCCTCCATTTATTTGAAAATAGGGAGGTTTCTAAGTTTACAAGACATAACGTACTAAGCTACAAGACACAACACACTAAGGGTAGGGTTTCAAGGTGAAAACATGGGACCAACACCTGCCACGTCCCGCCCACGTCCTTTTCTCTGATGATTCCTGCTGAGTCATCTTCTTGAAGGCGAGATATCTCCCTTTCTCAAAATCGTCCATAATACTAATGCAAGCTAAGCAAATAAATGATAACTTCTACAATATATTTAACAATACTAAACTGGAATGAGTTGTACGTCTTCTGCATAGGTCTAATAAATATTTTGTTCTTTTGTATAATATGAGCCAGGAGTATGTAGATTCGATCCTGTAATAAACCCTAGAGAAACACATCTTGCAAACTCAAATATCTTTTGGCATAAAATTTACTCAGGATGTAGAGTCAAGCTATTTTCATCCTGTAAAAAAATAAAATAAAAATCAGCATCAGTTTTTCAACTGGTCTAATAAAAATAATGTGTTCAACTAACCCAACACTCCAGATGGGTTGTTTTGCATAGATATGCTTCATAAATCCTTCTGGAGAAGTGTTGTTGGAAACTGTCCGGAACGGTGTAGGTTTAGGTTAGATGTTGCACATCAATTAGCTGTTGTGTTCACAGCTGTTAGGGGTCCATCAGATCGTCAAGTAGAAACTGCTGTCATGGCAACAAACATTTGAATCTCATGCTGCGATTGCTGCCCTTGTTTACAAGCTCCAGGTTTGAACTGTGTTGCTAAGTCGTGATCTTGTTATTATAGCCCGTGTCCTTTGTTAAAGGTGTCATAGGGGTAAAACAGGACGTAAATAGTGTAAAGGTGAATATTTTTACTCCTTGACTTGTTGGCACAAAATGCATCCGCCTTACAAAGTGGCCTGCCGGGGGCTTATCGGCAATAGCTTGTCCACAGAACAAAGCAATGGCTCCCTTTGATGGCGGCCCTACGGACGGAAACATGATTAAAGTGTTCTACTTTCTGTCTATTCTCTCAGGGGAAACGTGATAAATCTACTGAGTGAGAGAAAGGACATGAAGGGGATGGGAGCATTTTTTTCCAAAATGTATTTTGACATTCCTTTCTGTTACATGTTAAAATAGTGAACCGAACGTGGCTTCACCTGACTACATTTGATAACTTCAGAAAAAAATTGTTCAGTAAAAATAAGCGAATATCTCTCTGTCATTGTCTGTTATATCCATCATGGAAATGTTATTTGCAATTATTGTACACTTCCTACATCTCATTAATCATCACTCGCCTTTTTCTCCTGGCTAAAACTATTTCCAGCTGTCTTACGCTTTAATGTTTCATCATACTCCTGCCAGAGTTTTACTAATGGAATTGTTTACCACTTTCATCCAAGTGGATTGTCAAAACCACAAAGCAACATGACTAGTTTTTTTTCCCTCTGTGTTATACCAATCACACTCCTGAACTGACTTTCATTTCATACACTCGATTGATTGCTTCACAATGGCAAAACAAAAACCTTATTGCTTTTCAGTCCGCTAAAACACAATATATGAAGTAGCTCAGCTTAATTGTCCAATTAGTTTATATCTTGTGGACTCTCCTTTCTTATCAGAAATGTTCAGTTTATATTCTTCAGACTATCAGAGACCATTGCCCGCGTGAGCGGATCGCAGCCTTTAAAGACCCTGTAAAGTGATTTCAGGGATTTATTTCGAAACACATTAACTATATTTCCAGATAAGTGCTGAAAATGTACAAAGACTAAGACCAATTTATTGCTGAATTGTGGCGATATAGCGTTAAACTCTTTTTCTCTATTTAAGTTGTCCGGATTTTTGGGGCGGAGTTAAAAATAAGCCTAAGTACGCACTTGGGCCTTCTAGCATTTGTCAGACCTCCCCCACTATATAAGTACTGAGTGCCATCATTCCATCAATGGCAATTCGGCGCAATTGCCAGTTCCTTAGGAATAATAACTTGTTCCTTCGTAATAAAAACTTTCTACCACTACAATTGAGCAATCGGGGGAGAAGAGCCTTGGTGAGAGAGGTAAAGAAGAAGCCAAAGATCACTGTGGGTGAGCTCCAGGGATGCAGCTGGGAGATGGGACAAAGTTCTAGAAAGTCAGCCATCACTGCAGCCCTCCACCAGTCGGGGCTTTAAGGCAGAGTGGCCTCTCCTCAGTGCAAGACAGATGAAAGCCCGCATGGAGTTTGCTAAAAAAACACCTGAAGGACTCCAAGATGGTAAGAAATAAGATTCTCTGGTCTGATGAGACCAAGATAGAAATTGTTGGCTTTAATTCTAAGTGGTATGTGTGGAGAAAACGAGGCACTGCTCATCGCCTGTCCAATACAGTACCAACAGTGAAGCATGGTGGTGGCAGCATCATGCTGTGGGTGTTTTTTAGCTGCAGGGACAGGACGACTGGTTGCAATCGAAGGAAAGATGAATGCGGCCAAGTGCAGGAATATCCTGGACGAAAACCTTCTCCAGAGTGCTCTGGACCTCAGACTGGGCCGAAGGTTCGCTTTCCAACAAGACAATGACCCTAAGCACACAGCTAAAATAACGAAGGAGTGGCTTCAGAACAACTCCATGAGTGTTCATGAATGGCCCAGGCAGAACCCTGACTTAAACCCAATTGAGCATCTCTGGAGAGACCTGAACATGGCTGTCCACCAACGTTCACCATCCAACATGACAGAACTTGAGAGGATGTGCAAGGAGGAATGGCAGAGGATCCCCAAATCCAGGTGTGAAAAACGTATTGCATCATTCCCAAAAAGACTCATGGCTGTATTACCTCAAAATTTTGAATTATCAACTACAAACTGAACTAGTTCGTTTTTGGAACAGTGAACTAAACTTTTAACTATTTTGTGTAGAAAATGAGCTTTCCCAACACATGGACATACTACTGGCAGGCTATTTCCTGGCTATAGCATTAGCCACTGTAGTGTCCAGTGCCGGTGTCAGTTGCGGCTACCAGCAGGTGTGCTAAGAATGTACTTCTGTTTTCTGTATTTCGTTACTGCTTGTTTAACAAAGCGATTGAAAGAAAGTGGCTGTTTCCATCCTTCCTCTACTGTATTTAAACCACCTGTTATGGAGTACAACTCGTTCCAACAAGTCGTCTTAGGCTGTATTTAATTCGCTAAAAATGTTTACATTACCGGACATGTGCAGTTGAGTAACTGTACTGTACAATAAAAAAAAAATCTGCAAAGCACTGAACCGTGATATAGTGAGGGCTGACTGTGGTTGAAATATTGTTTTCTGCTGGTCTGGAAGCGGGACCAGTTACTACAAGGGGAGAGACTGAGGTTAGTCACATACCGTATGTAGAGTATGTGGGCAGGATATAAATGTGAATGAATGATGATCGTCAATTGGTGGTGAAGATCTAACTGTATAACAGTGAAGTCAAATCAGACCAGTTGTATCGCTCACAATACTGGCGAGTGGTTGAGCAACATAGAAAAGACCTGTACAAAAACACAAACTCACGCAATTTGCTGCTATAAATGGAAAATCGACAGCTCCAATGGCTTGGACATGTTCTCAGAATGGACCAGGATCACATTCCTAAACCAGCCTTATGTTCCACTGGGAACAAAGACAATTAAGTAATTGGTGATGGCGGCACTTGAACAAGACCAGTACGGAGCTGAGACTTTAGTCTGTTCACCTCCTTTGTTGCAATCTGATCAGACAAACTGAGAATCTACTATCCCTGGGTTCGAAGGTCCCTGATAGAATTCCCATTCAGCTCTAACTACACCACATGGGTCTTGTTCTGGGGTCACTCTAGAGTAGACGATGCTCATGTTAAAACTCAGTGTTTATTATTCAGATGAATACTGCAGAGCAGTGTGTCTGATTGCATGTAGCTAGGATGAATTTCACCAGCAGCTCTAGGCATACACAGTACTGTACATCATTGACGCTGGATGTGTTAGTGCTTTCAAATTTATGAAGTACTTTTCCACATATCACACAACCCAGCATGGCCTGAGCTTTCGAAATGTTTTCTGCTAGTCTGTCGACAAAAATAAGGGGGATGACTCTGAATTCAAATAAAAACTCAAATTAAATGCATGCAGTGTCTCAAACACAAAGCTATTGTTACACCTATCTTAAACATATCCAAATGTATTCGTCATCCATTTAAACATGTAATTATATGGTGCAAACTAAGAGCCAGTTCTGGAAGTAAAATATAATTGTGTGTATGTGAGCAACCTTCAAAAGGAGAGAGAAAGCTCAAATTCAAAGAGCTTTAAAGGTAGTGAAATGAACCTGCGAGGACTTGTCGGATCAAAAATCGAGGCAGTTCCTCTCCATTGGGCTCAAATCTGCAGAGCAATGGAATCAAAATTCATGATATATTTTGAGCAGCTGTCCAAAAAACATTCTCCATTCTGAAAGCTGCTAATTAGAGGTTTATATGTATACTGTATCTAGAAGAATTCACAGCATTATTAGGATAATTTGGTAGTATTTCTCCTTTGAGCCTTCTATTTGAAGCCATCTTTTCAGTTTGTTTTCCAGAAAGATCACATGCAATAATCAAAAGATATTTTCTTGTGAAAATAAAACAAACAGCATGGTAAAAAGTAAATATTCCTCAGATTTTGTCCATAAAACTTTAAACTGTAGTAATGGTGAAACGAGGCATGTGGGCATATCTGTCCCTCCTAAGCAGGCAGACCTGCTGTCCTAGATTCAGGGGGAAAGGCCTCCTGGCTAAAGCCATGTTGACAAATTAAGATGAGGAATCACTACATGAATGCATCTCCTCAGGGCCAGCAGAGAAAGAAAGGAAGCGGACAGTATAAATGGGGGGGAAAAAAATTTTGTCTGGTAAGTTGAATGGCTCTTTGGTTTCGGAGGACAGGATAATAACCAAGTCACATTTTCACCCCAGCGTTCATCATTACTGAGAGTATCAATGCATAAAATATGCCAACTTTGCCCTCTTTTCTCTTCCCTTCCCATTTAGCTTTCACTTAAGTATATTTTTTTTCGGATTGATTTCCTTTTAATTTCGATATATTTGACATTCTGGCCCATGAATGGTAGTTTGAGCTTTTAATGAAAAAAAAAAAAGTAAGAGGAGGAAGTGCCAGTAGGCTTTCACCTCAGCTGCCGTTTCCATTATGTGTGCTTCAATGATCAAATGCTCCCTAGTGGCTATAAATACTGTCCGTCATGTGCTATTTAATTCCACTTTTGTCTTTTTTTCCCCCAGAGTAATTACTTATTAATGTTATGGTCATACAAACAGATATGTTTTTGTTTAACCTGGGGAATATTATATTGGGCAGTGTAGTCACAATTTTCATTTGTTTACACCTATAAAGTGGCACGATGGCTCACTGGTTAGCAAATCCACCTCTAAGTTCTGCATGCATGGTAGGTTAATTGAGGACTCTAAATGGTCCATAGGTGTGAATGGTTGTTTGGTTCTACTGTATGTGCCCTGTGATTGGCTGGCGACCAGTCCAAGGTGCACCCTGTCTCTCACCCAGTCATTTAGGATAGACACCAGCGCACCTGCGACCCTAGTGAGGATAAGCGGTTCAGAGAACTGCTTAGAACACCAATAAAACTTTACTATTTACTTTCCATTACGATCTAGATTAAAAACTTGGTTGTGTGGAATTTCCCACAAAGTAGACCACGCATGCCTCAGGTCTGTCTGTGCATTTGTTTTGCAGGTGGCATCTTATAAACCAGTCATTCTTAAACTTTTTACACCGAGTATAACCTAAAAAAATACTGTCCAAGTACCAGCATAAGGACCAAAAAAATACATTAACGTGTTAATAAAAAATGAGACAAATGTATCGTACTTAAATGTTTAACACAGCTGAACTGAACTTGAAAAACATTTACAGTACTGTATTTTAAAAGTTTAAGCCAAAGCTTTTTCTTTTGTGTTCCACTAGAGGGAACCGGTGTACTTGTACTATAACCAATGTTATAGACAAATCAATGCATGTTTGTAGCCTGCTCAATTCTTCGAGAAGGCCGAAAGTAATGGAAATGTGCTGTACAAGTGATAATATGCATGCATAAATCTTTTATTTCAGTTCTTTATTGTAAAGCTAATATTTTCACTTCCTATTATAGTCTCAGTTGGTAAATTGTATAACCTGTATATTGTGTAGAGGTGAGTAAAAATATTTATACTATTTATAGATGTACAGACATACAGTGCATCCGTGCAAGAACAAAAGTAAGATTAGGTTCCTAAAATATAAAACGAATAAATTAATTTGTGAGACGTTAGACATGGGTGGTTTTGATTCTGTTAGTGAGATAACTCGCTAGCTGCGTGTCTGTTGTGAACCCTGTTTAGGTTCAGATAACCTACAAAGAGATGCAACTTTGCTTGAAGTAGGGATAATGCAAATTAGGCCATTGTTGCATTTAACAAGCAAACAATTGAAAGGGGCGGCACGGTGGCCGACTGGTTAGAGCGTCAGCCTCACAGTTCTGAGGTGCGGGGTTCAATCCCTGTCCCCGCCTGTGTGGAGTTTGCATGTTCTCCCCGTGCCTGCGTGGGTTTTCTCCGGGCACTCCGGTTTCCTCCCACATCCCAAAAACATGCATTAATTGGAGACTCTAAATTGCCCGTAGGCATGACTGTGAGTGCGAATGGTTGTTTGTTTCTATGTGTCCTGCGATTGGCTGGCAACCAGTTCAGGGTGTACCCCGCCCCCTGCCCGATGACAGCTGGGATAGGCTCCAGCACGCCCGCGACCCTAGTGAGGAGAAGCGGCTCAGAAAATGGATGGATGGATGGACAATTGAAAGGACACACTATAATACGGCATTGCAGTCATAAGGGTTACATTACATTTTGTTATTCCTATTGTACAACCCCAATTCCAATGAAGTTGGGACGTTGTGTTAAACATAAATAAAAACAGGATACAATGATTTGCAAATCATGTTCAACCTATATTTAATAGAATACACTACAGAGACAAGATATTTAATGTTCAAACTGATCAACTTGATTGTTTTTAGCAAATCATCATTAACTTAGAATTTTATGGCTGCAACATGTTCCAAAAAAGCTGGGACAGGTAGCAAAAAAGACTGAGAAAGTTGAAGAATGCTCATCAAACACCTGTTTGGAACATTCCACAGGTGAACAGGCTAATTGGGAAAGAGGTGGGTGCCATGATTGGGTATAAAAGGAGCTTCCCTGAATTGCTCAGTCATTCACAAGCAAAGATGGGGCGAGGTTCACCTCTTTGTGAACAAGTGCGTGAGAAAATAGTCGAACAGTTCAAGGACAATGTTCCTCAACGTATAATTGCAAGGAATTTAGGGATTTCATCATCTACGGTCCATAAAATCATCAAAAGGTTCAGAGAATCTGGAGAAATCACTGCATGTAAGCGGCAAGCCCGAAAACCAACATTGACTGCCCGTGACCTTCGATCACTCAGGCGGCACTGCATCAAAAACCGACATTAATGTGCAAAGGATATCACCACATGGGCTCAGGAACACTTCAGAAAACCAATGTCAGTAAATACATTTCGGCGCTACATCCGTAAGTGCAACTTGAAACTCTACTATCCAAAGCGAAAGCCATTTATCAACAACACCCAGAAACGCCGCCGGCTTCTCTGGGCCCGAGCTCATCTAAGATGGACTGATGCAAAGTGGAAAAGTGCTCTGTGGTCCGACGAGTTTCCACAGAAATTGTGGATGTCGTGTCCTCCGGGCCAAAGAGGAAAAGAACCATCCGGACTGTTATGGACGCAAAGTTCAAAAGCCAGCATCTGTGATGGTATGGGGCTGTGTTAGTGGCAATGTCATGGGTAACTTACACATCTGTGAAGGCACCATTAAGGCTGAAAGGTACATGCAGGTTTTGGAGAAACATATGCTGCCATCCAAGCAACGTCTCTTTCATGGACACCCTTGCTTATTTCAGCAAGACAATGCCAAACCACATTCTGCACGTGTTACAACAGCGTGGCTTCGTAGTAAAAGAGTGCGGGTACTAGACTGGCCTGTCTGCAGTCCAGACCTGTCTCTCATTGATAATGTGTGGCGCATTATAAAGCATAAAATACGACAACGGAGACCCCGTACTGTTTAACAGCTGAAGCTGTACATCAAGCAAGAATGGGAAAGAATTCCACCTACAAAGCTTCAACAATTAGTGTCCTCAGTTCCCAAACATTTATTGAATGTTGTTAAAAGAAAAGGTGATGTAACACATTGGTAAACATGACCCTGTCCCAGCTTTTTGGAACGTGTTGCAGCCATAACATTTAAGTTAATGATTATTTGCTAAAAACAATCAAGTTGATCAGTTTGAACATTAAATATCTTGTGTTTGTAGTGTATTCAATTAAATATAGGTCGAACATGATTTGCAAATCAATTTATTCTGTTTTTATTTATTTTAAACACAACGTCCCAATTTCATTGGAATTGGGGTTGTAGTATGGAATACAACAGATGTCAGTGGCCTGCTGTTTTGAAGAGAGAAGCCGTTGTAAAAGGTGAGGTGAGGCTTTTCAGGGTGCAGAGAAGGACGCTTCTCATGCTAAAACAAGAGACCTCTGCTTTTATGTAACCAGATCCATAAAATCGGAAAATGACAAATCAATCAACCAGATGGAGGACTGACACACTCAGTGAAAGAGAAAACAGGGGCAACTGGTGCAACAAGAGATGCCTGGAGACCAGGTCATCTACTCATGATTCTGTATACCTTGCAGTTGTGTTGCAATCAGATGTCAACGTGAGGCACTTACAGTCCTCACTTCAAGTAGTAGCATGGAATATTCTATTCATGGTTGTCGTTAGTCGTTTAGTGTACTGCACAAAAAGTTTTATTTTCACCTCAACACAAGGTATTTTGTAGTTTGTTACAATTATCTAACATGTAAAGTTACCAGTAACATTACCATTTTTATGTTTCCCTGGCCCCGTCCATTGAAAAATATTCATGATCCATGATTTTGAAGCGTAAAGTATGAATTTGAGAAAATTATATTTTGTGAGCTAGATATACTGTATCTAGACTTTATAAAGTCCTTAAAATCCTCTTTGATGATTATTATCTAACAAGTAAATCATCCCAACACTTTTACTGTAATTGATAAGAATATAAATCAACATTTACAATAGTTTACGATTTCGACTGCTTTAACACATCTTTGCGATGAAAAGTGTCACTTGTGTCACTCTCCACGTCATCTCTACCGCATCCTGCTTGACTGACACTGACGGCAGTTCTACATACAGTACAGTCACATCTGGCGCCTTCTGTTTTGCTGTCAGTTATACACATTTTTCACAGTGAAAACTTCTTTTTTTTTAGTTTTTATCCAAACTGTTTCCTTTGCTTTCACCTTCTCCTGTTCTCCAGTCGATTCCACACTCAAAGAGTGTCAAGTCTGCGCCAAAAGAGTTTATTTTGCTGTCGTCTTCCAGAATCAAGTCTGCACATGCGCATTAAGATAGAAAAGGATATGAAAAGGGGGAGTATTGAAACAATCATGATAGATGAAGTTAATTTTAGTTTTTAAATTTGTTTTTAAGCGTGAAAATTCTGACTAGTGGTAATAATTAATTTAAATCAAAGAAAACGGTATTAATCAGTTTTGATTAGATGTTTGGGCGCCCCTGTAAATCTTGAGGCCACATGGCAATTGCCGGTATTTGCAAAATGGTAAAACCGCCCCTGATTCTAGATTATCCTCTCCTGTAATTCAATTATAAGACACTTTTTAATTACAAATCAACAGTGATTAAAATGCATTTCTATCACACTGAAGGATATGGAAATGACAAATGAGCAAATGAAGGAACAAACAGGAAGGTCAAAGTTTTTCATGCCAACATGCAACAAGGCTAATGCTAACACGAGAGGTCATGTGCTGAATGCTACAACAATATTGTATACTGTACCACATGCGGCGGCACGGTGGGATGACTGGTTAGAGTGTCTGCCTCATAGTTATGAGGACCAGGGTTCAATCCCCGTCCCCGCCTGTGTGGAGTTTGCATGTTCTCCCCGTGCCTGCGTGGGTTTTCTCCGGGCATTCCGGTTTCCTCCCACATTCCCAAAACATATGTGGTAGGTTAATTGACAACTCTAAATTGCCCATAGGTGTGAATGTGAGTGCAAATGGTTGTTTGTTTATTTGTGCCCTGCGATTGGCTGGCAACCTGCTCAGCGTGTACCCCGCCTCCTGCCTGATGATAGCTGGGATAGGCTCCAGCACTCCCTTGTGAGAATAAGTGGCTCAGAAACTGGATGGATGTACCACATGCTAGTGTATCATCCACAATCCAAAAGGTCTTATTTTAAGGTGAGATTTGTAGGCTACTTGGTATTGCTGGTTTAAATCTCGTCAGCTGTTTTTTATGGCCTCAGAGCCATGAAACAGATTGCTCAGGGGGGAAGACAGATTGCATGCATATTTCATGGGACATTCCAATTCTGGCAGCTGTCAGTAACCAGTATGAACATTATGTTCTGGAAGGTAGCTTTCACAAAAATCTATGATTCACAGCTCTTTTAATACTTGCATAAATTAAATTTTTTTTCATAAATTTAAGTTTTCTCAACTAACTTTTCCACCTACACTGTTAGGCATTTGATAGGGTTTTTACAGTAACTTACTAAGTTACTGTAAAAAAAAAAAAAAAAAAAAAAAAAGTGGGGGGCGAGTAGTCTCAATTGCATTCTGGACTCATGCACCACTTGATACATCGTACTCATACACTAGCTGTGAATCATTATTTGCTCAATACTAGTTGATTAGCTTAAAAGTATCAGGTGACACTCGGTGAAAGCAGCAATGGGCTGCTGTCTCTTGACCTCTACAATCAGCTTCCTCCAATGGAAACATACTGCTAATACCAAACCCACATGTATATAAAAGAAGCATATAAAGCAATGCTTTTCGGCTATGGTGCCGCATTAGAGTTTTATGATCATTCTCTTCTTTTTCGTATTATTGTTTTTTCTTGCATGTGTCTCTTGTTATATATGCGTGTTGTTATTTACACCGAGATGCTTAAACACTGTGGAGCCAAGAATATTACAATTCAAGCTGGGAACATACTGTATATTACAGTACACTTAGACATTGCTGTAAATTCTACAGTTTTTTTCCCACATACCATGCAGTACAATACTGTAAAGTCGTTATACTTTAGTTCAATATAGTTTCCACTGCATCGTGGGATTTTGGCTGATGTCACACACTATAAACAGAGAGTTACTATACAGTATACTATACAGACCCCCTTAAAATTTTCACTCTTTGTTATATTGGAGCCATTTGCTAAAGTTAATTTTTTTTCCTCCTCACAGCACCCCATATTGACAGAAAAAATGAATTATTGAAATCTTTGCAGATTTATTAAAAAAGAAAAACTGCTCAATATTTAGTAGAAGCACCCTTTTGAGCTAATCCAGCCATGAGTCTTTTTGGGAATGATGCGAGAAGTTTTTCACACCTGGATTTGGGGATCCTCTGCCATTCCTCCTTGCAGATCCTCTCCAGTTCTGTCAGGTTGGATGGTGAACGTTGGTGGACAGCCATTTTCAGGTCTTTCCAGAGATGCTCAATTGGGTTTAAGTCAGGGCTCTGGCTGGGCCATTGAAGAACAGTCACGGAGTTGTTCTGAAGCCACTCCTTCGTTATTTTAGCTGTGTGCTTAGGGTCATTGTCTTGTTGGAAGGTAAACCTTCGGCCCAGGTCCTGAGCACTCTAGAGAAGGTTTTCGTCCAGGATATCCATGTACTTGGCCGCATTCATCTTTCCTTCCTTGTGCATGATTGCATTACAGGAAATTGGCAGTAAAAATGCATTATGGAAGGAATATTTGTGTTCAATATGGTTATCTTATTCAAGTAAGTATTATTATACGTAAATGTTGTATGTATGGTATTTGTAATAAATATTTTGAATTCAAATAGAAGCACATCAGCATATCAAAGAGGATATAAAACATTTTTAGTCCTTTTTGATTACTCAATTTATTATTTTAATACACAGGAGAGAACACGCACAATGACAAAAAAATCTTGTTTTTTTGAGGAGAAGAGGGGTAAATTATGTCAATTTAAACACATTTTAAACATGTGCAACCGATGTACATGTTCAAATGAAGAAAATTCAAAGGACTCTTTTTTTCAGTGCATGTGCTGGAGTCATGAAGCGATAAATGATCGCCTTGATCAATTAGTAGGTGTCCTCACAAATAAATATCAGGGGTTCATTAAATACACTGGTTAACAAATGAATTCTCAGTCCTTGCCTCAATTCCATTGTTGAAATCAAATGTTGCCGGGCATGAATTGTTTATCAATGCTAATTATTCATGTGTCTCTGGGGTGCAGATTTATGAGAACAGTTTCCCAGCATCACCTCTAAGTGTCACCAAGGCACCAAAAGCTGCAGAAATGTGCATACACCAGCCATGCAGTTGGCGTGAGGCACCGCACATTTCCACGGTCATGTCACTCTTGATACATCTGAACTTTGCCGTGAAAAAGAACGGACGCCACGTTTTTGTGCGTACCCACCTTTTGTACATGAGGCCCCAGGAAACTCGGCATCACCACGCCCATTCCCCAGGACACCAAACCATAAACACAGTCATCACACATCAGTGGACCCCCAGAGTCCCCCTACACAGACAGGGAAGACAAGGACAAAATAGAAATGTTCTATGTTCTTTGTAGGTACTCCACAATAAATGCAAATATGAGTGTCTATTACCAATAAACATAAAAATACAGTATCAAAGGACTCCAGATTTCCTTAAGGTTAGTGAGCAGTATGGAATCTGTATGAAGCGCTGGTAATTTTTTAAAGAATTGGTGAGCATCAACCACTTGGGTGTATTATTACATTCCAAATAATCTACTGTACCTTCTCTTACAGTCTTATTATGCATTTGAAATTAAATAACCTTATACAGACGATAAAAATAAGTTGTGACTCATTACAAAACTTCACAAGTTTAAGAAAAAAAACATTTTAGTCATTTCAGCAAACGCAGCAACATAGATTCACATCATTGCTGATTAGTTTTCTGGTTGTGGCCTCTTGTTGCTAGGCAGAGTTCAAAGGGTGTATATGATAGTTTTCTTCATATTTAAAAAATGAAAAGCAGTGGCTGCAAAGCTCAGTGTGGGGCCACTGTTAATTTTGTTCATTAGCAACGGTGAACTCCAATGATACATGTGACCTTCGCAAATAAATTTGAAGTATTTTGACTATATTTCACTTTGGTTTGCAAGTCATTTTAACAACTGCAATTAAGGTCGCTGTCAGTATTCCGCTCACCTGACAGGCATCCTTCCCGCCGGCACTGTAGCCCGCACAGAGCATGTTTTCTGTGATGTTGCCATTGAAAGCGTGATGACTGTTGCATTGTTTTGAGGAGATGATGGGCACCCTGACTGTGCGCAGGGTGGAGGGTATCTGGCCTCCACGTGGATTGGTGTATCCCCACGCAGACACTCGGCACAGTCTGCCCTCTGCAACGGAGGCACCCCGCCAGGGCAGCAAGGCGATGGAAACAAAACTATTCAGATCAACTTGGCTGGAGAGAGAACTGAGGTCAACACTTTGTAAATGTTAATGTTTTCAGTTTTGTGTGGTCGAACCTTTATGAGCATGATGTCATTGTTGGTGGCGCTGTTGTACTCAGGATGAGGCACCAACAGCTGGGGCAGTATTTCCCTCTCTGTGCCCTCATAGATGACCAGAGAGTAATCTCCAGCCACTATCATCATTTTATTGACTCCGTGGGGAAAAAAAATACAAAATAAAAATAAGGGATGGAGCGATAGTTGTTGCTACTATTGTTACTGTACAATACGTAGTTGCAAATGAGAGCTCTAGATTTTACTGAGTTCACAGAGAAGCCCATTTAGCTTGCTCAAATTTGGGTGTCATAAGTGAATTTGTAATTCCTGTTCAAAATGGTAAAATATCAAGAGCTCACTGAAATTGAAAGAGTCAGCATTAAAGCACTTCATGATGCCAGATGGTCTCTTCTTATTCTTTATGACAGGCGGTCGAATAAATGTGTGAAGCACTATACATACTTTTAGTTATGCATTTTTAATTACTATCTGTAGTCATACTTTTCCACTTGAACCCCCAGTAGAATATACGCAGAAGTCTGAATAACAGAGTGATATGGTGTCGGGATGAAGGAAGTCTAGTCAAATGAGTAAAATTTTAGGACAGTGATGCAATGTTGATGTTTATCATCAATGATTTCTCACTTTGCGTATTGTATATTCGTTCCAGCAGTTCAATCCTTTATCATCATTTCAGTTTTTAATTACAAACAGCTCAAAATATGAATTCCACCTCTCATTTGAAGCACTGTTCCTTTAGAAATATATTGCATTTCAGTTCCTCTTTTGAGTTTACCGTCTACGCAAATTCAGTTGTACATTCAAGTGGTTGATTGTACTCTTGTTGAGTGAAGTCAAAGTATTTTTTGAATTCCAACACAATGCTTAGGAGTCCACTGTAAGAAAAAGATCCACTTGCCATGAATGGTTACTTGATTGGGAGGTAAAATATTACAAGGCCTTTTCAAGCCTTTTCAACACAAATGATGACCCAGTTTGTGTTTGTTGTCATTGTTCTCACAGAGTAAGCTCTTTTTGGAAACACCCTGACAAGAATCTAGGCACAAGTTTCAGTGGTCTTTTGACATTTCAGTGAGAATTCAAATCCATCCATCCATTTTCTGGACCAGTTATCCTCAAATAAATAATAAAATTCAAAAGAATAAAAAGCTGCTAACCCAATATCACAATGTGCTGCTGTCATTACCCAGTACTTATTTATTATGGAGCCCCTTCAGAAGTGTCGACGATGTGTCATTCGTATCGACACGATGTACTTGATGGAGTGTGGAACCAGTGCGTGTCCTCCCACAGTATGGTGTCTTGGCCTGTGACACGCACACAATAAAAAGATGAGACCACTGTACATAAGGTCCTCGCATGCGGCACACAGGGCGCCTACAACTGTCTTAGCGGCGAGATCCTAGTCACCACAGTGTCATGAGCAGGCCAATGAAAAACAATCTCATCTGGCAGTGACATTGATTAGCACAGCCGTGACCTGGCTTCTGAGACGTCTGATACATTCTCATAGCGTTGTTTTCTGGTGAATTAGCAAGAATGAACACTTGGAGAAAAACAGCTTACACATCTCTAAAGCAAGAAATGTCAGTAACACATCCACTTATATTCAGGTGTCTAACTCTATTAGAGACCGAATGGTGATTGGTTAAAGGAAAAAAGTCCACAGGGTACTGCCCACTTGTCTACGTTTTATTGCCTCACTGTTCATGTCCATCACTTTTGAAGTTGTCAAAGAAAATAATGTGTATAAGCAGCACAGTTGCAAGACTACCATGACCACACTCACACTGTTTGACATTTCATATGGTTTTTACAATAACTTACTGGCAACACTGTCGCCAGTAGGTTACTGTAAACTTGAATTTACAGTAACTTACTGGCAAAACCGTTGCCAGTAAGCTACTGTTAAAAAACAAACAAACAAACAAACAACTTAGTAATCTGAATTGGACTCTGGACTCATGCACCACTTGATACATCGTACTCATACACCAGCTGTGAATCATTATTTGCTCAATACTAGTTGATTAGCTTAAAAGAATGGTGACACTCTGTGAAAGCAGCAATGGGCTGCTGTCTCTTGACCTCTACAATCAGCTTCCTCCAATAGAAACATAGTGATACTACCAAACCCACATGTATATTATAGAAGCATATACAACAATGCTTTTCTGCAACAGTGCCACATTGTTTTCAGTATTTCTACACAATGGATATTTTTATGATCATTCTCTTTCATGTATTTTTGTATTTTCTTGCATGTGTCTCTTGTTATATATGCATCTTTTTAATTACGCTGAAATGCTTAAACAGTGGAGCCATGAATATTAACAATGCATGCTGGGAACATTTATTACAGTACACTTAGAAATTGCTGTAAATTCTACTGTTATTTACCACATACCATGCAGTAAAGTAATTATACATTAATTAAACATAGTTTCCATGGCATTATGGGATTTTGGTTGACATCAGAGCAAAAATTTTCCAAGGATTTGGTTTCAATATAAGAGGTAGCCTCATTTGTTGGAGAAACTTGGAAGGTTTTCATGTTTGTGGTTGCAGGTGAGTAACATTTCTAATGTAATCTAATGTGACATTTTTTTTAATTAAATAATAATTGATGTAAACAACAGGCTATGCAAGAAATTTGTAGTTTTGAGAGTATTGAGCTGTATGAGGAATTAACTGCCATTGCAATGAAGATGCTGATTTCTGTTTTTACAGGTGAAAAATAAAAATATGTCTCCGCTGGGAAGATCTGTGCTGATACTTTTGGCTTACTCAGTAGCAGGTAACTTCTGTTTGGTCTCAGGTGGAATTTCTGCAACAACACTTTTAACATAAAATCAAATGTAACAAGTTATAAAAATATATACTGACTGTTCATGTCAAGCATAAACAGACAGTTGTAGTATTCAATTGCCTCTATGTCTTCCTTGCTTTATTTCACTGATGTGAACGTTATCTCCATTAAAACTGCTATCAGATCTGTTTTCCTTTTATAAGAATTGTTTATGTAATATCGCATACTTTAGCTGTTGATAAGCAAGAAGCAATGTAGATTTATATCAGGTCTGCATTGTGTAACTTTCATACTATCATTATTTAAATAAAATGTAACTATAACGACTAAGTTTGTTGCATTCTCAGACATTTGTTGCGATCCAGAATTTCGGCCTGAAAACCTTTTGTTTTATTAGTTTAAAAAAATAAATGTATACCACTTCAAAACTACTACAATGATAAACAGAAACCATGACAATCGAAACTGAGCATTATTATCTTTGTAGATGTACAGAAATCATTTGATATCTGAAATATTTCTATTTCGAATTTAGAAAAAAGTTAAACCCTATTCAGCCGCCATGATTAAAATATTTAAAGCAGAATTGGATTTCACACATTTAAAGATTTTACTAGTAGTACAAATTCTCCACATCAGTAGGCCACAAATCCATTTTGCACACTTAATTAAGAGCTGATTTCCATGGACCGTCCAAGGCATGCCTGACATTGAGCCTTTTCCACATGGCCGACAGAAACATTCACAGAAAGGATTATTGGTGATTATGCGGTCCAGCCATACTCCATCAAGTTTCAGGCCTCTCTTCAGTATCAGACAGTGTTGAAGGATTGGAAACACTACTGTGGGGGAACGCTGGTGCATCCCCAGTGGTTGCTGTCTGCTGCCCACTGCTGGAGACCGTAAGTAGTACTGAGTAGCCGTAGTAGAATAGGAAGACTTTTATTTTGGTCACCAATAGGCCATAAAAAGATAATGTTACTGTATCATGATAGCAGTATGATGTAGAATTGTTGTATCTCGACAATGTTGTTTTGTGTGGGACCTCAAGGAGAAATATAATGAGGTTGGTGTTGAGTGAAGACAATCTATCCAAAACAGAAGGATTTGAACAGATCTTCAAAGATATATGATATATGTGCACAAGTTTAGCTACAAGACATTCGACAATGACATCTTGCTCTTTAAGGTAGTAGAGGCTTGAACATATTGTACGATTATACAGCCCATTGAATATCGGTTATGGTCTAACTCCTTGTACGTTCTAGCTAAGCGAAGCTGCACCAGTAAAACTGCCAGACCCAAACACCACCGAGCCCCCACAAGGTGAAGTGTGCACAGTGAACGCCTGGGGTGACTTCGCCGTACAGCTTCATCCTCTCCCTGACGCTGCGGGCTGTGGATGTGAACGTCATGGCTTCCTGCACCGACTACTACTACTGGGTCAAGATCACTTCAAACATGTTGTGCGCTGGATCTCAAATCGGGGGCAAAGATTATTGTCAGGTAAAGGAAAACGCAGTTTTGACTTGGCATCAGCTGTCAGATAAAATCAAATGGGTCCTTTCTTTCACTTAGGACTTGTTTTTTTTTTAAATATCAGTTGAGAACTTGTGCCAGCAAGTGGTTAGGGGGATAGAATCCGGGCTTCGGCCTTCCCGTGTGGAGTTGCATGGGTTTTCGGCTGGTACTCTGGCTTCCTCCCACATTCATTGGAGGACTAAATTATCCTTAGATGAATGTAAATGGATGTTTGTCTACATGTGCCCCGCCCTGGCGACCAGTCCAGTGCGTTCCACACCGCTCGCTCAGTCAACCAATGAGGATAGAAAATGGGGGGATCGATGGATGAAAACGTGACTAGAAGAGCACTACAAATACTGATTTGACCTGACCCCAGCTGCACAACATGCATTCTTTTCTCTGAAAAAAGTAAAACATTAAACCCTATTTTATTATTAAACATAGTTTTTTACACATCTTGGTAAATTTTGGGACACCCTATACCAGGGGTGTAAAACTCATTTTTGTCACGGGCCACCTCGTAGTTATTGTTTCTCTTGGAGGGCCGTTATGGCTGTGAACCCATATGAATGTATGATCGCCTCATATTATTACGTATACACAAATTGATAGATAACTACTTTTGAAATCTGAAGCCAGTAAAAACTCTTTGACTCAGTATTAATTTATGTATTTTAAAAAGAGGATTGCTAACAAACAAAATGCTTGCAATGTGTCTATATTTTTAATAGTGAAGAGAATTTGCAATTTTGGTACCTTAGCAGGAAACACGAAGTGGATGCATATGATTTGGTTTTGCGGGGCCACATAAAATGATGTGGTGGGTTGAATCTGGCCCCCAGGCCACCAGTTTGACACCTGTGCCCTATACTATCATTTGTGCATAGCAATTCATTTTGCTCAAAAATACTGCAGTCATTTCAGCTCATTAGGTTAAGCCATGTATGCAGTTATGCTGTCACACATTATGTAACTTTATTTTTATTTGCTTTCATTTTCAGCTCCATTTGTAATGCCATTTATGAACTTTTCACTGAGCGGATACAAACATTTGTCTTTTGCAAACAAATAGCTCCTGATTCACAACATAAAAAAGACATGGTCCAGAAACGTAGGACAGGGTTTTATTTTGAAATTCTTTTGACCTGAAATGCTACACACACATGTAACTGTTTAACCTTCAATACTTTTGGGAATTTTTAATATTCCTCTCCCTCCTCATCCTCACCCTCGATGGAGTCGACTCCAACCTCCTCATAATCCTTCTCCAGAGCCGCCATGTCTTCTCTGGCCTCAGAGAACTCGCCCTCCTCCATGCCCTCGCCCACATACCAATGAACAAAGGCACGCTTGGCGTACATCAGGTCGAACTTGTGGTCAAGTCGAGCCCAGGCCTCTGCAACAGCAGTGGTGTTGCTCAACATGCAGACGGCCCTCTGGACCTTGGCCAAGTCTCCACCAGGAACCACAGTGGGTGGCTGGTAGTTGATGCCCACCTTGAAACCAGTGGGGCACCAATCCACAAACTGGATGGAGCGCTTTGTTTTGATCGTGGCAATGGCAGCGTTGACATCTTTGGGAACAACGTCGCCACGGTACAAAAGGCAGCATGCCATGTATTTGCCGTGACGAGGGTCGCACTTCACCATCTGATTGGCTGGCTCGAAGCAGGCGTTGGTGATTTCTGCTACCGACAGCTGCTCGTGATACGCCTTCTCAGCCGAAATGACTGGGGCGTAGGTAGCCAGAGGAAAGTGGATGCGAGGATATGGTACCAAGTTGGTCTGGAACTCTGTCAGATCAACATTGAGGGCGCCATCGAAACGAAGGGAAGCTGTGATGGAGGAGACGATCTGACTGATCAGCCTGTTCAGGTTGGTATAAGTAGGACGCTCGATGTCGAGGTTCCTTCGGCAAATATCGTAAATGGCCTCATTATCTACCATGAAGGCACAGTCGGAGTGCTCCAGGGTGGTGTGGGTGGTCAGGATGGAGTTGTAGGGCTCCACCACAGCAGTGGACACCTGGGGAGCCGGGTAGATGGAGAACTCCAGCTTGGACTTTTTGCCGTAGTCTACAGAGAGACGCTCCATTAGGAGGGAGGTGAATCCAGAGCCAGTGCCACCTCCGAAGCTGTGGAACACCAGGAAGCCCTGAAGACCAGTGCACTGGTCGGCCTGACCACACAAAAAGAAGACATATTTATTCAATTACAACAGAGTGGCACCCGGTAGTGCCGAGGACTCTTTTAATGCCTAAGAATTAAAACAATGTGGACTGATACTTAGTTGGTCTGTCCATTTGTTATTACAGTGGTGCCTTGACTTACAAGTTTAATCCTTTTTGACCCTGCTGGTAACTCAAAACACATATCATATCTCATATCATCTTCCCCGATTTAAGATAATTAATCTGTTCCAGCCCCACGTTTTTATAAATAAATAAAAAATAAAAAAAGCACTCTACACTATTGTACTTCATTGACCATACCTGAATGTAAAGAATTAAACCGTCTGTATATTGATTTCCTTCTTCAATGCCCCTTGACCTTGTGCTCCTTCTAGTGTGATGGCCTCGGCCACCAGAGGGCAGTATAATACATTCATAATAAATGAACAAATTTCACAACCAAGTGACCCAGTAAGCTGTATCCAGATAGGGCAATTGAGAACAGATTCTCATTTGCAATGCCGACCTGGCTGCGGACAGCACAGTAAAACAAATAAAATTTTAAAAAAATCATAATTTCGCCAGAGCATAAAGAATATATACTGGAGTATATAACATTACAACAAATGTCTGTCTCCATGTGTTGCTGCACCTTTTGTGTACAAATATGAGTTGCTTCAAGGGGTTATTGCTTCTGCAACATCTATGCAAGTTTCATTAGCCTGTTTTAAGTATTGCGCATTGTTAGCATAAACTTGGCAGACTTTTGTAAGTTATGCAATTTGGTTAAATAGACAATCTGTAATTCTCATCCTTTTATGTTTAAACTTCAACTGGGAATGGCAATAAACAGCTTGGAGCAAGAACGTGGCCTTTTTTGAAGAATCGTTCACTATCGGCTCTTTGCTTGAAGTTCTTTTCTACCATAATGCTCATAACTACATTTTTTTTGCTAGAACAATAAATATCGGTTTTCATTTCAACTAATGTTGGAGCAACAAGTATCAAGTTACACACCAGTTTGCGGATCCTGTCCAGCACCAAGTCGATTATCTCTTTGCCAATGGTGTAGTGTCCACGGGCATAGTTGTTCGCAGCATCCTCTTTGCCAGTAATCAGCTGCTCAGGATGGAACAGCTGGCGGTACGTCCCAGTGCGCACCTCATCTAAGGTGATAGTAAAAATGTGTAGGGGGAGAAAAAAGCAATGTGAGACATTAGATAAGGTATCTAGCCAACACAACACATTTGTGGTCATGTGACCTCAATCGTTTCAAGCCCCTCCCATTTCACCTTATCCATGAAAAGGAGGCCCCCGTGGTGCTGTGGTAAGCATGTTTTCTTTTCAAATGTTTTTTTTCCCCCCTCATTAATTAACTGTTGTATGAAAACTAATTCTGGTAGAAAAACCTCCACTATGCATATTGATGAACTTCTTCATCACCATAGCTTGCATAGAGGGGAGCATATGTACAAAATGTCTCATTTTTACCTCTGTCTCCCCAATAAGTACCAGGAAACAGACATGATTTATACTGTGCATGAGGAAGAGTTACCGATGACTGTGGGCTCCAGGTCCACAAAAACAGCTCTGGGGACATGTTTTCCAGCTCCAGTCTCACTGAAGAAGGTGTTAAAGGAATCATCTCCTCCCCCAATTGTCTTGTCACTGGGCATCTGTCCATCTGGCTGGATCCCATGTTCCAGGCAGTACAGCTCCCAGCATGCATTGCCAATCTGGACACCAGCCTGACCGACGTGGATGGAGATACACTCACGCTGTGGAGCAGGGAAAAACATTCATTTTGATGTTCATCATGACGCATTAGGCCGTGAGGCCGATTATTTTTCCACTATGCCACCTTTTCATGCAGCGATTGCACAAAGTATTTTGATCATTTCCTGCCGCATAGTCCGACAGCGGACTGCGGACGGGGGATTACTGCCGACGAAAGGGAATAATCTAGGTCAGACATGTTGCAGTTCGGTTCGACTGCCACAAGGCCACATTGTCAATGATGCTGCGTGACCCGAATCCGGTTTTACACGCGAAAAAGGGACATGTTTAAAGCAAAATGTTATGCACGTCGCGATGAAGATGAGCGTGTGCGTGTTGGGGCTGGGGGGAAAGACGCATTGCACTAAACGCGGCGAAATGGGCGCCATGAGAAGAACGTGCAGAAATCCTTGCATTGTTCCCCATTGCACTATAGCCCCAATTTTTTCTCCTCCATCTTCGTTGGAGTTATGAGGCATTTAACATAAAAAGGTGCTTACCATGTCTCGTCGTAGACGTTTCTAGGCGCTATACCAAGTCGATTTCGTGGAAAATATGCCCGCGCTTCTGATGGCGTCTCCTAGTGAGCAGGATTGGTGACGTAACTACACCTCCGCCCCTTTTGCCGCAGTACGCTTTTTTTTTTTTTAAACTCAATTTTATAGAGGAAAAGCGATCCAAAATATAGAAACGTTCACCGAAGTACTTAGCTTACCCTACTGCCAAAATGAGCCTTTAAAAAAAAAAAAAGAAGAGGAATCAAGCTCATCATTAAACTTTGCCGGAAATTCAGCAACCCAAATGCAGAAAACATACACAATTGTGTAAAATCAAATTGTCCGCATAAATTTGATTTGGAGAGCCATTCTATGCGTTAAGATTGGAAGTCGCGTCGAATCAACACGAATAAAACACATGCGAAGTTTGCAGCGGAGCCACCTTTTATTACAAAGTGCAGGGAAGGCGCAAAGGTCTTCAGTTTCAGTGCCTCTACAGTTTGAGCAACAGCAATAAGTAAGAACCATGTTCACAGTTCTGAGGAGTCGTCGTCCTCGGTTTCCAACTAGTGCGCGCTCCTTCGTGTTGCCACCTCGGCTGCCGACGTCTGCCGGCGCTTCAGATGATCGAAGTTCAACTAGCCGAAACCCCGGCACAAAGCACTTCAATGTGAGTTTGTCGCGAGGGTATCCGGGATCCCCACCATGGCCAAGCTACCTTACCGGGACACTGCGGGCGGCCTCGATGCAGCCTTCATCGGTGTCCCGATTGACACTGGAACTTCCAACCGACCCGGAGCAAGGTGCTGTACGGTCCCAAGCCTTCGGTCATTGCGTCCACGTTCTCTGATATTTGGATTGGTTTATGATGACAGTTGATGCCGGCAGAGTCGACAAATAATTGTACTCAAATAAGAGTACTGTTACTTTAGAATAATATGACTCAAGTAAAAGTAATATTCACTTAAGAGTAAGAAAGTACTCATTGAAAAAACTACTCAAGAGTAACTTGTGAGTAACCAATGTTTTAAAATCAGAGCATGAACATCAAAAAAATCTATCTATCACCTGCCACCATTTCAATTTTTAACTGCCCAAAAACAGATGCATTGGGCCCTACAGAAAGATTATTTGCTTTATTCACTGTCATGATTTCATGAAGAAGCTGTTTGCTGACCAGACTTAGTGATTGCGTGTGCGACACCATAAGACAGGGGTAATGTTGCCATATCCACTGCCAAAACAAAAATAGAAACATGTGCAACTTACCACAAGGTGTTTTCTCAAGTTAGAAGTGCACTGAAATATCCACGTTTGGGCAGTCACAATTTATGAGCTGCATGACAAAGCTGTTGTTTTTTGGAGTCTGTAAAGTAAAACTACAAATACACTCGCACACGCAAGAATGGATAAATAAAAGTAGCAAACGGCATGACAATTATAGTAACGGGGTAAAAGTATCGATCCTTCTTCACATAAATACTAAGTAAAAGTAAAAAGTACGGTGCCAATTTAAAGTACTCTGACAAGTAGTTTATTGAAAATGTTACTTGAGTAAATGTAACGGAGCCTTACTACCCACCTCTGGACGCCACTAACTGCAACACGTCTACTATCTTGTTTATCATGAAGTAGGCTTCCACATATGCTTTTAGTTACTTAACTGGATACATACAGCCGCAATACTATATTAGTGCAATTATTTCGAATGTTTTCCCATCATGTTTTGTGACAGCTATATTAAATTTAAGACGGAAAACAGCGCTGTGCAACAGTTGCCCTAACCGTTCATCCATCCATCCATTTTCTGAGCCGCTTCTCCTCACTAGGGTCGCGGGCGTGCTGGAGCCTATCCCAGCTGTCATCGGGCAGGAGGCGGGGTACACCCTGAACTGGTTGCCAGCCAATCGCAGGGCACATAGAAACTAACAACCATTTGCACTCACAGTCATGCCTACGGGCAATTTAGAGTCTCCAATTAATGCATGTTTTTGGGATGTGGGAGGAAACTGGAGTGCCCGGAGAAAACCCACGCAGGAACGGGGAGAACATGCAAACTCCACACAGGCGGGAACGAGGATTGAACCCCGCACCTCAGAACTGGGAGGCTGACGCTCTAACCAGTCGGCCACCGTGCCGCCCTTGCCCTAACCGTTTCACCTAAATCAGCTTTGTTTATTTACGAGTGAATACACCAGTATTAGCTCTTTAATTAAGTCATATTTTTTTAGACCAAAATATATATTACTCATGTGTAGCCCTCATAGGCAGTACTCACAAAACCGTTGAACCCTCAGTTCACTGGGGGAAAAAAACCCAAACCGATTGTCGTAGGAACGAGCCCTCAAAACGCTTCAGTAGGCACAGCGACTCGATCCCGTAGCGTCGAAGCGGCAGCCCGGTGGCGTTGAGCAGGCGGGACCCGTGGCGTTCAGCAGACAGGACCCGTGGCTTTTCAATAGTAAATCCGTTCGCGTCCAAAAACAGTCCAAGCATCCGTTCGTCCATCAAACAGTCCAATCATCCGTTCGTGTCCAAAAACCAGGTGCAGACCCCCGCCCAAAAAAAACTCTCTCCCTCTGGTCCCGCATCTCCCGCTCTTCCTCTCCACGACTCACCTCCTTCCCCCAATCCCATTGGACCACCACCCCTTCAATCAATCATTAAAACACGAAAAAAAACCTGAAATGTTCACAGACCCCTCAGGACGCAGGACACCCCAGTATCCATCCACACAAAGAACCAAACAAACTTTTAACTAGTTTTCACAACAGCAATTCAAACAAATACAGTTTAACACATTTTAGTCAGTACACTACACTCTCCCCCCACAAAAAAAAAAAATTGTCATGCCCTCATGACATGTTTAACAACATAAACTTTTATGAACAGGATAAACACTCCCCTCTCAAACCAATCCACTTATAAAAAATGCTCTTGTACCTCAAAGGTGGTGGAGATAAGCCATATGTCTTATCATCAACCTTAGCTAGAGAGACAGTATGAGTACTAACTGCCACAGAGCTTGGACTCCCTAACAAGTCATAGGTTAGTCGGGTAGGAACCCTTTTCAGTCTTTGAGGCCGTCGTGCCTCGTCTGAACTCTCTGTAACACTGTCTTGTCTCGCAGTCGTTACATCGAATGTCTGTGCTTCAGTGTCCCTTCCAGTATCAACAGTACTTTCAAAAGTCTCATCTTGCACTACGGATCCATCGTCATCTGTTGCCGCAGATGCCTCAACTGTAACCTCATCCATATCTTGGTTAATTGGAGGGACAACTTGATCCAAATCCATGCTGACAGGTTCTGATTGAACAGTTTCCTGAGCTTCCGGTTGTCTTGACTCACATATGGAGTGATAATCATACCACACACCCATTTCATCCTCTTCTGAGTCAGATGCAGACTCAATCTTTTCAACATGATCAAGCGCTGGTACACCAGAAAGATTACAGTTTTCAGCCCTCTTTGCTTTGAGTCTTTTGCTGGCTCTCCGTTTGCGTTGAAGTGTATCTTCGTTCTTTTCCACATTCAATTTCACTTCCTGTCCAATGGGCAGAATGTGATTTCGGTGCAATACTTTGTTAGAGCCTTGTCCGTTCTCTGGCTTCAACTTGAACACAGGCAAACCAGGGAGTTGACTCTCCACAACGTATGGTGTAGCTTTCCAACGATCAGCTAGCTTGTGTTTTCCTTGCAGTCCAAGATTTCTGATTAACACCCTGTCACCAGAGACTAATGGACAGAAACGAACTCTCTGATCGTAGCGTTGTTTGTTCCCTTCATTTTTTTTTCTAGCCATGCTCTCGGCGAGCTGGTAGGCAGTCTGTAATTCTCGTTTCATGTTTTTGACGTATTTCAGATAGGACTTGGTGGATGTACCATCACTTGAGACTCCAAATGCCACATCTACTGGCAGTCTAGCCTCTCGACCGAACATGAGAAGATATGGCGAGTGGCCTGTTGACTCATTTAGCGTGCAGTTGTATGCATGCACCAGCTGACTGATGTATTTACTCCATTTACTTTTGTCCTGCGCATCAAGAGTACCGAGCATGTTGAGAAGAGTTCTATTGAAACGCTCAGGTTGCGGGTCACCCTGCGGGTGGTAGGGTGTGGTTCTAGACTTCTTTATACCAAGCATACTCAACAGTTCATGAATGAGGCGGCTCTCGAAATCTCTGCCTTGATCCGAGTGTACTCGCTTCGGTAGACCATAGTGGACAAAATATTGTTCCCACAGGACCTTAGCAACTGTTGACGCCTTTTGATCCTTAGTCGCAAAAGCTTGAGCATAACGTGTGTAGTGATCTGTAATTACAAGAACATTACAAATGTTTCTGGAGTCAGGCTCAATTGTCAAGAAATCCATACAGACAAGATCCATCGGCCCCTCACTGGTAAGATGTGACAACCCAGCAGCTCTCTTGGGCAGCGTTTTTCTCTGAATACACCTTGGACAATTTTTACAATACGTCTCAACCTGTGTTTTCATACGAGGCCAGTAAAATCTCTCTCGCACCAACCCATAGGTTTTGTCAAACCCAAGGTGACCTGACTGGTCATGCAAAGACTGAAGAACAGTTTCTCGGAACTTCTGTGGGAGTAAGAGTTGTTGTCGAACTGGTTTGTTGGGAGGCTTACTGATTCGGTACAGTACAGAGTCCTTGACCTTTAACTTTTCCCACTCTTTTAACAACAATGACACATCCGGATGTTTTCGTTTGTTAGCCCGGTCCGCAAAGTTCTGCACAACAGCACACCACACTTCTCCGATGCATGGGTCTTCCTGCTGAGAATGTGAGATGTCAGCTAAAGACATTTGGGGCAGTGGCTGAGTGCTTACAGATAACACACTACAATAAGCTCTAGGTACAGCATGCTTGGATGAGCCCAGGAGATCCACAGCTCTGCAACGGTGAGGATAAGGTGTTCTAATTGACGACATGTGACAGACAGCTTGGACGCTGGTAGGAGACATGGACACTTCCTCTTCACCAGACACATCGCTGTCAGCATGAGGACGCCGTGACAAGGCATCTGCATCAATGTTTTGTTTTCCAGAGCGATATTTCAGGCTGAAATCATACATTGATAGCTCCGCTAACCATCTATGTCCTGTTGCGTCCAACTTAGCAGTGGTTAAGACATATGTTAACGGGTTATTGTCTGTGTGAACCTCAAACTTGACTCCATAGAGATAATCATGCAGCTTGGTAGTGACAGCCCATTTTAAAGCCAGAAATTCAAGTTTATGCGTGGGATAATTTTTTTCTGACGGAGAGAGGCTCCTACTTACAAATGCAACCGGACGCAAACCTTCTCCTTGGTCCTGATAGAGGACACCTCCTAAACCTTCTCTACTTGCATCAACATGCAGAACATAAGCCAGATTTGGGTTTGCGATTGCTAGGACAGGTGATTCTGTAAGACTGACCTTTAATTTCTCAAAAGCTTTCTCACAGTCTTCATTCCACCTAGCCCCAAACGGCTCTGAGGGGTGGTACCACTCTGTTTTTGAGTTCTCTTTCTCTTTGTTGTTCTTTTCCATTTTAGTCTTTCTTCCTGGCCTTCCAGTCACAATGCAGCCCTGCAGTAGCTGATTGAGCGGATGACAGACTCTGGAAAAGTCTTTCACAAACCGTCGGTAGTATCCGCAAAACCCAAGAAATGAACGGAGAGCAGTGATGTTCTCTGGGCGTGGCCACGACTTCACAGCTTCGATCTTTGAAGGATCAGTAGCAATGCCATTGCTAGAAATGACATGCCCAAGATAGGTTACAGAGGGACAGCAGAACTGACATTTATCCAAAGATAATTTAAGTCCCTCTTCCTTTAATCTGTCAAGCACTTTAAGAAGGCGCTGCTCATGTTCCTCCATTGTTCTCCCGAAAACAATGACATCATCAAGGTACACTAACACTTCCAGCAGATTCATATCACCAACCGTCCTTTCCATGATACGCTGAAACGTGGCTGGTGCTCCGCAGATGCCTTGTGGCATTCTCTCAAATTGATAAAATCCTGCCGGACAGGTAAATGCCGTTTTTTCTTTGTCAGCATCACATAAAGGGATCTGATAGTAGCCACTTCGGAGATCAAGCACGCTGAACCATTTGCTACCACTCAGGCATGTCAGGGCATCCTCCACACGTGGGACTGTATACTGGTCAGGAATTGTTCTCCTGTTTAATGTCCTGTAATCCACGCACATACGTATGGTCCCATTTTTCTTTCGGACCACAACGATAGGTGACGCATAGGGGCTTCTAGACTCTGAAATTATTCCAGCTTCTTTCAAATCATTTAAATGTTTTCTCACATCCTCCAAATCCTTTGGAGGTAAGCGTCTAGAGCGTTCTCTGAATGGTTTGTCCTCCGTCACTCGAATGCTGTGTTGTGTGCTCTTTGCACAACCAACGTCAAACTCACTACAGGAGAAAACCTCTTTCCTTTCCATCATTCTTTGACACAGCCTCTCCTTCCACTCAGGAGGCACAGGAGAATCTGCGAAGTTGAAAGACGAGGGGGATAGTTGAGATGTGGACGGCTTAGAGGACTTCTTTTCAGGGACTGCATTTATTACATCCACCCTGTGCAAATGAGCAATTTGCATACCACGTTTCAATGTCACAGAATGATTTGATACATTTCTCAAAGTTACTGTGATACGACGACAATGAACAGCACTTGCTTTATCAACAACGGGCATCACTAACAGTTCTTCAGGGAAGTAACCCTCCTCTGGACGTTCTACAAGAACAGCCTGACCAGAAAACCCCCCCACAAATTTTGGCACGCCAACCACTTTTGCAACGCCCCCAGGAGACAGCACTAAGGGCTTCTCTCGAGTGAACCAGACTGTTCCTCTTTTTAGGTCAGCTGTGTCATCTGGGGTGCTCCGAAACTTCTCATAAGCCTCTTTTATTGAGGGGTGAACAGACATGTTATGTAAGAAATTATCTCCGTTTTGTGTCTTGCAGGAATGAAATAGGCTCCGAACTATGGAAGTGTTTGTGCCAACCACAATAGAAATCTCACCTTTCATGACTGGGTCTGGACACACAAGCACAAGTGTTTCTATGGTCTTAGCTACACCCACTACATCTCCAGCAAACTCAAGTTTCAAACACATATAACCATCATATGGATATCGGTCTACACTGAGGCCCCAAATCTCCAAGCACTCAATAGGGGTCAAGGGCAGGTGTTTCAGATACTTGTCATAAAAGGAGCGGTACAGCAGGGTAACTTGGGACCCACTATCAAGCAAAGCTTTGGCGTAAATGCCCTCAACTTGTACAGGAACAACAGAACTAGGTCCAATTAAACCCTCTGGCAAATCAGCCTTGCTTTCTTTTAGCGTATCACACTTTGTGGAACGTGTTCTCTCCAGAGCATCAGGCCGTTCCTTTACTGAGCTCCTGGGAAGTTTCCCATCAGCTGTTTTGCTTTCAGGAGACGCTTATTTACTTTTCGGAGATTCTCTGGGTTTTCACACTCCCGCTGAAAATGACCATCTTCACCACATTTGTAGCAAAAAACATCTGCACCATATTGAAATCTGGGAGTTCTCTCTTTCCCACTTGCATATTTTACAGCAGCTTTTTGAGTGTGGTTCTGGATTGCATGCTGTGGTGGACTTTCTGATGTAGCGACAGAGACAGATAGCAGACGTGCAATATCACTTTTAAGCCCCTGAATTTCCTTCTTCAGACTCTCTATGGCATGGTCGGTCTCCACTCCAACAGCTACTGATGGTGCAGACTCTGGTTGTTTTGACACCACTGACGCCGTAGCACAACCTGCACACTTAACCGCAGATGAAGAAACAACATTCTTCACTCTTTCTCTTTCAAGAACCATCCCCTCTTCTTCTCTTACCTCACGAAGGAGCTCTGTGAAGCTTGGAGCGGGCTTTAGCTTGTAAGTCATCCTTATACGAAGTGCAGCAAAATCATGAGTGAGTGCACCTCTAGCAATTTGCTCGATGCGTGTCCTGTTCATGTCAGTGACGTCGATCCCACCTTTCCGATGAACAGCGTGCAGCAGTTTGTCTAACCTGAGTAAGTATCCTGACAACTTCTCAGTTTCTTGCTGGAGTGTGTTACGGAACTTTACCATGAGATCAGCTGCACTATCTGTGGTCCCAAAAGCTGTTTCTAGGGCCTTAAGATACTCATTGGCAGTGGCACTGGGGTTAGTGGCTCTTAAACCCCGGACAATATCTGCTGCAGGCCCTTTGAGACTTTCAGCGATTCTCTGTTTCTTGACAACATCAGAACATTGCCACTCATCCAGCAGGTGGGTGGTCTGTTCCGCCCAAGAGTCATACTCCTCTTCTCCAGGTAGCGTTGGCTTTATGCCCGAGAAGAAGCGAAGTTTCCGATAGCATTGTCCGTCCATAGGCGGGGCTTGACATTTTTCCACAAGCAAAGAGATGGCATTGACAAGCTCTGTGTTCAAGTCAGGAACAGTGGGTGGGGCAGGCGTGGTCTTAAGCAAACCTGTCACATCATCTAAAGTCTTTCCTTCACTGGCTAAGAATGATACTAGCTTGGATTGGAAACCTCTTTTGTCACTGGTCACATGGAAAGTCTGAAAATCAGGGACACTTACTACCCACAAGTCTGACGGGTCCCCAGCAATCAACTGTTCAGGTAAGTCAGTTTTAGTCATGTCATCTGTGGTCTCAACTAATACGGACTGATTGTTGTTTGTGCGTGTTAGACACCGTCCTCTGATTTTAGTGCGACCAAAAATGTTAACTTCATCAAGTACCTTATAAATGTTCTCATCAGTAACATCAAGAGAAACCCCGCTAAGCACAATAGATTTCTTAACATCAATACCTTTGTCGTCACACCATTTGATTATTTGTTCGGACTCCATGTTTTGTTTTGAGTTTTTTTTTTTTTTTTCAAAACCAGTCACACAAAACACACTCAGTATTGTGATTACAGTACTATTACAACCCCGGTCAACATTGACCGAATTTCTTCCTTTTTTTTTTTTTCCTTTGCTCACCAATACACTAGTGAACAATAACGATCCCGGACGAGCCCCCACATGTAGCCCTCATAGGCAGTACTCACAAAACCGTTGAACCCTCAGTTCACTGGGGGAAAAAAACCCAAACCGATTGTCGTAGGAACGAGCCCTCAAAACGCTTCAGTAGGCACAGCGACTCGATCCCGTAGCGTCGAAGCGGCAGCCCGGTGGCGTTGAGCAGGCGGGACCCGTGGCGTTCAGCAGACAGGACCCGTGGCTTTTCAATAGTAAATCCGTTCGCGTCCAAAAACAGTCCAAGCATCCGTTCGTCCATCAAACAGTCCAATCATCCGTTCGTGTCCAAAAACCAGGTGCAGACCCCCGCCCAAAAAAACTCTCTCCCTCTGGTCCCGCATCTCCCGCTCTTCCTCTCCACGACTCACCTCCTTCCCCCAATCCCATTGGACCACCACCCCTTCAATCAATCATTAAAACACGAAAAAAAACCTGAAATGTTCACAGACCCCTCAGGACGCAGGACACCCCAGTATCCATCCACACAAAGAACCAAACAAACTTTTAACTAGTTTTCACAACAGCAATTCAAACAAATACAGTTTAACACATTTTAGTCAGTACACTACACATGGATTTTCAAATGGATTATTTTGCAAAACAGTAACAAATAAATACATAAATAAACCTCAAGCCCATTAGTGTCATGGGTGTGTATTCCGGTTTTTGTCTTCCCCCTGTTTCATACACACCTGCTCCTCTCGTACTCAGAGCATCTTCACCACCTGTGCCTCGTTCACCCTAATTAGACCTTGCATTTAACCTCGTGTCTCATTCAGTTCTTTGTACCTTGTCGTCGTGTTCCAGCATTCCTTGTTCCCACGTCACTGGCTCACAGTAAGACTAGACCCTGTTCTGATTATCGACCTTGCCTTTTTGCCCCACGTTTTTGGATACTGTTGCCTTTTTTTTTGATTGCCTGCCTGTGTACCGACCTCTGCCCGTACATTAAACCTCTTTTTGAAACTGTCTATTTCTTTTGGAGTTGTGCATTTTTGGGTCCTATCCTCTGTTCTGTTCATGACAATTAGAATTTCTGAATTAGAATGTCAAATAATGTATTTCTTAGTTTTAATGATTGAATGTTTTGCTTGATTATTTTCTGACATCCAGAGGCCATTTGAGTGGAAAAAATATGGCTATAATAATCCACATGTCTATTCATTTTTCCTACCACTTGTACGGTTTGGGGTCAACACTCTGTATTGGACTGATCACCAGTCAATCACTGGGCCCATAGGGCACACAGAGACAGACAACCAAGCATACAAGCTTTGGAATAGCTGCCCCCTCCACATACAACAATCTAACAGCAAGTCCTCATTCAAACACCATTTAAGAATGTGTTACTTAACAGCTGAGCAATAATCCAGTCTGATAATTGTTTTATCCCTGTTTTGTTCACTATTCTGTCCAGTTGAATGAATGATTGCTATTAAGACATAACTTCTTTAAATGCAATTAATTGTAAGGCATAAATGCAAGATTTCACAGACAAATGTTTTATTAGTACAGTACTACTGTGGACACGATCTATATTAAGATGTCTTTCTGATATCGAAAATATGATGTTTTAAATGTAAGGTTTTCAGACCCCTGAATGACTAGCTTGTGCCATTGGCATTCAGCTAAAGGGGATCCGTTTAAATACATAAATACTAAGATTCACACGGTCACTGAGTGGGAACTAAAATGGAAAATGACAAAGTCAGGCAAATGAACCATGACATCATCAGTGACCTGGCTATACAAAAATAGCTTGAAATTCTTCATCCCTGTACAAAATGGTCAAATGTTCACAGCTCAAAACTTAAAGTGTAAGCCCTTTATGATGTTGGATGGTCTTTTTTTTCTTTCCCTTTTTTAAATATTTTTATCACTGGTGATCTAATACTTTTGTTAAACACTGTACATTACTTTGGAAAAGCACTCATTATATCAGCAATGTAATGGGAACATACAGTCTAACTGAAGTAATATATACAGGAAAGTAACTGAAATTAGAGTCATGAGATTCCTGTCCACCACAGGTTTGGTCCAAGGCAGATCCGAGTGGAATCAGCCTTGCTGAGGACCTATAACAGTGGTACCAGAGCTGCTCCTTTTGAGTCTCTTGTGGTGGCCGACATCGGGGATGTCAATGTGAACATGTATGACCTGAAGGACACATGCAGACGCATCAGGGAGACTTATAGAAAGGTGCTGGCCTCTGGTTGCATCCCTCTGACAATGGGTGAGTGCTCAGTGGGACGAATGACACTTTTTTCAATGTTTTTAAATTTTTTATATAAAACTCCTTTACTATACACTGTATCAAGATAGTTTGGTAAATGTTAATGAGATTCTTCCAGTGTAAACATTTCCTAAAGGTTTGACAGAAAATCAGATTATTATTGTGACTCAAGAGTTATATGCACCTATCTAAAGCTACCTCAACAAGGCTGGATAACCTTTTTTAAATGATTATTTTTTTTCCATAGAACAATTGTTCCTTATACTTTGGTGAAGATGAGTTGAAAATTGTGATGAGTAGCGCATTGAAAAGGATGGCGGAATGGTTAAGACCTTTGAATTTCAAACTGAATAGGGTTCCTGCTCCATAGAACACTGTGTAGGTTGACCAAACAAAATTTGCTGTTTTTTTATGTCCGTAGGTGGAGATCACACAATTACATATCCTATCCTGCAAGCTGTAACTGAGAAGTAAGTATACTGTAGAAAGGAAGCTGCAATGATTTTTTATTAGCAATTTAATCTTTTATCTTTCCAATTAATTTCCACAAAGAAAATAATTACACTTGCTCAACACAAATGACAGTTGAATGAAATGAAAGCATGAGATTTTTATTGTATAGTACAGTGAAAGCTCTGAAATTGAATGCCCCTAAGGTCATACATAACATTAAAAACTGGGAAGTTGCACAAAACATCTGTTATACAATACATGACCTAAGAATCATCAAAAGATTGGTTGAACAGCATCCCAAAATTGTGTTCGACCTGAGAATTTCCTCTGTATAGTTATGATTTTATATTGTACTAACACCAGACATGGACCGGTGGGGCTGATCCATGTGGACGCTCACTCTGACACCAGTGATGTGGTCTTGGGGGAAAAGATTGGCCATGGGACCCCGTTCAGGCGATGTGTAGAGGAAGGCCTGCTGGACTGCAAGCGAGTGGTGCAGATCGGCCTCAGAGGTTCAGGCTACTCTGCTGATTCGTACGAGTGGAGCCGGGCCAAGGTTCTCTGCTGGATATTGTTCATCTTTTAATGACATTTTACCCAAAAGCCAGAATAATACTAGAGAGACATGATAACAAAGTCTAATGGTGCATTGAGTTATGTGTGACCTGACTTTCAAGCTTTTCGAGATACAAGTTGTTCTGCCATTTTTTTAATTTAAATTTTTATTATTATTATTATTATTTTGCTTTGTCTTGCGAGCAGAAATTGATGGATGGTCACAGTGAACTCACTTCACAAGAAGCAGCAGTTTGGCAGACTGAACAGTTCTTCTAAGTGACTTGAAGTTGTTTATTGCCACTCCCACTTGAAGTTTACTGTCAAACTAAGCATAACCACCAATAGAATTTCTCAATGTGTATTTAAAACAACCACATAGCTTTGCTTTGGGTAAGTCCGCTTAGCTTAAGCCTAACAAACAAAGTAAAATGCCATAGACAGAGCATCGACTGATAGCATCTGTGTCGCAGTGTTATAAAACTTTCAAATGGATATTTGAACACAAGCAGTACAGCAACACATATAGGTAGACAATCACAGTCATGTTGTTTATCCTCTCTAAAAATGACTAGTAACTGCGGTTTACTGAGGATGTAAGTTTGTCCGTATTATATATGTATCACCCAGGTGACGAAGGTGCGCAGACAAGGAGCACAATGTCCATTGAAATGAAGCAAAAAAAAAAAAGTGGCAAAAACTATTTAAATTCTTTACATTTTATTTAATTACATCAGTAATTTATGTTTTCTAACTTTATATTTTGGGGGGCGTCTGAAACAGACTAATAGCATTTCAATTCATTTCAGTGGGGAAAGATGTTTTGAGTTACAAGTGCGGTCATGGAACTAATTAAATTCATATCAAGGTACCTGTTAAATATATTCTAGAAGTTATCATTTATTTGCTTAGCTTGCATTAGTATTATGGACGATTTTAGATGTCTCGCCTTCAAAAAGATGACTCAGCATCATCCGATGGAAGGGCGCCTGGACCAAGGACGTGATCGGATGTGGTCGGGGACGTGACAGGTGTTGGTCCAATGTTTTGTGTTGTGTCTTATTGTTTAGAACATTATGTCTGGGAAAAACCCTCCTATTTTCAAATAAATGCAGGAGCGACGGGAGAGATTGTTTAGAGCGTGTTGAGAGGCTGTGATCTGAACAATCTCCCATACGCCCTCCTCATGAGAAAAAGAAACCAGTGTCTTCATTCCTTTTGTGTCTATTTTTTATAATGTTGGGTAAGATAAATCCAACATTAAATTGGTCCTTCGAGCCGGATGTCAACACACCCGAGGATTCCAGTTGTGGAGCCGACTTCCAGTTAAGAGACCGTGGCCACGGCAACTAAGACCCTTTACGGGACTGGTCTTCGTTCTCCTCAACTGGGATCTGAAGGTTGACGACAATCCACAGGATTGAAGACGACTGGTGAGTTAAATTTAAATTTTTTTTTTAGGAAAAAGGACGCCGGAGTCCACAAATTCCGCGAGGACGGCGGAGTCCTGTACGTACTTAAATTCCGTGTTTAATAAACCCTGTGAATACTAGTCAATGGCGGGTAAAATAAAGAAACTAGGAAAGTTTCGTGGCGTCGTAGTTAAATTCCGTATAGGACGGCGGAGTCCTCTGACGAGCCAGTGTGAATGAAAACTGTTTGAATGAGAGTGTAAATGGGAAATGGGAAACCACTAGGTTTTTCATTCCATACCAAAACAGTGGGAAAGTAAACGGTGGACTTTTGTGGATGCAAAGGCAAGAATTCTCCACTCGAAAGAGTTGAAGTGAGAATTACCACAGAAAGTAAATTTGAATCACCGTCCTACTGAAAAAAAAAAAAGACAGTGTTCTAGACTACCCTAGGTAGTATTACACTGAACCAAATTCTTTCAAATGGGGAAAGGAAGTAGTAAAAAAAAAAACAGGAATACACTGCAGTGTAAAGGTTGGAGGTTCATTAAATTAAATTTAAAAGAACAAAAAAACAGGATCCTGATAAAATTTAATATTTAGAGACAGGGATAACCGAACACGGCTTTAATGGTTTGTTAAATACACAAAAAATAGCCGCGTTGCAGGAATCAAATTATATAAAAAATAAAAGACAAACCACCGTTAAACATGGGAAAGGCCCGGTTGTCTGCAGCCTTGCAGCTTATCACAAAAATAGAAGATAAAAAAGAATGTGATGAGCTGCAGTAATACAGAGAGCAGCATTCACATTTGAGAAAAAAAAAAATATATATATATACATTTACTAGATTACCGCAAGGTTACTGTGAAAGTCCAACTATTTATTCACAAGTTATGACAACACGCATGTCTTCTGGCATCTACAGATGGAGAGACATGCAAAGATTCATTGACCTTACTGCATCATCTAACAGAAGAGGGACATAAAGTTAACAAAAATAAATTGCAATGATGTAAAAGACAAGTTAAATATCTAGGCCATAATTTAAGTATAGGAGGAAAGACTAATTAGAAGACAGGAGAGCTATAGTCTTAAAAAATCCTAAACCACAGACGAAGAAACATATAATAATCATTTTTAGGTCTGACAAATTATTGTAGAGCATGGATTCCAAACTATGCAGAAATTGTTGCACCATTGTCAAAATGAATGTATGAAAACAACCTTAAAATTACATCACCTGTTTAATGGAGTACAGAGGCAGAAAAGGCCTTCTGTGACATTAAACAACATTTTGTGTCCAGTGCTGCGCTAGGCCTTCCAAATTTAATGATAAAACATTCATTCAAATGGTAGATTGTAAAAGCTATTGCATGACCTCCGTACTTACACAACAATACGGTGATAAGCTAAGACCAATAGCTTATTTTTCAACTAGAGAGCAGTTCACCCTAAAGGTCCCACATACAGTGTTCTTATCTCCTATTGCAAACCAATATGGCGTTTTTATCACCTGCAAGACATTTATCTTGCATTGCCATCTTGCTATCACAACCACATTTGACTGTTGAGCGATTCACAACCTTAAATCCAGCCACACTAATACCCTTACTTGATGAAGGCACGCAGCATGATTATAGGGAATTGGCTGAACAAGCTGCTGAATTAGTAGCATTAACCGAGGCATGCAAACTCATGATAAATAAAGATGGTACAATCTATACTGATAGCCAATATGAGTATTCCACAACAAGAACGCAATTATTGGGAAAAACAAAGTGCAAAACTACAAAATGAAATTTACATTAGCACAGAGAAAAAAAAAAAAACCTATTCAAATGGGCTGCTATATTAAGCCATGCTGTGTCACATGTCTCAACCGGAGGGATGGTGGCACAGATAGATTGACACTTTACAGCCCTAGAAAATAGCAGAAAGAAACACGTGGGTTCATTTAACACACTGTAAAAGAGTCATTTCAGCTGAGTACTCAAATAGGGAAGGTGAGCAAAAGTCTGATAACGGAGCGGGAGCAGATGTGTAGATTCTGAAAACGCTTGCTGGTCAGTGAAGAAAAAAGACACCAACCCTTTTAGTGAGAACTCAGCAGAAAGGCACACCCACGTTGGTTATGAGATTCGATAAGTTGTTACGTAGCAACTTTGGCTACTATGGTGTTGGTTTTGTTTTTGTGGTACATGGGACGTCCCACCCTCAATGATAAAACCCATTTTTTTGATAGAAAATCACCTACCAACTGGACCAATATGACAAACCCAATAATAAAAAATTTTGAATCATTAACTCGTGTCAAAAGGAGTACAGTTGATGATCAGAACTGTGGGCATGGCCTCCAAACGCGGCAAAACGGTTTAATATTTGTTGCCCCCCAAAATCAAGCTGCTTTAATCATAATTCCATATGCGGCTCTCACCAATGATGCTCAAGAGAATGGGCAGAATTGGGGATTTAGATATGACTGGTATGCAATGAGGGAAAACCTCATTGGTGAAACAGGTTATGATTGGTCTAGTTGGTCAAAAAACAAAAAACAGCAAAAGAACATAGAAAGAAGTTTAACATAAGCAAAACGGCCCATAGTTTAATATTGAAATACAAATCAAGTCACCCAATGTGTTTGATAGTGAGCTTGTGGGCCTATTCTGGTGGAAAAGATCCCCACTTCCAAGTAGTATTGTGTTATAGGAACCGTGTTAAACCAGAAATGCCATTGAAAACGTCAAAGAAAGGTGGACAAATTTTAATGGTTAACAACATAACTACTGATGATTGGTTCCTTGTTGTCACAGGAGTTTCAGGACAAAATAACAATTGGTTACTATTGATGGAACAAGCAGCAAATGTAGCGAGAAAAGATTGTGTTGTTTGCATGGGTCCCAGGCCTTTGTTGCGCATAGTTCCGGCATAATTATCACAAGATTGTATTATTCCATTTGCACACTGATTGAGGAGCATCTGCAACATTTGCACAACCATTGTCCCAGATTATCGCACTACTCTTCACTTTAAGCCGCATACACTCCTTGAAGTCTCAGCGCCCTTTGCACAACAGTCATTGCACCGGACTATTGCGATATTAGTCATTCAAACTGCTGCTAGAGGACTGCATCTTTTTGCACAATTGTTTTTTGTCAATGTCTGTTGTACTAGAGCGGCTCCAACTACCGGAGACAAATTCCTTGTGTGTTTTGGACATACTTGACAAAAAAGAGATTTATCCTGGCAGAGGCAAAATTATCCAACATAAAACATACATCGACGCCATAGGTGTTCCTCGTGGGGTTCCTAATCAATACAAATTAGCTGACCAAGTTGCAGGAGGACTTGAATACTTCATATGCTGTTGGTGTACGATTAATAAAAATGTTGATGGGATAAACTATATCCACTTCAATGTACAGAGATTAGGAAATTGCACTCAGAGTGGGTTGGAAGCTGTGCACGAGCAGCTCAAGGACGTTCCAAAAACCGCATAGCTGTCGACATGCTCCTCGCAAGAGAGGGAGGTGTTTGCGGTATGTTTGGAGAACAAACAATACTGCTTCAGATGGCAGCTTGACCAGAGCCATCGATGGTCTACGGACCCTCAATCAACACTCCTTGTGGGACAGCTGAATGGACGTTTTTGGTAAATATAAAACCCTAATTTCACCAATATTGATATCAATTGCGGTTTTTGCAGCCATTCTGACATTGTGTGGATGTTGTTGTATCCCATGCATTCGGGCATTAATCAGTAAATTAATCACCACAGCCATAACCCACATGGAACCGTATGGAGCAGATTTATCCTTTATTGGAGGTTGATAATAATGACGATGATGATGATGATGATGTTGTTTTACCTGATTTGTTTCCTGATCCAGGTGATTACGATGTTTAAACTACAACATTCATGTATGAGAAGTTTACTCTGAGTCGAAATGTATTTGTTTCATAAAAATGATTCTACAGTTAAAAATCGAAATGAAGTGACTGTAAGATGATACGAGAATTTGTGCAAATACATGATAAACAGGAGGGAAATGTTAAATATATTCTAGAAGTTATCATTTATTTGCTTAGCTTGCATTAGTATTATGGACGATTTTAGATGTCTCGCCTTCAAAAAGATGACTCAGCATCATCCGATGGAAGGGCGCCTGGACCAAGGACGTGATCGGATGTGGTCGGGGACGTGACAGGTGTTGGTCCAATGTTTTGTGTTGTGTCTTATTGTTTAGAACATTATGTCTGGGAAAAACCCTCCTATTTTCAAATAAATGCAGGAGCGACGGGAGAGATTGTTTAGAGCGTGTTGAGAGGCTGTGATCTGAACAATCTCCCATATGCCCTCCTCATGAGAAAAAGAAACCAGTGTCTTCATTCCTTTTGTGTCTATTTTTTATAATGTTGGGTAAGATAAATCCAACAGTACCACAAAATTATTTTTGCGACTAAACTACTTTTGTAACCTTGTAACAATTTCTGCCGTTGTAAAGACATTAGTGGAGTTTTATATTCCAACCTATTGATTTTGAAAGACATCTGATACAAGCTGTCCAAAGTAGTCCAAATCAAGACTCTCTCCACCAAACTTCCAAGGATTATTATTATTCTATGAGAAAGCAAGAATGCATCCATCCTTCTGCTTAAGGTCAGCAGCTTAAGCAGGGAAGCCCAGACTCCCCTCTCTTTAGCCACTTCAGCGAGCTCTTCCAGAGAGATCCTGAGCTGCTCATAAGGCCACCCACCGTGTCCTGTCTTCCCCAGGCCTTCCAAGTTGGATGTACCCTAAACACCCAACCATATGGACGAGGCACCACATCTAGCTCCTAGAGCTCCCCGATGACTGAGCTTCTTTCCCTATCTCCAAGGGAGCCTTGACACCCTGCGGATGACATTCATTCCAGTTGAGTGAACACCCATGTACCCTCCAGGATCTTGCTGAGGGTATAGCGCTAGTCCACTATTCCAAGGCAGGATGAAAACCACACTGTCCCTCCTAACTTTATTTGTAGAGCAGTTAAAAAAAACAAAAACACATTTGAAAATAAAACAGTCAGCAAGGATCCTAATCATTTCAATGGATATCTCACTCAAGTTGGTCAAGTTAACTAAAGTCAAATCTCTTTTCCATGTTTATCAGTACTGCGATTGGCACCATCCATATATGCATCCATTTCCTTTACCGCTTATCCTCATTAGGGTCGCAGGCTGCTGGAGCCTATCCCAGCTATCAACGGGCAGGAGGCACCCTGAACTGGTTGCCAGCCAATCGCCGGGCACATAGAAACAAACAACCATTCGCACTCACATTCACACCTACAGGCAAGAGTCCGATGTTGACTAATCTTGAAACACATAAGAAATATTGTCCTTCATCAACGCAAGAACCCCATTAATTTTAAAAGATTGTGATTGACTGTCCTTTTGCCCAAAGTCAGCTGGTATAGGCTCCAGGTCAGTCGTCACCCTGAATAGGATAAGCGGCAGAAGATGGATGGATGGATGGATAAAAGGAATGCTAGGAATGCTGTTGAAATGTGGTAAATCATTACCAATTAACACTTCAAGCAGCTTGGCTCAGGTGTTAAACATGTTAGGTTGCTTCCTTTATCAACTGAGCAATTGAAAATTCTGACCCAAAAAGGGCAGAAAAAGTCATACTGGTTTTGACCATCTTGAGCCAATGTGTATCTCATATTTCCAAATGTATAGGGCTCTTGCTGTACCATTGTGAAAAAAAACATTTTTCTTCTAGAAAATACTCAAATTATCAACATATTTTGCAGGGGTTTCGGGTGGTGCAAGTGGAGGAATGCTGGTTCAAATCTCTGGTACCTCTAATGGATGAGGTCAGGGGTCAAATGGGCAGTGGTCCCGTGTACCTGAGTTTTGACATTGATGCTCTTGACCCAGGCTTTGCCCCTGGAACAGGGACACCAGAGATTGCTGGGCTCACTCCAATTCAGGTACATGTGGTTTACATCATTCACTGGTCTGTGCATATCAGCAGCATGCAAATTTATATTTTTATGCGTTGTGCATTAAGGGTGTTGAGATTATTCGAGGCTGCCATGGACTGAGCCTTGTGGGATGCTGTTGGATTTATCTTACCTAACATTATAAAAAATAGACACAAAAGGAATGAAGACGCTGTTTTTTTTTTCTCATGAGGAGGGCGTATGGGAGATTGTTCAGATTACAGCCTCTCAATACGCTCTAAACAATCTCTCCCGTCGCTCCTGCATTTATTTGAAAATAGGGAGGTTTCTAAGTTTACAAGACATAACGTATTAAGCTACAAGACACAACACACTAAGGGTAGGGTTTCAAGGTGAAAACATGGGACCAACACCTGCCACGTCCCGGCCACGTCCTTCTCTCTGATGATTCCTGCTGAGTCATCTTCTTGAAGGTTGAGACATGTTCCTTTCTCAAAATCGTCCATAATACTAATGTAAGCTAAGCAAATAAATGATAACTTCTACAATATATTTAACATTTCCCTCCTGTTTATCATGTATTTGCACAAATTCTCATATCATTTTACAGTCATTTCATTTCGATTTTTTTAACTGTAGAATCATTTTTATGAAACAAATACATTTACACTCAAGAGTAAACTTGTCATACATGAATGTTGTAGTTTAAACATCGTAATCACCTGGATCAGGAAACAAATCAGGTAAAACAACATCATCATCATCATCATCGTCATTATTATCAACCTCCAATAAAGGATACATATGCTCCATACGGTTCCATGTGGGTAATTGCTGTGGTGATTAATCTACTGATTAAAGCCCGAATGCATGGGATACAACAACATCCACACAATGTCAGAATGGCTGCAAAAACCGCAATTGATATCAATATTGGTGAAATTAGGGTTTTGTATTTACCAAAAACGTCCATCCAGCTGTCCCACAAGGAGTGTTGATTGAGGGTCCGTAGACCATCGATGGCTCTGGTCAAGCTGCCATCTGAAGCAGTATTGTTTGTTCTCCAAACATACCGCAAACACCTCCCTCTCTTGCGAGGAGCATGTCGACAGCTATGCGGTCTTGGAACGTCCTTGAGCTGCTCGTGCACAGCTTCCAACCCACTCTGAGTCCAATTTCCTAATCTCTGTACATTGAAGTGGATATAGTTTATCCCATCAACATTTTTATTAATCGTACACCAACAGCATATGAAGTATTCAAATCCTCCTGCAACTTGGTCAGCTAATTTGTATTGATTAGGAACCCCACGAGGAACACCTATGGCGTCGATGTATGTTTTATGTTGGATAATTTTGCCTCTGCCAGGATAAATCTCTTTTTTGTCTATGTTCTAGATTGGACAAAAACATTGGTGCCCTTTCCATTAAATCTTGAACAGGCATAGGGTATACTGACACATGCAATATCAAAGTGATAATAGCGCACAATCCAGATATATCTTTAGGTAATCTATCAAACAGTCTATCATCTCCGCACCACCGCCAGATCTCGCTCCGTGATACTGGCATAAACTGTGGTCCGACTTTTAAGGTTACTTTGCACTATGTGTCGTTCAGTGGTCCTAATGTTTTGCCTTTACTAATCAAGTTTATACAAGTGAAATTATTTGGTGCTACTAAAGTAGAAAACATTGGTTTGTGTTTATCTGCTTTTGTTACGGGATATATAGGATCTCATGATTTACACCCCTCAGCTGGTACAGTAGCGTTCATTAATGGAATAATACAATCTTGTGATAATTGTGCCGGAACTATGCGCAACAAAGGCCTGGGACCCATGCAAACCACACAATCTTTTCTCGCTACATTTGCTGCTTGTTCTACCAATAGTAACCAATTGTTATTTTGTCCTGAAACTCCTGTGACAACAAGGAACCAATCATCAGTAGTTATGTTGTTAACCATTAAAATTTGTCCACCTTTCTTTGAAGTTTTCAATGACATTTCTGGTTTAACACGGTTCCCATAACACAATGCTACTTGGAAGTGGGGATCTTTTCCGCCAGAATATGCCCACAAGCTCATCATCAAACATACTGGGTGACTTGATTTGTATTTCAATATTAAACTATGGGCCATTTTGCTTATGTTAAACTTCTTTCTATGTTCTTTTGCTGTTTTTTTTTTTTTGACCAACTGGACCAATCATAACCTGTTTCACCAATGAGGTTTTCCCTCATTGCATACCAGTCATATCTAAATCCCCAATTCTGCCCATTCTCTTGAGCATCATTGGTGAGAGCCGCATATGGAATTATGATTAAAGCAGCTTGATTTTGGGGGGCACAAAATATTAAACCGTTTTGCCGCGTTTGGAGGCCATGCCCACAGTTCTGATCATCAGCTGTACTCCTTTTGATACGAGTTAATGATTCAAAATTTTTCATTATTGGGTTCGTCATATTGGTCCAGTTGGTAGGTGATTTTCTATCTAAAAAATTGGTTGCCTTTCTGCTGAGTTCTCACTAAAAGGGTTGGTGTCTTTTTTCTTCACTGACCAGCAAGCGTTTTCAGAATCTACACATCTGCTCCCGCTCCGTTATCAGACTTTTGCTCACCTTCCCTATTTGAGTACTCAGCTGAAATGACTCTTTTACAGTGTGTTAAATGAACCCACGTGTTTCTTTCTGCTATTTTTTAGGGCTGTAAAGTGTCAATCTATCTGTGCCACCATCCCTCCGGTTGAGATATGTGACACAGCATGGCTCAATATAGCAGCCCATTTGAATAGTTTTTTTTTTTTTTCTGTGCTAATGTAAATTTCATTTTATAGTTTTGCACTTTGTTTTTCCCAATAATTGCGTTCTTGTTGTGGAATTCTCATAATGGCTATCAGTATAGATTGTACCATCTTTATTTATCATTAGTTTGCATGCCTCGGTTAATGCTACTAATTCAGCAGCTTGTTCAGCCAATTCCTGACAATCATGCTGCGTGCCTTCATCAAGTAAGGCTATTAGTGTGGCTGGATTTAAGGTTGTGCATCGCTCAACAGTCAAATGTGGTTGTGACAGCAAGATGGCCATGCAAGATAAATGTCTTGCAGGTGATAAAAACGCCATATTCGTTTGCAATAGGAGAGCAGACACTGTATGTGGGACCTTAAGAGTTAATGGATGAAATAACACAATCGTGGAACTGCTCTCTACTGCCATCGAAGCTGCCACAACTGCTCTGACACAATGCGGTAATGCACACGTCACGCTGTCCAATTTAGTCGAAAAATTGTAGTCTTAGCTTATCACCGTATTGTTGTGTAAGAGGAGGTCATGTAATAGCTTTTACAATCTACCATTTGAATGAATTTTTTATCATTAAATTTGGAAGGCCTACCTCGCGCACCACTGGACACCAAATGTTGTTTAATGTCACAGAAGGCCTTTTCTGCCTCTGTACTCCATTAAACAGGTGATGTCATTTAAGGTTGTCTTCATACATTAATTTTGACAATGGTGCAACAATTTCTGCATAGTTTGGAATCCATGCTCTACAATAATTTGTCAGACCTAAAAATGATTATTATGTGTTTCTTCGTCTGTGGTTTAAGATTTTTTAAGACTATAGCTTTCCTGTCTTCTAATATAGTCCTTCCTCCTACACTTAAATTATGGCCTAGATATTTGACTTGCCTTTTACATCATTGCAATTTATTTTTGTTAACTTTATGTCCCTCTTCTGCTAGATGATGCAGTAAGGCCAATGAATCTTTGCATGTCTCTCCATCTGGAGATGCCAGAAGACATGCGTGTTGTCATAACATGTGAATAAATGGTTGGACTTTCACAGTAACCTTGCGGTAATCTAGTAAATGTATATATTTTTTGCCCTCAAATGTAAATGCAAACCAAAATTGACTGCTCTTTTCTATTGGTACAGAAAAGAATGCATTACTTATGTCCACTACTGTAAACACAGTAGCGTCTGGTCTTAATAAATTTAGCAATGTGTGTGGATCTGGTACGCATGCTGCTCTCTGTATTACTGCAGTATTTACTGCCTGTAAGTCTCCAACCCACTGAAGGTGGGGCCTTTTTTTACAGGGAAAAATGGGTGTGCTACATGGTGATTGTGGACACTCCACTATAACTCCTGCCTTAATTAGTGCTTCAATTACCGGTTTGATTCCTTCATGTGCATCTGGTTTGAATGGATATTGACGAATCCCTGGTCTATATTCTGTTTTGGGTCTAATTTGTACTGGTAAAGCCCCTTTAATAAGGCCTACATCAAATGGTCCTGTGGACCATCATTTTTTTGGGAACTTTTTTTCAATATTTCTTCATCAATTTCAGTGAGGATCATTTGGTCTAATCAAACAGGATGCATGTGTTTCCCTTCATCACCCTGTATTGTCCAAAACATCGCCTTCCTAATTAGACCAGTTGATGCACTGCATTCCAGTTTGTTTTCTATTTGCTGCCAATCATCTGTCTCCTGTCCTTGTTTTACTAATGTTTCCATATGTTTCCACTGTGACTCATAATCTTTGCACAATGAAATATGTGGGACACTTGTATTTTTATACAGTTCCTTTAATTTGTCTGGTAAAATAATTCCTGCTGCGACTTTTGCTTCATTGTCTGAGTACAGATAATCTACAGTAATTTTATCAGGTGTCGCATGTCGTAACTTTTTTTCATATCCTGGTTACACAAGAGGATTTGTTGAGTTGGGAAGCAGGCTGGTTTAGTCATGTGGTAGTTTGTCCGTATTTGCGGCTATTTTTTTGTGTATTTCACCAACCATTAAAGCAGTGTTCAGTTATCCCTGTCTCTAAATATTAAATTTTATCAGGATCCTGTTTTTTTTTTCTTTTAAATTTAATTTAATGAACTTCCAACCTTTATCCCTGTTTTTTTTTTTTTGCTACTTCCTTTCCCCATTTGAAAGAATTTGGTTCAGTGTAATACTACCTAGGGTAGTCTAGAACACTGTTTCTTTTCAGTAGGACGGTGATTCAAATTTACTTTCTGTGATAATTCTCACTTAAACTCTTTCGAGTGGAGAATTCTTGCCTTTGCATCCACAAAAGTCCACCGTTTACTTTCCCACTGTTTTGGTATGGAATGAAAAACCTAGTGGTTTCCCATTTCCCATTTACACTCTCATTCAAACAGTTTTCATTCACACTGGCTTGTCAGAGGACTCCGCCGTCCTATACGGAATTTAACTACGTCTGTCAACAGCTCGTTAGAGGACTCCGCCGTCCTATACGGAATTGAACTACGACGCCACGAAACTTCCCTAGTTTCTTTATTTATTAAACATGGAATTTAAGTACGTACAGGACTCCGCCGTCCTCACGGAATTTGTCGGACTCCGCCGTCCTTTTTCCTAAAAAAATTAAAAATTTAACTCACCAAAATCGTCTTAAATCCTGTGGATTGTCGTCAACCTTCAGATCCCAGTTGAGGAGAACGAAGACCAGTCCCGTAAAGGGTCTTACTTGCCGTGGCCACGGTCTCTTAACTGGAAGTCGGCTCCACAACTGGAATCCTCGGGTGTGTTGACATCCGGCTCGAAGGACCAATTTAATGTTGGATTTATCTTACCCAACATTATAAAAAATAGACACAAAAGGAATGAAGACGCTGGTTTCTTTTTCTCATGAGGAGGGCGTATGGGAGATTGTTCAGATTACAGCCTCTCAATACGCTCTAAACAACCTCTCCCGTCGCTCCTGCATTTATTTGAAAATAGGGAGGTTTCCAAGTTTACAAGACATAACGTACTAAGCTACAAGACACAACACACTAAGGGTAGGGTTTCCAGGTGAAAACATGGGACCAACACCTGCCACGTCCCGGCCACGTCCTTCTCTCTGATGATTCCTGCTGAGTCATCTTCTTGAAGGTTGAGACATGTTCCTTTCTCAAAATCGTCCATAATACTAATGCAAGCTAAGCAAATAAATGATAACTTCTACAATATATTTAACAGATGCGATCTGGTCGAGGTGTCACCACCCTACGACACAACAGGTACTGGACCTGGCTCATAATTTGTCAACATGTCAACATTACAGTCACTTATCATATTTTTCCTTGACAGGAAACACTCCACTGACAGGTGCCAACCTCCTCTTTGAAATGTTGTGTGTTCTCCCAAATATTAAATACTACTGATCCTTTATGACAACGTTTGCTTTATTCTCCCCACACAGTACTCCCCCCTTCCAAGTACACACTTTTTAAGTACACAACTGCATTATTTTCAAATAGTGTTTTGGTTGTGACACCACAAAAAAAATGAGTACTACTTGATTCATTTAAATGTGTATCGTGATAAGTATGTTTGAAATAATTTGTGGAACAACTTTGCCAACAAAATTTGTTGCTTTCCTTTATTCTCTCAATAGACGTGCAGTACCAAATACTGTCTTGCATTAAGTAAGGAGGATAGTTTGTGTAAAGAGGACCTGAGGACCATTAATTGTTACAATATCTTTACTGTTGGTTTATGCTTACAAACTGGAGACGGGGAAGATGGAAATATGTTAATTCCAAATTCTGGAAAATGTTAAAACTGTCAGATGTAACTTAAAATGACATGTGAGTCATTCTGTATGTCCCTGTAGAATTTAAAGTATCCAAATCTACAGGGCGTTGACCACCACAGAGAGCGGAAACATTTCATTTATCACAGCTGCTTCCTGCAGCTGCTGAGTCTGATTTCACTTGGACAGGACTGTAACATGTATTGTGTTATCTTCACTACCGTGCCAGACCAGACCAGCTCCAATAGTTTGCTTTGTTAAATCCTGTTCATGGTCACAGGTGAGCTTGAGTCATCCCATTCCATTTTAGGTGGATGGCCAATCACAGTGCGCATACTGAAGACAGACAATTTACAATTCATGAATTTTCTGTAATGCTTATCTTCTTCAGGGTTGCAGGGAGTTGGCTTCAGATGAATGGTGGACTATAGTCTGGACCATAGGTGGGTAGAGTAGCCAAATATTGTACTCAAGTAACAGTATTGTTACTTTAAAATCATATGACTCAAAGTAAAAAGTAGTCCTCCAAATATTTACTTAAGAGTAAGAAAGTACTCAGTCAAAAAACAGTCAAGTAAAGAGTAACTCGTGAGTACCTTCTGAATTATAAAAAAAATTACATAAAATGAACGTCAAAAAAATAAAAATATAGGAATCCACACACAGCTGCCACTATTACAAATTTAAACTGCCCAAAAACCAAAAACACATGCATTGGGCCCTACAGAAACATGATTTGCTTTATTCACTTAAATAACGTCATGTAGCTGTTTGCTGACCACACTTATTGATTGTCTGTGTACGCGCGTGAGAGAAACATTTGCAACTTACCGCAAGGAGTTTTCTCAAGTTAGAAGTGGGCTGAAACATCAACGTTGGGCAGTCACATGACAAAACCTTTTTTCGGAGTCCAGTAAACACATGACATACTATTTCACTGATGCCCTATTTCACTAATGCCATGATATGTTCAGTATGTCTTAGGGGTGTCATGAAGGCTCACTTTCATGTAGCCAAACAAGTCATGCGAGCAACACCCGATGGGACAAACCGAAGTCGCACCAAATGGGAATAATATTATTGAAGTAATATCTGTCTGACAGCTGTCAATTAAAACAACACAAAAAATAATTTTGTCTCATGTATTGGATCTCATTATGTTTTGTAAGTGTACCTTACATTTTGGCCACCGAGTTTATATTCAGGATTCAATCATTGTCGGCAACACAGGACACAACAGTATCCCGAACAGTCTTTTTAAGGATATATTGGTTTTATTTGGGTCCTATAATAATCGGTTTGGTTTGCATAACAGTTTCTTCCCATGCAGCATGAGTGACCCAACTTTTCCATTACTTTTATAACAGGCTGGAGCTGCTGAGTTCAAGAGCTTCATATTCAAGGTTGTAAAAATGTGACACCTAGTGCTGTGATCTGTTGCTGAAAGCTGTGTTGGAGGCTAGTTTTGATAAGCACATAAGTGCAGCTCATTTCTATTTCTATCCAACCTTCAGCCTTTAATTGGTAGCAGCTGTTGTGACAAATCTGGTGGTGCAGTCGCTCTTCACACTGACTGCTACAGACACAGAGAGAGGATTCATTCAGTCCTACATAGGCCTGGCGTGGCCCATGTGTTTGCAAACTCTGGTGACACACCGTTAATGTGTGTAATTATGTTTAATCTCATGAAAGTGGCGCTGAAGTCCATCGGCCATGGGACTCTTGGAGGGTGTGTATTATTATTTTTCACTCCACTAGAGGACGCTTGATGCGCGAGCGTTCATTTGGTGGGACCTATTGGAGGTAAACAAAATTGAAGTAGTTACAGAACGTCTACGTGTTGTAGTGATTTGCAGATCCTGTTTCAGTATGCACAATGTGATTTTTTTGCAGCAGAACATCTCACCACGTGGGATTAATAAATGCTGCATATTATTTATTTTTTTTATCGATCGCCGATATCAATATTTCAAACCGTAACTATACCATGATCCCAAAATAGTACCACTACATCAGTGACGGTTGCAAAGCCGCAAAGGCGAATTTTCTCTTTGTCAATACATTAAAAGTCACTGATCATCGTCTCCATTGTAGCAAATAAGTTACAATTCTTACCATGCTTTTTACAAGTGTCACGGAGGAATGACGAGGTGTGGATAGGCGAAGACGATGTCAAAGTCATGCTAATTGCTCAGCTATCGTTACAAGCAGTCGCAAAACATTGAAATGAGTGATTTGGTGAAACAATACACTTGTCACATGCAGCGGGTCTGGCTGCATGTGACAAGTTTTTTGTGGAGTGACCAACTTTGAACAACAAAATAACAGGCCAGTTAATACGTGTTTAGATATATTAAATCATACACGTCCACACAGGATGCCACGTCTGAACCAGAAATTAATGAACACGTCACTGTACACGTCACTTCAGAACGTGGGCAGGTTCAAAGTATATCGTTATTAAGAAATATTTGTAATATGATAACATTTATTGGTCCTACAATGCGAATATTTGCATCGTTTCAGCAGCAATTGTGGATATAGGAAATATAAATATGGAGTATAAATAGCATGCAAGAGAAGACGTACAAGAATCGAATACATACACTGCACAAAATAGAAACCAAAACTATTGTTCGTACATAAACTAGAAAATTCAATCTATCAGCAATGTTATTTGTTTGTTTGCAAAATACAGTGCTGAGTTTTAATTCTAATGTTTGAGATCTGATTAGTCTGATTTAATAGACTACATATAGGTCATTCCATAATTGGATGACAGTTAAGGCACCAACATTTTTTAAAACTGGACCATTTATTTTATATTTGTTTTTATGCTTTCAAGAAAAACAGGGAATATAATATAATTTGCTTTGTCCATCAACCTGATTTGAGATGCTTTGTCTTGACCTCAAAACAGCCAAATAGCCAACTGTAATTTACACACTGTATAGTTAACAGGTGAGGGCTATCATGTCCAACTGTCTTTTTCACTGACAAAATACAAATGGATGGAATTTAAGATGTAAGCACCTGCAGCTGACTGTTGTTCACACATCATAAGCAGTAGATGACAGACAAAACAAGGCCTACTACAGTGGTGAACTCTTTGGTGGTAATAACAAGTATTCTTCTTGAACTACTCTACAGCACTGAAGTAAACGAAATAAAGGTATAACCAGGCAGCACAATGGATGTGTGGTTAGCACAACTGCCTCGCTGTTCTGAGGCAGAGGGGACAGAACCCGGATGTAAAAGTTCAAGTAGCCCCCTTCCCCCACGTCGTTGACAATTGTTTATTGAGAAAGGAGTGTTAAAAACGGCCCCCGAAGTACTGTGGCCCCCCACCCCCACTCTAAAGCCATAGGTGTACAACCTATGGCTGTGGCCTTCATGTCGGAGTTTACATGTTCTCCCCTATATTACGTGGGTGGCTCCACTTTTCCACATTCCCCAAACATGCGGTTAGGTTAATTGAAAACTCTAACTTGACCACAGGCGTGGCTGTGAGTGTGAATGGTTGTTTGTCTATATGTGCCTTTTGATTGGCTGGCGACCAGTCCAGGGTGGCCCAAGGCAGATGGGATTGGCTCCAGCATATCCGTGGCCCCTAATGAGGATAAACCGTGTAGAAAATGAATGGATGGGAAAACATAAAATCAAACCTCTATCCACAGTTTCCAAAAATACTTTTACTTACAATAAATTTAATGTGTAAAGTACATTTAATGTAGATACTTTTATTCCAGTAATATTCCAAAAGGTGACTACTTCTACCAAGGTTATTTGTTGTAAGGCTACTTTTACTCAAGAATGGCTTTGAGGTGCATGTTATACATGGCTGCCGCAGAGGACATGCGATCTGTGATAGCTGCTATGCTAACTGGTCAAGAACAAACGGAGCTACATAATGGTCTAAAAAAAGAAAAACTGTGATAGTATTCTATGTTTTCGTGACAATATGAGTAACAGACTTGCGTTGGTATGAGTGGCACACTGACTCGTTTACGGCTGAAAATTTTGAGCAACTGGTTTGCGTTTCGAGGCGGCGTCTCTCCGGATCCTCAGATTCGCCACCGGCTCCCTGAATTCCATTCCGCCTTTTACTTTCCCAGCGCGTTCTTCCGTCCCACACAGGACTTCCCTGTGACTTGCAAAGAGTGCATTCATCCACTCCTCAACCAGCAGAGTGTTGAAGCGCGCACGTTTGGAGCCCATCGCCGAACGCACAGCCAAATCGGAGCGGATCTCCACTCCTCTTTTCCCCACCTGTTGATGCAGTCCCGACGGGCCACGGAACGCAGAGGAGACGTGTGATTTCGTCCCGGGAAGCAACCCGTGAAGGACCTTTTTGTTTCCCCTTTCCCCAGAAGTTGCAGCCTGTGCGGGGTTGGAGGAAAATGGAATCTTGGATGTGTGGAGTTCTATCTTTGTTACTCTCATGCCAGCTGGTCACTGTAAGTAAGCTTTTGAAACTCTCCTGTGCTACCTATCCTCCTACTAAAAGACACGAGTAAAAGCCTCACCTCCTGAAAGATCATGGAAAAGCAATAAGAGGAGTTTTTACAGTCGTAGCCATGACTGTATAAAAAGACACATTCTGCTTTTTTCCCCCCCTTTCTTGACTGACATGAAATCAGACTAAACTTTTCTGTTTCAGGTCAATTAGGATAACCCAAATTATTTTTATTTGCTCAATGCCAGGAGAGGGAGCGAGAAAGAGAATGACGATCCAGAAAAAATATTGGCACCGTATATACAGTACTTTTAAAGGCAATGAACTGCTATTACTATATAGGTTTGGTGAATAGTGCTGCTCACATGCAAGGTGGGTCGGATTAGAGATTCCATTGCAGCTTGTAAGCATGCTTTTTTAAAAGTGACAAACTAGAAGAGTCCTCTGGAGTGAAGCTGCTCTAAGTTTGTCCACAGAAACAAGCTATTCATAGTCAGACCTGCATGGCCTTCTTGTCTCCGCCTCACCCATCAAGCACTCACACAAGCACCATAAGCCCCTGTGTTAAAGCTGCCAAAAAAGAGTGAGTGGTTACGTTTCATATTAATTACATATTTGATATTAGACCTGGATACATTCAACACTGATTACTTAGTCGTATGAACTCCATTTCTTAATGGTCGTACAGTGAATAGTAGTCCCTACTATATCTGAGCTGTTAGTCCTGTGAGCCTTGGTTGCGGGGAATAGCACCCAGTAGGAAAGATCCCTTTTGGTGTCTGGAGCTGTCATGGCTGAGATATCGGCCTCTCCAGTGCTGATTTGATCTGAGGCGTGTTGAACGATGAGATGTAGCTGTGGCGTCCAACAGGCAAACATCTTCCACCTGACGGATTTAGAAGATGTTTTGTTGTTCTGAAAGTATTTTTCTTCTGTAGTACTGACACTGACAGTGGATGGCATCAGGTAGTAAAGGTGTCTGCACTTGAACCGCAGCCTTGATTGAGCACCGGGTCCAAACATACCGGTACCAAAACATAATTGAATTATCTGGAACCATGAGCATATGCTTATTTTGTGATGGCACCAGGCTTCACTGTTCCATGATACAATTAAGCACTAGCACTGCTGGTGTTGCCACAGGCCCTCCTCCCACACTGCTGGAATGTTGGGGTCATGCACATCAGCACACCAAAAATCAAAGTCAGTGCAAACTCTCAATGGGCAAGGGCTTGGGTCACAAATGAGTACCAGTATCCAGCTGGGTGCCAACAGCAGCTTGCAAAGTTTTCTGACTTTTACAACTTGGACTTAGGTTTACTTGTTTAGGCTTAAATATGGCAATATTGTTTGTATCATCCCTATGAACATGTTTGCTGACACTTTGGGCTTTTTGTTGTCTCCAAGTTTAGAGTGACACTAGTGTGCCCTGACTTCATGGTGGGGCGGTGGTACTAGAGTTGGGGGTGGGGTGGCTTGAATTCCTTTGCCTGTATAACTGTATCTTGCTTGTGTGTCATTGGTGTAAATAATTCTGTTTCTCCACTGTGTAACCCAACCACTTCATCCACGTAAAACTATTTCAATGCGACAACTTAATCTCTTGATTTATTTGGTCTGCAATATCCGACGCATTGACGAAGCAGGGTGGGTGCTCACCCTTCTGTGTGGCTGTTTGTCGATTCAGATTACCTGGAGGTTAATTCCCATTCAGAGCTGATGGGGATTGCGAGCACAGCAGTGCAAACACCAACTGCACTCCATCGTTTGAACAGAAGGGAGCCCCCACCTGAACAGTTCACATAATTGCTTGAAGACTTGGTTCAGTAAACATTGCATTGTTGAGTTATAGCCACAGGAGAGGCCATCTTGGCTGGCGGCATAAGGCTGCACTGAAGCGGCTCGCCACTCCTCAAGCAGACTGGCACATGTGGGTGTTTGTTGTCTCCATGGAAGTGTGACTCGTCTTGTGTGGAGGTCGGAGATGTGGTCCGATGTTTCATCAAAAGCTCCTCATGGTTCATTTTTAGCCAATATGAAATTGGCAAAGCTCAACAATAATACCAAATAAAGTTAGATTTCTCCTTCCGTACTTAGCAGCTATGAAATGTAAAAGGGCACCAAAATTTGAATGCTTGATTGAACGCACATTTAGTTTGCATTACATTATTTTATGAATGAAAATGGTATGTACCTGTGAAATAAAGATTTGTACTCTCTGTCTGATAGTCAAGCTTCACGTTTTTGCACGCCACTGCATCCTTGCAGGGCAACGCTGCACACTCCACATAGAGATGCCCCTCAGCTGATGCTACAGCAACACTGTGCATGTCCTGACATGTGTGCACATACTCGCCGGTGCTTCTCATTGTATCTACAGTCCCACTCTTTCTATTCAGACCTCTGAACAGAAGAGGGCCTTTTCCTATGTACTGTGCATGCTCACAGAGTGACGCTATAGTCTGGTTGAGTTCTCTTCTGTAAATATAAATTCAATGCCATGCTCACATGGTCAACATATGTTTAAAATTAGTTGTGCTGTTACAAATGTAAGAATCATATTACCAGAGGTGGGGTCTCGAGTAGCATGCCTGCACTTATGTCACTCGAGTCACCAATTTTAGGACTTGGGACTTGCATGGTTAAAATTGATAAAAGACTGGACATGACTTTGACTTGGTATTTATGAGACTCGACTTAGGCCTGCTTGTTTTGCGGTGTTCTGTAGCTAGTTTTCATGAGTAGTCGACCATCAGCGTATAGTGTCGCAACGTCGTAGATGTAATGGCCAATCAAAAATGCCATGTCGTGCTTTCACAACAAAAATATACGTTTCCGGGTACTGAGTCCTCTCCGCCGCTGCCAAGCTGTACCAATACAGTATATACAGTATAAATATATGAACTCCATGCACTATTTCTTAGTGGTAGTACAATGAATAGTAGTCCCTACTATATCTGAGCTGTTAGTCCTGTGAGCCTTGGTTGAAGCGAATAGCTCCCAGTAGTAGATATCCCTTTTGGTGTCTGGAGCTGTCATGGCTGAGATATCGGCCTCTCCAGTGCTGATTTGATCCGAGGCGTGTTGAACGATGAGATGTAGCAGTGGCTTCTCGCAGCTAGTTTTCATGAGTAGTAATTTTTCTTGTAATCCATTTTTACTTGCTTGATTCTTGTCATAGTGACTTGGGGCGTGCTTTAAACTTGTGATTTACCCTTGAGACTTACCAAGGCTCGAAGTTTACCGATTCCTGGCAACTCAAAAATATTTGTGGGTAAGCTAGCAAAACATACAAGATTCCCGATCGTGCAAGCGTATGAAAAAAAGATATTGTCATATGTTGGGATGTCACAATATTCACGATATTCTGAAATTAGAAGTGCCTTGATATCGTCATGGCGTTGTCTCAGCTTTAAATAATGAGCCGTTGTGCTTAAAATGTAGCTTTGTGCCGTCTATACGAAGCCAAGCCGCTTAGCCTGGCTGCTACAGGGCTTCACTTCCTCATTTGAATGTAAACACACCCGATTGGATATGTGTGAACGTCTAAAGAAATACACTGATTGGCTGACTGGCCACCAACGGGAAGCCCCGTGGATCGGATCGGAGCGATTGTAAACATTGGATGGACGCGGATAGAAGTGAACGGTAATATATGATGTCAAGATGTCTTTTTCACAAAAACCTGTGGGGAAACGCACTCCTTGTACTCCTGCTTTCACCACTTACCCCTAACTGTACCATCAACCTTCCTGCAATACCGTGAGCTTTCCCACAGTACCGCAATAATTACCAGACCATGCGATTAATACCGTGATAAAACCGAATCGTGAGAAATAGCAAACATTTGAGTGCACTTGACCGAACACGGCAAGCTCAAGTTTGTGACCTCTGCCTATTACCCCATTGCAATGTATGGTTTCTTTTTAGCACCAAGAAGTGATACTCGTTTAACAGTCTCATATTGATTTTGAAAGGTGTTTGTGACAAGATTGTTGAAAAAGTTGGGGCCAAAGAATAAATCGTGAGGTACATTTTTCTCCTTGGAGTTATACTCATTTAGAAACAACCTTCTTTGATAATTTAGACATTATGGTTCTATTTCAGCGCAATTAGCTTTGAATGTTCATTTCCTGTAGTAATCATCAAAATTGTGTATACACATAATTTCTTGCAATCCATTGTTTAAACGTGAGCATTGACTCTTTGTATAGTATACTGTATATCATCCTCATTCCTATGTTATGAAGTTACAGGTGCACTGTACCCAACAGAGTTCATAGTTGGGTCGCAGATGATGCGAGGATACCCGCAGCAAAAAAACTATAGCTACTGGTCAGAAAGTATTTGCATGCGGCAAATCACATCTTGATATACAGTATGTGTTTGGGTTGTAAAATCCTATGTTTTGCCTTTCCACAACAGACCACCAGGCTTTTCCCATGCATGCACCTGCAAGAGACCCATTGGAATGCTAAGTTGAGTGTAATGCTGCTGTAACGCTGCACTGTAGTCTACCATTGTCTTTTTTAATCGCATATATGTGAAGCCACTTTGGCAGAGCTGCTGCATTGTCTTACTTGGTCCCTGCCCGTATATACTACTTTTGTGATTGGAGTCGCTGCCCTTTTCAGTAAAGTGGAACAGTTTTGTGCTTGAGGTTTTCCAAAAGAATGTCACTACTCTTTGTGTCTTTTTGATTTTAGAACTTGCATTAAATTCCACCCTGGTGTCAGTGGAGGCTTCCTGTTACTGTACAAGTCTCTACTTGTAAATCAACCCGACCACGTCTTGTTTGCTAGACCTTTATCGGAGCGTCATGAATTAAAATCCACAGAAGTATTTCTGTAAGTGGTTTTCTACAGTTTATAGCCTATAACGCTTAATAAAAAATGAAAATACAGCCATCCAGCCATCCAATCCATTTTCTTAACAGCTCATCCTCACTAGGGTCGCGGGCTGCCGGAGCTTATCCCAGCTATCTTCATTTCAGTTCACTTTTTTTTCATTTGCAGTAGTTAGATAAGTGTCTAAATCCTGTTTTAAAAATTGGAATTTAGGGACCTTGCGTCCTTTCTCTTAAGCAATTATGCATGTGCTTATGTATATAGTTCAAAGTAGTCCTTGCACATGACAGAACCGCACCTGTAGAGGTGTCTTGTGTGGTTCTTATGTGTTTTGTTCCTTCTCCAGGCTGCAGTTTCCCGAAGCAGGTTCTTTAATCTGAGCTGCTGTCCCACCCCAGATAACAACATCCCACCACCCCTTGTACATTCCCCCCTCCACACACACAAACAGTTGTTTATCTAGCAAATGTCTTCTCTTAATCACTTTTAACTGCAGCTTTTCCACTCTGTGCTCATCAACCACCCCATCAAACTTAAATTATTGTATGGTAAACTAGGGATGAGCGTTTGATAAATGCAAATATCAATTAGGACATACTGACTAGCAGCAGAGCTTGAGATACTCTTCACATTGAAATGCACAGGCCAATTGTCACAGAATAAAGTAACAACATATTAATTGAGAAGTGTGAGCAACCTCATCACAGTGAGATGTCTTTTGCAATTGCAACCAACATGTTTTGTTGGAGGTTCAAGCTATTCCCAATCACCTATCTTCTAATCCCTTTATTTGGAATAGCCATTACATCTTATTGGAACTGGTACAGAATTTGCTCAATTAAGTATGTACAATTGTTTGAATTAGTTGCGTCCTCTACTGGTTGTTTCCAAGTAGTAAAATTCATCATTTGCAATTTAACATTTCCATAACAAAAACTTGTTGATGAAAATATTACAATTATTAAATTCCACAGAACAGATGGACTTGGGAAGGATCAAAGCTCAACAAATGAATGTGTGATTCCTAATTCAAGTATTATTTACACATCTGATCACGAGCGTGAGCACTCTCAGCTTCATTAACAAACAAGGCCATCCAGACGGAAATGTCTGTGGTCATCTATTGTTCAGGTGCATCTGCCTGTGATTCTTTGAAACCTTTGACCTGTGCTGAGTCATCTTCCTGTAGGGGAAATGAAATCTGGTGTTGTCTTCATGCCAAGAGGACCCTAGTTCCCCTGAAGCAAAGTTTATTCAGGCTTTCCTGTATGTCGTTTGAGTGTCCTGCTTTATGGAGTATATTCTGAGTCAAATAAGCGGCTGTATTTTATGTCATTTTTTTCGAACCCACTACCCCACTTTTTATCCACCTGATTGTAGCCTGGACATTTTTGTTAAGATTACAGTGTCCAAAAAAGTTGTTTTAGACCATTTCTTTGTCTTCATGTCTTACTTTCTGTCTGTGTGCGCAACTAAGGTAACATTACAAGACAAGTGTTAAGATAAGTTTTAGGAAAAGCTCTATACATCCATCCCATCCATTTTCTGAGCCGCTTCTCCTTACTAGGGTCACGGGCGTACAGGAGTCTATCCCAGCTATTATCAGGCAGGAGGTGGGGTACACCCTGAACTGGTTGCCAGCCAATCGCAGGGCACATAGAAACAAACAACCATTCGCACTCACATTGTGAGCGCCCGGAGAAAACCCACACAGGCACAGGGAGAACATGCAAACTCCACACAGGCGGGGCCGAGGATTGAACCCCAGTCCTCAGAACTGTGAGACCATCGCTCTAACCAGTAGGCTACCGTGCCGCCCTATATTTATATTTCGTTTCAACTGTGTTGCATTTTGAATGATTTAGATCCCTTTATTTACGCTTAGTCTTTTTTTGTATAGGACTATACAAATGTACTTTATTGGTAAAAGGAAAATGCAGCCATCAATAAGATTGTAATGTGAATGCTGTTAGTGCTGAAGCGTTTAACAAGATTAAAATCACAACTCTTTTGTAGGCTTCTGGAAATTATGGCCACTAAGCATTCTGATCATGTTCAAACTCCTCAAGCTCTCGCAGATTGCTATCAGTAAGAAGCTGAGAGGAGGATTTCACATTTTATCCCTGCTCATTTTGTGTTATTCCAAATAAATCCAATGAAACCAAAAGACTTGGCAAAGTGTCTCCATCATGTAGTCAGACCTCGCGAGTCGGTCCAACACCTTGCAAGTCTGAGGCTGAAGGGTCATTCAACTAGTGAACCAGACAAATAAATGTCTGTAGTTTTAGACTAAAGTGGCTCCACTCAGACAACCACCTGTCATGCATATTTTCTTCTTGTGTTTCTCTCTCTGGTAGTGAACACTAACAATTTGATCGGCGATGTCACTGCCACTAAGATATTATCCATGCATCCATCCATTTTTCCATACTTGTCCTCATTAGGGTCACAGGAAGCTGGAACCTATTCTAGCTGACATTCGGACCAGGTTTTGTACACTCTGGACTAATTGCCAGTCAATCGAAGGGCATACATTCACACTCACATTCACACCTCAAGACAATTTAGAGTCTTCAATTAAGCTGTCTTACATGAATCTGGAGTACCTGCAGAAAACGCAGAAAAAGGAAAGCCCAGAGCTGACATTCAAACTCTCTACCTAACAACTAAAGGCCTCTTTATACTCCTGCGGTCGCGCGGCCGACAACGCCCGCATTGCATCACAAGACCGACGAATTGGCCCGCGCGGCCCCTCTGCGTAGCTTGACGCGCACCCGGCAAAAATAGTTGCTGCATGTAGAATCCTGCGGAGATCATCTCTCGTGATTGGTCCGTTTTAGTCACATGCTGTGATGATGTAATCAGCCTTCTTCCCGGTTCCACATAGCATCTACACCGCCGCCTTCTCGATCGATTTTGCAGCATAATTAAACGTATCATCTGGTCATCTAGGTCCATTTGTGCTAGCAGACTCTGTTCCACGGTCGGCGTTGTTATTTTGTTCCTTGTTACGGAAAGGAAAGGAAAAACGGCTACCGGAAATGGCCACAAAATGCAGAGGAAACTCCACCCTGTGGCGTCTGAGCCAATACGAGCCGTAGCGACAGCCCCGACTTGGAGGTGAACTGCAGTACATTTTAAACTGCGCGCATGGATTGCGCTCGAGTATAAAGGCAAACTACGCGCGGGACAGCCGCAGTGACATCTGCGCGGTCGCCATCTGCACGAGTATAAAGAAGCCTTAAGCGCTAGACGTGCTAACCACTAGGCCAGCATTCTGCACAACATTTTATATTGATACAAAATTATGATAACATATCGGAAAAGCAAAATTAAAATGTATCATAAATCTAGACTCACAGTTATAGACAAAAAGAATTGAATTGCAAAAATTTGAATTGGAAAAAAGTAAGGGGAAATTAATTTAGGTTTTTTTTCAATAGGGGCTTAGTCTATAACTACTTGATTTGTGTAAGCAATATACCTCCCATTTTACAAGCAGTGAAGTGAACAGTGAACAAGGATGTTGTAGTTGAGAATAACGCTAATGACACCATTACTCACAAAGGGAAGCAGTTGTGCCATTACTGTCAGATTACAAACATATAATTGGATAAATCAAGCACCTACATATCTCAGTGTTGCACATGTTTGCTTTTATTACAGTATACCCATTTGGGGAATTCTGTAATAAAGGGCTAGAATTGCATGGTTGTAGCTCAGTCTTCAATATGAAAATGTGGCTTGGTGGCTGGAGAGAAGCCAGTTTGCTTACGTACTTACTCCTCTTTCTTTGCTTACCATTTAAGAAGGCACCAATCCCCAACTGCTGTGGGGTGTAACCCAGTTGCACAGTCCCCTCAATTTCTCCACAGTCCCCCACTGGGGATCAATAGGTATTGTAAAGACCTGACCTCTCGCAGTAGCATGTTTCTCCTGAGTGGCAGGAGTTTTATTACTGTGACCAAAAACTACTATAGTCGGTAAAAATGTGACAGTATGAAAAATAATAAAAGGCCCAGTAATTTTTTGGGGGTGTTAATGACTCAGTGTGTTTAGTGTGAGGTAATGGCTTTTGTTTGACTCAACTTTTGCCTTATGTAGCTGTTATAAACCACTGTCAGTTCTGCAGGAGACAACCGTTGATGTCAGTGCTTGTTTGCATTGTGCTGCTATGTAGCTGGAATAGCGACATGCACAAATATAATGCTGTCACATTCTTTGTGGGAAAAGTGCATTTTGTTGTTGTCAAATTTCACACTACTATAATGGACATTAATGATGAGCATTCAATTGTGTTGAAAAGCCTATTTAGTCACTTGAGAAGGTTTACTTTTACACAAAGTCTCTGGTGACGAACAGGGCCTGCGCCACAACACAACGCGGGATCAAGTTGTGGGAACAGCAGATGCTTTTTTCTTTTTTGTAAATGTTTCTCAACTGCATTATTTGGTGAAATGTGACACCCCCAAGTCACTTTGTTGTATTCTGTTGAGTTCTTCTTATGCCATTCATAGAAAAGTGATGTGATTACGGATCGAAATTAATGGACTTGGTTGGGATGGTCATGACATCGCTTTCTCATCCATCCTCATGCTGGCCACAGCTCGAGCCAAGTCGGTCAGTTAATACTTTAAAAGGGGTAGTTAAATGTTTGTTTCCCTACACCGATTTGTGTGGACAAGCAGCTCTAAGAGTGATGGGCTCTGCCAGGTCCAAAAGACCCCATATTCCTTGACAAGAGTATGACTTTTTATTGGATCCAAGGGGTGGAGATGAGGGCACGTAGCCGTTGAACCTGACTGTCAGATACTCTGGCACAGATGTAGACCTTAGGGTAGAGCTGTTAGTTCATGGCTATTTTTTCATTTACTTCATGATTAACCCACTCAGGCTTGTCAACACTGTTGCAGCTTTGGAACTCATCATTGCATCATGCTGTTGAGCTACTGAGCCTGGGCTCTGTGTAATAATTATATGTAACCGTTTTAAATAGTCCAAGGTCATTCATAGTTAGACATCAATCAAGACTTTTTGCACATACAATACCTGCACAGTGGCCGACTGGTTAGAGCGTCAGCCTCACAGTTCTGAGGACCCGGGTTGAATCCCCGGCCCCGCCTGTGTGGAGTTGGCATGTTCTCCCCGTGCCTGCGTCCCAAAAACATGCATTAATTGGAGACTCTAAATTGCCCGTAGGTGTGACTGTGAGTGCGACTGGTTGTTTGTTTGTATGTGCCCTGCGATTGGCTGGCAACCAGTTCAGGGTGTACCCCGCCTCCTGCCCGATGACAGCTGGGATAGGCTCCAGCACGCCCGCGACCCTAGTGAGGAGAAGCGGCTCAGAAAAGGGATGGATGGAATACCTGCACATGCGTCTGTCAAAAAGGATATTCAGCATTGGGGCCTTGTTTGGGCAGTGCCATCGCCCTCCATGAGAAGCCAGCAAATGAGTGCTTGCTAACTTTCCGTGGAAGCAAAATATTGTTGGGAAGTGGAACCTCTTAAGGTTGAACACAATCTGTTGAAGTTTAAGGTCAAGTTAATAATTTTTCAGATTCAATAGAAATAATCTGTTCCATCATCATAAAACCTATACTGCACAGGTAATTTCTCAAGTAACATTGTAACATTATTAACTATTATACAAATGAAATAAGAATGTAACCATTGTTGTGACAATTAAAATGAAAAACAACTCGTGTACTCAACTGTAACTTTGATGTTGAGTGATGGGTGTGGATGAGGATGGGGCGCTGCTGACCTCTACTCGGGACGTTGTGAGTCGGTGGGGAGAATACTTCAAAGACCTCTTCAATTCCACCGACACGCCTTCCCATGAGGAAGCAGAGTCTGGGGTCTCTGAGGCGGGCTCTCCTATATGGGGTTGAGGTCACCGAGGTGGTTAAAAAGCTCCTCGGTGGCAAGACACCAGGGGTGGATGAGATTCGCCCGGAGTTCCTAAAGGCTCTGGATGTTGTGGGGCTGTTTTGGTTGACACACCTCTACATCGCGTGGACATCAGGGACAGTGCTTCTGGATTGGCAGACTGAGGTGGTGGTCTTTTAAAAAGGGGGAACGGACGGTGTGTTCCAACTACAGGGGGATCACACACCTCAGCCTCCCTGGTAAGGTCTATTCAGGGGTGATGGAGAGGGGGTTCCGTCGGGAAGTCAAATCTCAGATTCAGGAGGAGTCATGAGCTATACTTGTAGTTCCTGTTTGTTTGGTTGTTGGAGCTTGGGTGGGGCTTTGCGCCCCCTTGCTCTCTCTCTCTCCCCCTCTCTCTCTCCCTTCCCTGTAATCAGCACCACCTTGGCCGCGCACCTATTTTCAATCAGCCATCATCATCTCTGCCTACATAAAAGGCTGCTAGATCTTGGAAACCCTCGCCAGAATATTAACGTTCAACCTTGGTACACCAGCCTAGTACTTTCCCGTAAGCTACGCCTTATTCGCATTGTTCTGATTTCCATGTTCTTCCTCGTCCTTAGTGCTCCTTCTGTGTTCCCCCGCCTTGCTGACCTCTTTCACCATGCCGCCAAGCCATCCACCTGCTCACGCCACCGCCTGCCGTACGTTCCCTATCTCGACGACCCGCCATTACGCCAGAGCTCCAATTCACAATTCCTTTTCAATAAACTATTCACCACAAACTTCTCAGCCTCCGCTTGTTTCTGGGTCCAGTTACAACGGATACCTTCATATCGTGACAAGCAGTGTGGTTTTCGTCCTGGCCGTGGAACAGTGGACCAGCTCTACACCCTCGGCAGGGTCCTCGAGGGTGCATGGGAGTTCGCCCAACCAGTCTACATGCGTTTTGTTGACTTTGAGGAGGCGTTTGGCGGTGTCCCTCGGGGAGTCCTGTGGGGTTGCTTCGGCAGTCTGGGGTGCCAAACCCCGTGATACAGGTTATTCGGTCCCTGTACGTCAGAGTTTGGTCTGCATTGCCGGCAGTAAGTCGGACTCCTTTCTGGTGAGGGTTGGACTCCGCAAAGGCTGCCCTTTGTCACCGATCTTGTTCATAACTTTTATGGACAGAATTTCTAGGCGCAGCCGAGGCGTAGAGGTGGTCTGTTTTGGTGGCCCCAGTATTGCATCTTAGCTTTTTGCAGATGATGCGATTCTGTTGGCTTCATCAAGCCATGCTCTCCAACGCTCACTGGCGCGTTTCCCAGCCAAGTGTGAAGCGGCTGGGATGAGAATCAGCACCTCCAAATCTGAGACCATGGTCCTCAGTCAGAAAAGGGTGGAGTGCCCCCTCCAGAGATCCTGAGATGACCTCCTGCCCCAAGTGGAGGAGTTCAAATATCTTGGGGTCTTGTTCACGAGTGAGGGAGGAAAGGAACAGGAGATCAACAGATGGATCGGAGCAACGTCTGCATTGATGCAGACTTTGTATCGGGCCGTTGTGGGGAAGGAGGAGCTAAGCCGAAAGACCATTTGTAGGTCTTTCCAGAGATGTTCGGTTGGATTCAAGTCCGGGCTCTGGCTGGGCCACTCGAGGACATTCCCAGTCTGCTCCTGAAGCAGCTCCTTTGTTATCTTGGCTGTGTGCTTTGGGTGATTGCCGTGTTGGAAGATGAATCGACGCCCTAGTCTGAGTTCGAGAGCACTCTGGAGGAAGTTCACTTGAAGAATTTCTCTACATTTGGCAGCTGTCATCTTACCCTCTATGCAGACTAGTCGCCCAGTTCCTGCAGCAGAAATACAGCCCCACAGCATGATTTGTACATATGTACACCACCGTGCTTCACAGTAGGGAGGGTGTTAGCCAGGTGATGAGCAGTACCTCTTCTTCTCCAGATATGAATGACGCTTGTAATTCAGCCCAAAAAGTTCTGTTTTGGTTTCATCAGACAACAGAATTTTGTTTCTGCAGGTCTGAGAATCCTTGAGGTGCCTTTTGGCAAACTCCAAGCGGGCTGCCATGTGCCTTTTAGTGAGAAGTGGCTTCCTTCTGGTCACTCTACCATAAAGGCCTGATTGGTGGAGTGCGTTACCAATGGTTGACCTGGATGGTTCTCCTATCTCCGCAAGGGAACACTGGAGCTCCGCCTTAGTGACCATAGGGTTCTTGTTCACCTCTCTGACAAGGCCCTTCTTCCCTGGTTACCCAGCTTGGTCATACGGCTAGATCTAAAAAGGGTCCTGGTGGTTCCAAACTTCTTCCATTTCCGAATAATCGAGACCACAGTGCTTTTCGGGACCTTCAACACTGCTGAAATTCTTTTGTATCCTTCCCCAGATTTGTGCCTTGACACAATCTGGTCTCGGAGTTCTGCAGACAATTCCTGAGACTTCATTGCTTGGTTTCTGCCAACTATGAGACCTTATATAGACAGGTGTGTGCCATACCAAATGCTGTTCAACCAACTGAATTTACTACAGGTGGACTCCATTTAAGTTGTAAAAGAATCTCAAGGATGATGAGTGGAAATCAGAATCACCTGAGCTTAAGTTTGCGTGTCATAGAAAAGGGTGTGAATACTTGTGTACATATTATGTTTGAAGGTTCAAATTTTTTATAAATTTACACAAATGTCTGAAAATGTGTTTTTACTTTGTCATTATGGGATATTTTATGTATTTTTTCTTTTTTCTTTTTTTCAAACTAAACTCAAATCACCTTTAGGATCAGCCTGTAACAGCAAAATGTGGAAGACGTGAAAGGGTGTGAATAATTTCTGGTGGCACTGTATATATATACAGTAAATGTCACTAACACAAAAGTCACGATGAAGTCATCCTGCCGGTATTCCACATTTGGACGTTGTATCAGAGCTGCAGCAGAGGCGGATAGCAAGTGTTTTATATGTCACAACAGACCCTGGCTCTGACGTTGTCATGCACCTTATTATCCCTTGGCAATATCCCTCCTTTGCTGGGTGCTCTGTGGAATGCAAAGGCAGCTTAATGCATGATCTTTAGTTTTGAATTACTGCTGACTTAGCTATATTGCACTAAGAAACCAGGACAGAGACAATTGTTCACACTTTCCTTTTTGTCCTTACCAGTACCCTTCTGTTGTAGCATCACAAAAACATAGAAGGCCAAAGGCAAAAAACCCCACTATAATCCTGTTGATTATAGTGAAGATTTGAAATCTTGGGAGATTCGCAGAGGTATTGCACAACATTATGCATAGCAGCTGTTCAAAAACGTCCTATTACGGGGTCGATTTACAAATAGTAAGACCTCAGCAGAGTGCTTCTGTGCTTCATTGCTGATTAACCACGCGTCCTCAGTGTGTTTTCACACAAGCACACTGGATCCTCATGCCTATAATTACATTTTATTATACAAGGAAACGGACCCCTCACGCCTGTGTTCAATGAAAGGGAAGGTTGCTGCTGCTGCTTTCTTGTATGTGTGCATCGACCCCTGGTTAACAGATGTCTTTGGAGGTGTGAGCACACCTTCAAATTAAGGTCCGTTTGAGAGTTATGAGGACAAGTAAAATTTACCTGTCCGCCGTTGTGAGGTCAAGGTTCCAAGATTCTGTTTTCGGACTGTCTCTTTTAGGCTTCTGGGTTCCTCTGGTTAGTTGGTCACAGCCAAGATTTCTTTTCAAGGCCCAATTTTGCATGCGTGAGCAGTGGACCAAAAAAATGTACCCCCACCCCTCTGCAGTGTTTTGCTTCAAACAACTCGGTCTAGAATAAAATAAATCAAAGGAGTTCTTTAAAACACACTGATGTTGGAATCACATGGGCATGATTAACCTTAACCTGTAAAAAGTGACTTGTAAAAATGTATATAAACCATTTGGCCAATCTTTGTTTGGTGTATTGAATGACAGACATTGGCTGATTTAGTTATTCCTTTTTTTTTTTTTTTTTTCAATATATCAACATGCAGTGATTTGTGGTACAAAAATACCTTCTTTGTGAGATGCCCTAACTTCTTTCTTAATGGCTGACTTTTATATCCAACTCCTGGCCAATTGTAACAGGAGTGTTTTACACAGCAGGATCATTAAATGGCTCTTTATTACAAGCCAAACATCTGTAATGATTAGCTTCAGTAAATATGAGACTCCCAATTAGCTGTTCAGAGGTGGGTATTAGCACTCACTAGCATAGAAACAGTTATATGGATAAAAACATGCTGACGTTTCCATCTCAAGACCCTGTATCACGGAATTTTGCTGTAGGATCCGTTGTTTAACATCAGAAATTTCTTTAGGAACAAACCAATAACTGTTAAAGCTACAAACACAAGTAGCTTTGTTTTGGAGCTCATCGTAATAGGTACGGCAAATTAATTAATTTCAGTCATGGATTTCATCTGTTCTTCAAAGTGTCAACCTTTTTAACGGTGCAGGAATCCACACCTGCAAAGTCATCAAGGTCCACTGATTTGATCTTAAATCTTAAAGGTAAATGAAAAATGAAGAGTGTGCGCCACACCATAGCTGTTTGATTGGATATGTAATGCACGTCTGCATATATTAAACCTAACCATTATTGCCAGGTTACAATTTAATTACAATTAAGTGGCGTTTGTTGTTGTTAACAATTTCTCTGTACTGAGATCACACACTGCACATCTGCTTGTGTTCAATCTTACATTTTACACCACAACACAGCCCTCTTGTCAGTATGTCTGATTAAAAATGGGACAAATCGCTGCAGGCTCAAAGTCTAGACAGGATGATTCACCAGGTGAGTTAATAAACTGCAGTCACTCAGTCCATGCAGTCAATAAACACATCCATAGGTTGGTTTCTCTGAAGCATGTCTTGTCAATGATAAAAACAAGAATCACAGTGCTAACAGTAAAATTAAACCTGACACTCCTTCCAGATGCACGATAGTACATTGGTTCCCATAAAACTAAATGATGCAGAAAAGGTCCGGACTGACTCCCATAGAGCCTCTGGTTGACCTTAGACAAATGTGTGCATCTCCCAACCAACAGGATTTCCCCTGACCCACATGTATTGACCAAAGTCTGCTCTCACTCTCTGGCTGACTTGGATTTGTACACTTATTTCCAAACATGGAGTCACTAGAAGAGCAAAGAATGCCTCAGGCGAGCATTCAACTGGTAAACAGCAGCTGTCTGATCTTTTGATTTTGCTTATAAATTCATTAACCAATGTTGTTCCTGTTCCAACAAATGAATGGAAGATTACACAATGAGTTAAAAAGGACATTTGTAGGTGTAAAAAACAAAACAAAAACTAGATAGAGTGTGTATGATCCAGGAAATAAATTAAATCAGAATCAGAATCATCTTTATTTGCCAAGTATGTCCAAAACACACAAGGAATTTGTCTCCGGTAGTTGGAGCCGCTCTAGTACAACAGACAGTCAATTTACAGAACACTTTGGAGACATAAAGACATTGACAAAAAACAACAACAAACAACAATTGTGCAAAAAGATGCAGAGTCCTCAGTTCGAATGGCTAATATCGCAATAGTCCGGTGCAATGACCATTGTGCAAAGGGCACTGAGACTTCAAGGAGTGTATGCGGTTTAAAGTGACGAGTACTGCGATAATCTGGGACAATGGTTGTGCAAATGTTACAGATACTCCTCAATCAGTGTGCAAATGGAGCAGATGCTACTCTGGCATGAGTGGCCACTATATGCAAATAGTGCAGCACGGCGAGACAACTACAGTGAGTGCACGAGTAATACATAATACAGAAATACAGAAATGTGACAATGAACTCAAGTCAAAAAATTGCCAGCTTGTTGTAATGGAATTGTAAGTATAGGTGTGATGCCCTTAACAACACAGGTAAGCTTATCCTATTAATAAGGTTCCTGTTGTCAAACTGGCCGAGAGAAAAGTGCTCCTTTGCCGTATGAGCAATCCCACCTTTGCATTACTGGGATTCCCAGATCCTTCTTCTTGAGCCAGCCGCCAGAAGATGAACCAAGTTTTTCCAAGTGTCCTGCCTCTTGATCCTTTGTCACGGGGTGACAGAGGGAATCTGATTGTAAGGGTTTTAAACTCTATGGAGAGGGTATGCACCAATCGGAGGGAAGGCATTTGATGCCGATAAAGTGGGCACCTGATCCCCTCTCACATGGTGCAACCCAGTAATTAGCTTCAGGAATGTTCACGTTGCTCTGCTTTAGGGTAAACAGTTGAATCAGTGAAGCTCACTGACTTTATTTGGTGGATGGTTAAGATTTGCCTTGATCCTGGGATTGGAGGGGAATAAATGACTTCCTTCACCATACAAAGGAGAAACCTGCTGGGAAGTCCCCTTTTAGGCTGGGGTTTAAGATTACATCTCTGCTTCTAAAAGTGCGGGTGGACTTGATTCCCAACATTAGTCTATTTTAATCATTAAAAAAATGAACATGCAGCAGCAGCACAACTGCTCCACCACTTGATCATCTCTGTCTGAAATGTGCTTTGTCTTCGAAGAACTCACTGACCCCCTAAAAAAATTACTTATGACCTTTGACCTCAAGCATTTTTATTTCAATATAATTCAGAAACAATGCATCAATGATCCATAATTACAGTGAAGATCAAACAACAAATGTGTACAGCTCAACTATACCTGAAGCAACTTCAGATCGGCTATTATTCAAAATCAATTGAGTGCTTGCTTTGGCCAACTATAATGACACCCAAACGACTGAAGATGGCACATCACTGACAAGGAACATGTATTGACCACATGGGCAATATATTTTTGACATGGGGCCAAATCACTTTGCAGAGGCTTGACAAAGAACTAAATTGCAAATAAAAAATGCCGTGCCTGTAATATTTGTAGTCAGAAGGTTGTCTTCGCTGCTGTTTGCCCTTCAGCAGAAAGACATCCATCCATCCATTTTCTTCACCGCTTATCCTCACTAGGGTCGCGGGCTGCTGGAGCCTATCCCAGCGATCTCTGGGCAGGAGGTGGGGTACACCCTGACCCGGTCGGCAGCCAATCCCTGGGCACATAGAGACAAACAACCATTCGCACTCGCATTCACACCTACGGGCAATTTAGAGTCTTCAATCAACCTACCACGCATGCTTTTGGGATGTGCCCGGAAACCGGAGTGCCCGGAGAGAACCCACCCCAGCACGGGGAGAACATGCAAACTACACACAGGCGGGGCTGGGATTTGAACCCCAGAACTGGGATTTGAACCCCAGAACTGTGTGGCAGATGTGCTAACCAGTCGTCCACCGTGCCGGCACATCTTGGGTAAAATGTGGGCGTGTCAGTATGGTGTGCAGCAATTGGCTGCGCCTGCCACCGGTTTCCTCTGTTTGCTGGTTCACGACCAAACCCATCCTCAAATTGGAAGGCGGGGTGAAGGGTTGCAGATCACAGCAGCAGCCAGGCTGCTGTACTGAATCCCTCCCGCAGCATGTCTGCTGGTCCAGCTGACCTAGGCATGATTTTAGCTGCATGTTTGGAACAGCACACCTATTGTGTTATGAATTTTCTCCATTGCAAATATATGCAGAGATCTGGAGTACTATGTCCCCTCACTGGTCAGACACTTCCACCCATTTCCTATCATGCACCCACTCACGGTGTAGGACATATGGTGCAAGGGTAAAATAACACCTGCAGATACATAGCTCCTGAGGTATTTTTATCTCCCTCTTGAATTCCATCTCTGTTGTCCATGTTGATCTTCATTCTACAACCCCAATTCCAATGAAGTTGGGACGTTGTGTTAAACATAAATAAAAACAGACTACAATGATTTGCAAATCATGTTCAACCTATATTTAATTGAAGACACTACAAAGACAAGATATTTAATGTTCAAACTGTTTCGGGACTCAGAATCATTACCCACCAATCCAGAAAACTGGGAATAGGAGGGTTTGGCTCTGAGAGTGCAATGGCGACTCATCCTAGTAGTCAATAAAGCAACCAGAACGACATCCAAAGAACCAGGCCTCCCGGGTCACTCAACCTTAAGAAGTATACTATCCAAAAATGGCACCCACGGGAGTTCCAGGGGGAAAACCACTGCTGACGAAAAAGAACACAAAGGCTCATTTCACATTTGCCAAAAAATACATCTTGATGACTCCCAAGACTTTGGGAGAAATATTTTGTGCACTGACGAGACAAAAGTTGAACTATTTGGGAGGTATGTGGCCCGTTACAGCTGCTGTAAAATTTTGATTTTATAAAAATAACATCATGCCTACCGTCAAACATGGTGGTGGCAGTGTGATGGTCTGGAATTGCTTTTGCTAATCAGGACCCGGATGACTTGCTGTGATTAATGGAACAATGAATTCTAGTCTATCAGAAAATCCTGCAGGCGAACTTCCACCCATCCGTTTGTCACTTCAGGCGCAAGCGCTCTTGGGTTATGCAGCAAGACAACAACCCAAAACATACCAGCACGTCCACCACTATATGCTCAAGCAAACCAAAATTAAAGATTTGGAGAGTCAAAGTCCGGACTTAAATCCAATTGAGATGTTATGGTATGACCTTAAACGCCGTTCATGCTTGAAAACACTCAAATATGACTAAGTTAAAACAATTCTGAGAAGAAGTGCGGGCCAAAATTCCTCTACAGGGACGTGAAAGACTTAACACCTGAGTTTTACTGTTTATAGATGCCACACCATCCTGAAAATCTTGAATTTGAAAGTGAAAAAATACATTTGGGCGGCACGGTGGACGACTGGTTAGAGCGTCGGCCTCACAGTTCTGAGGACAGGGGTTCAATCCCCGGCCCCGCATGTGTGGAGTTTGCATGTTCTCCCCGTGCCTGCGTGGGTTTTCTCTGGGCACTCCGGTTTCCTCCCACATCCCAAAAACATGCATGGTAGGTTAATTGACAACTCTAAATTGCCCGTAGGTGTGAATGTGAGTGCGAATGGTTGTTTGTTTGTATGTGCCCTGCGATTGGCTGGCAACCAGTTCAGGGTGTACCCCGCCTCCTGCCCGATGATAGCTGGGATAGGCTCCAGCACGCCCGCGACCCTAGTGAGGAGAAGCGGCTCAGAAAATGGATGGATGGATGGAAAATACATTTGGGTGGGGTAGAATTTTGACAATTATTATGATTATGCAGAAAATGGATAAAAAATAATTTCTAGATCTTCATAAATTCATTTAATTTTCAGCACAAGACTAAATTTTTCGGTTCCAAATTCCTTTAAATACTATAACTACTGTCAGGTATTAAACGAACATGATAAATTGAAACAAACATTTCTTATGAAATCTGAGTTGTTTTTTAAAATCATCAGAAAATATAAAAAAAAATCTTAATGTACTTGTATAGCTTTGCATTAAAACAAAGGGAGAAATGTATTTATTTTAAGTATACTATGGTTTTACTGGTCCGGCTCGCTTGACATCAAATTAGGCTGTTTGTGGCCCCTGAACTACAATGAGTTTGACAGGCCTGCTTGTTCGGATAACAGCTGTTATGTGAGAAATCGGATGAACACACCTTGATCTTTGCTTGTATATCCATCGGCTGTGTGAATGTTTTGTCTGTTTTTTTTTTCAGTGGGGAGATGGATGTCAGACGGGCTCTATTTTCTCCTTCTCCACTGCCACATACAGTTGTCTCATGGTTTACTGCTTAGCAAAAACACTTGTTAGGTACTTTCCATTGGGGGGCACATCTGTCTTTGCTGATGTAGCGTGATCATATTTATATTAATTACATCAAAATCTGAGAAGGAATATTGTCATTCCAACCCTACTTTAGTTGACTTTTATTTTTGTTTCGCTCTTTGCACAGCTTCCAAATTTGTGTGAAAAGCGAGAAGGACTTTGATGTACTTAAAACGGCGCCCTGCAATGAGTTCTTCTGGCTTAACAGCAGGTTCTGTTGTGATGTCCTGAGTTCGAAGTGCATCTTAGGTTACAAAGCAAAACCTCAACATGTTGGAATTGCTTTGAGTTCCAAATGGATCGCCATGGCACCTCCACAAATCCTAGTTAATTAACTCAGTCTGTTTTATGTCCTGTTAAAACCTGAACCAAGTAATTTTTTTATTTTTTTTTACCTTTCCATCTCCCGCGACCCTTGTGAGGATAAGCGGCTCAGAAAATGGATGGATGGACCTTTCCATCTCTTTGGACTAAATTTGAATTTTAAAAAGGAACAGAGAATAATAAAAAAAAAGGAACAGAGAATAATTTATGTTCATCCATAGAAGTTTTATAAAACTTATGAAAAACATATGCCATATTGTATATTAATACTGTGTTCTTATTAAAATGTGCAATGCAATAAAGTACAATTATTCAGAAGCTGATGAAAAAATACTGTAGCTTTGTGGGTGGCCAAGTTCACACACCCCCTCTTATTGATAGATATGTTTAATTGGGGTAAGAACGTGATGATTAAGGTCTGTTGCAATCAAGGTTGTTTAGTTTGGGTTTATTCATCCAGTTTTCCCACACACTTGGGAGATACGCTAGTGCACTGTGGGACATGAGGGAGTTCTAGCCTGCCATTATGTTAGACAACATGAGTGAGGCCAAGTCAACAGGTGTTGTCCAATTATTTGGTCGTGAGGCAGGGATGAAGAGTGTAAAATAAAGGGAGGGTGAGTCTAAACTGTTGACCTCAGTGCGGGGAAAACCAGAGCATAAACGACAGCGCTCCTCTCCAAAACCAATGCGGGACAAATTGATGTTATAAAACATTTCAAAAGTTAAGAACAATTCCCAATTGCAGTTTAACCTCTGCATTTTGCCTCCACAGCCTCTAAGAAGGGAACTTAGAATTTGAAGTATTTAAGTACTACGGAACAGTTGGGTGCAACAATTTCCTAAATGTATTTATAATCACAAATGGCAAACAGCACTGTGGTCTGTTGTTGTTTTGTTTCTAATATACTACACTGAACAGTTAACATTTACGTTCTCTGTTTTCTCAGGTGACAATTTATCCACACACAGTTAACAGTTACAGTGCAAAACAATAATTTCGTTTTCAGGAAAAAGTTCACTTTCCGACTTGTTTTCAAACGTGTGCATTTTCATTCTTCCAAACATTGCAGTCATGTAAACAAATGGCAAAAGCAGCACCGTTTTTAATTGCTATCTTCGCTTAATCTAAGGGGAAACAATTCAATTGGCCTTTTCAATGTTTTGAAGAACATCTCAATGACTAAAACAAATTTCTTTGTTCTGTGGGAATGCATTGACCCTTTTTGGATTGCATTAGGTAAAATACTCCCATATGAGCAATAATCTTATGTGCTTTTGATATGATAAGGTTATAGACAAGTTGGTCAAAGTAGTCAAACCTCTTCCAGTAAACATTTATACAGTCTATGGGTTAGGAATAACACTGTTGATTTGGAATGATGTTGGATCCAATATGCCTGATGCAGCATGGGGTTAAAGAGCTCAACCATATTACGCCATCATAAGTTAACTAGCGCATTGTGGTGCCGCTGCTTTGCTCTGTACGGAACAGCCAATCTTACCATTATAAATAAGCAGGCCTCAGATGGCCACGTTGGCACTGCTCTTCCCTTCCAAGTGGCCACCAGTCACACCGGCCAGCTGTTGTCTGCGGCAGTTGGAGCTGGTCCCTCAGCCCTTGACTCCCAGTACGTCACTCTCTCAAAAATGTTACCGGAAACACACTAAATTAAGTCTTACATTACTTTCACATCCTTTTATTTTAGATGTTTTATGCATGAAAAAAGTGTGTTTTCCTTCTTTGATTTTGTTCTTGTATTGTTTTCTCCTTTAAGTCTCAACATTAATTGGGATATTTCTCTCTCGACAAGAGCACCAGTGGTTTTATTATGAGCCAAAATCCTAGCCACAAGCTTGGGCTCCCCCACAAACCACCAAAACAGAATGTGCTCATTCCTGACTGGAACAGACGTCTGATGAGTGTGTGCCTCTTCAGCTAGTGTCTTTCATTTCACGTTTGTGTACATGTGTGTGTGTAAATAAGGTACTTTGGGAGGTCCATTGTTTATAGCTGCTGAGGGCTAGGGCTACGTGGTTTGTTGACAGAGGGTCCTGCTTGGGCCCCTACTGAGGTGATGCTTAAAAAGACTGGCTTCCAAGGGTGTCAACTGGGCCTTCATGCCTGATGACTTTTGGGTAGAATGTAATATCCCTCCAACATGCGCAATTAATGTCAGTATCACTTATTAAAACGCCATTAAAATTTCATCATGGAGATTGTTTTCAATCTGAAGCTAAAAAGCTCGTTTCTAAAAAGGAAACAGATGATGGGCATTATTGAGTGTGTCATTTTGTTGTCTTTAGGCTAAGACAGCTCACCAAGGAGCATCTGAGTGATGACTGTGTCAAGTCTCATGTACAAGAGCCATTTAAATATATGATCTCTACACTTTATGGCCATTCTGTCACCAGGCTGTGACCTTTTGCCTTCAAAGATGTTATAGTGGCTTTCTGCTACGGTGGACATTCAAGCCTGAACACATTCAATAAAACAAAAAACAAAGCAATTAATTTGTCATTCATTTGACTCAAAAGGATATGGTCAGGTTAAAAGTGTGCTAAATTCCCTGCTAAAGCCTTGTCTGCGTTTGAGTCAACCTGCATACACGTAAAAGCTTTTACAATGAATCAGTCTCAAATTGTAGCTTTTTGGGGGGTGTCATTTGTGCCTGTATTTGGCAAAGACTAGTCCACACAGGCTGGATGCTTCATTCTACATGCCTCCATGTGCGCTGCAGACTCTGCTCGCCTGACAGCAAAGCTTGACTTCTAGTTACACAGCCCGTTAAAGGTGGAAATGTTGTTCTACATGACAAAGTTGCTCAGCTGTTTTCCCAGTAGTAGAGGAAGCCATAAAGCCATATCATCTGTGAAAACGTGATAGGTAGCATGACAGGACAGTGTCACACCAGACATCCACGCTTCTCAGTTACATGCGTCACACCTCTGGAATGCTGGCACACCATCTCAAATAGAACACTTGTGTTATTCAGAATTTTCTGACTTTTCCTCATTGTGAATCAGTGATTGCTTCAAAGGGAGAAAACCGTTTCTGGCTGTTGACTGTGTAAACTACACTGCTCTTTGTGCTGTGCTGCTACCACTGCTAAATGATGAGAAATCGATAATATGTTTTTGCATTTAAACATTTGTCTTCTTTGAGGTCCATTAGTTTCTGCTGTAGGACCAGAGTGGCAAAGCGATTTTGCCTAAAAGTGAGAAAGATCAAGTATGAAGGCTGCAGCATACCAAGCCTGACATGCATTGGGTTGTGTGGGAGACTGACTAAATGACCTTGAAGAATAAGACTCCAAGTTAAAAACGCACCACTCTTCACTCTTCAAAATGTCTCCCCTCATCCGCCCTTTTATTCAAGCATGTTTGTTGCGCTCATCCTGTTAGTCATGGAATCTTTTGGGAAGACAATCCCTGCACCTGTCAAAGAGCGTTTGTCTGTTGAATGAAGAACTTCTTTCCATTTCCTCCTCATCCAATCACTTTAAATTAAACCCTGTAGAAATGTCAAAAGAGCTGCACAGAGCTTCAGGACCTCACTCATCAGGCTCTTTATGCAGCAGGGGCCCAGGTTAGAGGTTTAGCGTCGTGAGTGGCAGTTTGTCAGTTCACTCACCGTTCCAGACTCACAAAGCTGTTCTGTTGTCGCAATTCTCACATGTAGTCTTCTTCAATGTACAGTTATCCGCAACTACAAAAAAATCTCAGTGGACTTTGTTTGTCAGTACTGTATTTAGAACTAGCATGATGAAAGCCACTTTATTGCAACCCTCCTAACAATCCCAACAATGGAAATGTGTCAGAAATAAGGGAGCTCAGTTTCTGCAGCTCAGGTCTCATTGGTGCCTGGCGTTGCACGTTGGGCCTCAGCCTTCTATGTGTGTAAAGTGTGTGTGTCAAGCTTCCATGTGCTATACATTCCATTCATGGTCATTGCTTCAAGTCGTTTTTAAGGAGTGAGAGCATAAGAAAGACAAGTCATGGGGGGATGAAAGGTTGAAGAGAATGGAAGGTTCTGTGTTGCCTGCATGCACAAACTTTGGAATTTGTTACATTCATTCATGCTCACATGCTAATTCTCTATCATAGATTGACTTTTCCTTTCACATTTCGCACAGCTTGTCCTGCAGCTGGATCGGCAGCTTTATTAACAACATGGGAAAATCCAAGTTCCCTGGAGAGTTGTTATCATGCTGTGTCTTGCAGGCTTTGGTTTTCAAGTGAAAAGCATAGGAACTCTTATTTTCAGGTGTGGACATGTTTGGTCTATCATCTGCAAATCTACAAACCCAATTCCAATGAAGTTGGGACGTTGTGGTAAACATAAATAAAAACAGAATACAATGATTTGCAAATCATGTTCAACCTATATTTAATTGAATACACTACAAAGACAATATATTCAATATTCAAACTGATAAACTTAATTGTTTCTAGCAAATAATCATTAACTTAGAATTTTATGGCTGCAACACGTTACAAAAAAGCTGGGATAGGGTCATGTTTACCACTGTTATGTCACCTTTTCTTTTAATTACATTAATAACATTCAAAAAACGTTGAGGAACTGAGGACACTAATTGTTGAAGCTTTGTAGGTGGAATTCTTTCCCATTCCTTCTTGATGTACAGCTTCAGCTGTTCAACAGTCCGGGGTCTCCGTTGTCGTATTTTACGCTTCATAATGCGCCACACATTTTCAATGGGAGACAGGTCTGGACTGCAGGCAGGCCAGTCTAGTACTTTGACTACGAAGCCACGCTGTTGTAACACGTGCAGAATGTGGTTTGGCCTGGTCTTGCTGAAATAAGCAGGGGCGTCCATGAAAAAGACGTTGCTTGGATGGCAGCATATATTTCTCCAAAACCTGTATGTACCTTTTAGCATTAGTGGTGCCTTCACAGATGTGAAAGTTACCCATGCCATTGACACTAACACAGCCCCATACCATCACATATGCTGGCTTTTGAACTTTGCGTCCATAACAGTCCGGATGGTTCTTTTCCTCTTTGGGCCGGAGGACACGACGTGCACAATTTCCCAAAACGATTTCAAATGTGGAATCGTTGGACCACAGAACACTTTTCCACTTTGCATCAGTCCATCTTAGATGAGCTCGGGCCCAAAGAAGCCGCCGGTGTTTCTGGGTGTTGTTGATAAATGGCTTTTGCTTTGCATAGTAGAGTTTTAAGTTGCACTTACGGATATAGCGCTGAATTGTATTTACTGACATTGGTTTTCTGAAGTGTTCCTGAGCCCATGTGGTGATATCCTTTGCACATTGATGTCGGTTTTTGATGCAGTGCCGCCTGAGGGATCGAAGGTCACGGGCATTCAATGTTGGTTTTCCGCCTTGCCGCTTATATGCAGTGATTTATCCAGATTCTCTGAACCTTTTGATGACATTATGAACCGTAGATGATGAAATCCCTAAATTTCTTGCAATTGTACGTTGAGGAACATTGTCCTAAAACTCTTCAACTATTTTCTCACACACTTGATCACAAAGAGGTGAACCTCGCCCCATCTTTGCTTGTGAATGACTGAGCAATTCAGGGAAGCTCCTTTTATACCCAATCATGGCACCCACCTGTTCCCAATTAGCGTGTTCACCTGTGGGATGTTCCAAACAGGTGTTTGATGAGCATTCCTAAAATTCCTCTTTTTTGCCACCTTTCCCAGCTTTTTTGGAACGTGTTGCAGCCATAAAATTCTAAGTTAATGACTATTTGCTAAAATCAATAAAGTTTATCAGTTTGAACATTAAATATCTTGTCTTTGTAGTGTATTCAATTAAAAATAGGTTGAAAATGATTTGCAAATCATTGTATTCTGTTTTTAATTATGTTTAACACAACGTCCCAACTTTATTGGAATTCGGTTTGTATGAAGGTTATCTTCCTATAAGGAGAGTCTATTTTCTACATTACACATTACAACAAAAAAATCATAGGCATTTGTTCTTGACCTGTTTGATAGCCAATGTATGCCTGATCTAATATCTATCTCAGTTTACCTCAGTCAGCTGAAAACAAATGCATGTTTTGGATTTTGATTTGGCTTTAGCACAGTGACAAGAGTATTAGTAGTGTAAATTGGGTGGAAAAATTACATACTAGAACTTCAACATCCATTTATCTACTCTCTTATTGACCATCAAAACAATGGTCGAAATATAGGAGCAATTTTGCTAATCATTTCTTCATCTGAGGAACAACTTTCTAATTTTGAGGAGCATTTTTTTGCAGGTTAATCACACAGGGTCCCAAAGCAAAGGTTTTATTAAACAATAGCAATACGACAATTTAATGGGGGAGTTGAATGTAGGGGTGAGTATTTTAGTACTCGAGTATCCTACTACTTGAGTATCCTACTGAAAATTCTATCGAACAATCGAGTATTTCGATAAACTATATTTTTGCTTGATCAAAGAGCAGTTATGAATACTGTACTGTCCTCGCTTAGACGACTACGCTTAGTAGCGAGACAGTACAGTGAACAGTACAGCCGGACCAACTGGAGTTCTGCAAGCAAATGCAAGCCAAAAAAAATGTAAATGCCAAACAATGCATCGGTGCATAGAAGCACTACGAAAACCTCTCACTCTTCTACGTCCAGCGCAGCAATTCGAGTTTCAAGTTTAACATACATATGGTTTTCATGGAGATGCTGAATGACTTGGCGTACATGGATGCGGTGTTCTTCGGGGGAGTGGGAGAAAATGAGGATTTCATTGAGGTATACAAACACAAACCGGTTAAGCATGACGTCAGTAATAAAAGTTTGGAAAACTGCAGGGGCGTTGGTTAAACCGAATGGCATGACCAGATACTCGAAGTGTCCGAGAGGGGTATTGAAGGCGGTCTTCCATTCGTCCCCCTCTCGGATACGGATGAGGTGGTAGGCATTTCGTAGAGCCAATTTGGTAAGTGTGAGTGGCAGTGAGGGCTCCATCTGGTGATGGCTAACTGTGTCCAGTCTATGGTGGGGTTATGTTTTTTGACCCAGGGAATTCCAAGGACTAATGGGGTATCAGGGGAAGTAACAACAAAAAGAGAGATGTTCTCACGGTGATTTCCTGAAATAAGCAAGGTGAATGGAACAGTTTCGTGGGTAACAGGTGAGATGATTCGGCCATCCAGGGCTATGACCTTCTTCGGGGACGGAAGTGGTTGGAGAGGGATTTGGAGCTGGTGAATTATGGCTTCATGAATGAATTTCATGAAGCCATAATTAGTTATGAGCAGAAACTATAATGCAAGCGGGAACGGTGATGTGAGAAGAAGAGCTTGAGGGAATGGAGGTTTGGCACACCACAACGCTCTCGGGTCACGGTGAGCCTGGTGTTTTGGTCGAAGTGGACTCGAGGAAATAAAGTGACCGGATTGACCATAGTAGATACACAGCCGCTGGGGGATACGACACTGACGCTCCTGTGGCTCTAACCGTGTCTTTGCAGTTTGCATGGGCTCTTCAGTGGCTACGGGGAGTGACGGAAGTGCGGAAGAGGCAGGTGTGAAGCTGACGCCGCGGCGCTTGGAGTGGGAGGTCTTTTGCGTGAGCGAACCCCCCTCTCTCGTGTTCACTCTCGCAGTCTGTTATCCAGACGGATGGGAAGGCCGGTGAGATCCTCGAGAGAGGAGGGCTCCTCCCGGACTGCTAGCTCATCCTTAAGCTGCTCGGAAAGGCCATTAGAAAAAAATCCCCCTAAGTGCCGCGTCATCCCACCTACATTCACCCACCAATATCCGGAAATCTATGGAATATTCTGCTTCTGATTTAGCGCCCTGCGTGAGCAGGAGGAGACGACGGGTGGCTTCTTTGCCCTGAACGGGGTGATCGAACACTTTACGGAGTTCGTTGGAAAAGGAATCGAATGAGTAGAGTACCGAGGAGAAGTTTTGCCATTAGGAACTGGACCATTTAGCTGAAAACAGAGAGGGGAGGGGGGCGAGAGAAAGCGCCCTCCCGGCTCCAATAATGGAACTGCAGGGCAGTATATGACAGTATGTGAACATACCTCAAGCCATCCTTGACTTAAAGTCCTCTCCCGAGCACCGGTGACCACCAGCACACGTTTTTCCTCATTTTGTTTTATAATACACACGTCGCGATGCCTACAATTATCTAATTAGTTTACGGATGTTAGCGACGGAGCGATGTTAGGGATTACGACACAACACAGAATGAACTAACTTCACATTTAGAAATGGCCAATAAAAACAGAAAAATACTGTATTTGATATTTTCCTGGAGGATGCATTTGGGATTAGCCTTTGAAGTTGGTAATAGTGAAAAATGAAGTGGAACAAACAATGACTTTAGTCAATTCTCTTCCAGAATGAGTGCTGAAAGAGGATGATGCTATTCATGTGGAACTTCTTGAAGCAGGCATCAGGTACAAGTGGAGATGGGCCTGGCTCAAGTTGGAGGCCAAAACAAAAAAGCAAGGAAATGAGGCAAATTTAGTTTTAATCTTAAATTTGTACTTCAACATGTACTTGAGTGGTGTAAATGTTTTTCTGTGTGAAGAAAATGTGTTTATTTTGCCTTTTTGTAATCTTCAGAGTCTTTCAGATTACTTATGTTAAAATAAAATAAAAATATCTGCTGGTCTGGATCCCCCAGACCCTCCCTACAATTTTTTTTGTTTTTGTTTTTTTTGGTCACCTTTTTCATGCCTTTGGTGTTTCTGTTATATGAAAGCTTTATTGTGTGACACATTAATGCTGTGAGAATATTTTGTATTTACATGATGGATTTAATAATTTATGAAATCATTGATTTCTGTCCGCAAATAATTATATTCGAATGACTCAAAATAGGAGAGAGCCAGCAAGCACTAATGAATAGGGAAAAGCTGCCTGTGACACAGTAACTGTTGAAACTGAGTTGTCATAATTGATAGGATTTTGCTGCAAATTTTACAGGGAAAGAGTCAAATCATTGTCACAGCCAGACCATTCATTCTTGCGAGATAAAGAACTAAGAAGTTTTGTGTGCTAAAATGACAACAACAAAAAAAGATGGGTGATGTAGAAGGCCTTCTAGGAGAGGATGGTTGGTCTCCAACTGCTAGACTCAATGGTCCGCTGACAGTAAAAAGTTTCTCAGCTTAGTTATGTTTTTCCAGTTTTTTATATCTGTCTTTTCATTGCTTGTCAATTGTTCACAGATCATAAACAGATGTTTTCCCTAAACTTCATGTCATAAGCAGGTCGTAATTATTCTGATCTTTAATCTTGTACTTCATATATAGTGTGCTGTGTCATTGTAATTTATGAGTTATCAAGACCTTTTGCACAGATGTGTGTTTATCATTGTCACACGGTTGCACAATGTTTACTGTGTGTGAACAGTCGACCCCCGCTATTTCACGGTTAGGCAATTGCGAATTTTTTTTTTTTCTTCAGAACGTAAGTCCCCTTTATCAGAAGAAAACCCCACGTACTCGTGATTTTCTATGACGTAGTAAAAAAGTCAGTTCCTGTGGGCCATAGCCGACAGAAAAAATAAAGAAGTCACAAAAAACATGATTCTCAGCCTGCTAGAACACACAGTTCGTTACAGTATTGTCAGCCCTGGTCGGATGTACTGTACAGTAAACATTCAGCTTGAACACAGCACCGAATTAATGTGCTTGATAAGAAACGTCAGCAGTTTACCTTTAGCAATTTAACGTCCATCCAGCAGCATTCACCTATCATCTGAATAAGCTATTTCCCCACCAAATGTTGTTAACGCTTATATCATCTTTCTTGTCTAGGTGTACCAGCAGTAGCAACAGGCTAGAGAGCTAGTTAGGGGCTAGCTGGGTGAAGAGGCTGGAGGAAGTTGGTTTTCTGGGTGCTGTTATTTGTATAATACGTGACCAGAAGTACTGATGTGGAGTGGGAGGCAGCGACTTGACTACACGGAAGAAGCAAAGTAGAAACCAGCAAGAGATGTCTGATTTGCTAAGCTGTTTACTGTACTGTATCGTACAGCATTTTAAGAGTACAGCAATGTTTAAAGATGTTTGTAAGTGTTGACATGTTACGTGTTTTGGGATCATAGTTTGTGGTATATTTGTAGTCTAAACTATCAATATAGGCAGTTATAACTATCACTTTATCACAAATTATATCACTTTTAGGGAGATGTCAATTATTCGCAGAAATTCGCTAATTGCGGCCTGGCTCAGTCACTATCCCCTGCGAATAGCAGGGGTCTTCTGTATATGACTAGATATTTAAGATCATTATCTGAAGGAAAAGTCAAACACTACAGGGAAATGTTGTGCCCACTTTTTGAGCTGATTGCAGTGCCATGATGAACAGACAAAATCTCACCCAAACGTATGGTCTTTGTTCTGCAAACATACTGTATCTGCAGGTGCAAATATAAGAGGTAGATGTTTTTGCCCAGATGGCGCACAGCGACACGTGGATACCCGAGCCTAAGGGAGCGGGATGTAAGAGAAGATCATACTGATGGTTGACTGGTTGGCACCACTGAAAGGAATTCGTTTAGTCAGCGGTTTCCTTTTGAAAGTGGCCCGTGATTGTTGTTATAAGGGTGTTCAGTCAGGGGAGAGAGGATTTGGAGGGGATAGATCTACTTATTTATTATCTGGAGCCATTTAAAGGGGAAAACTAGCATGACAGAGTTGGGTGGAAATAGGAACTGGCGGGCCATGCCTACTGTAAATGCCAACGGTGTCATCCTGCCAGACTCGTATCTAAACTTCGAGCCTGCATCTGTGCAGTTTGAGAAAAGCAAAGGCACTCTAACAGGGTGAGCTCCATCAAGATGATCAGATACCAGAATGTCTGGCTCACTGAAATCGTGTAGATACATCTGATAAGACACAAGACAGGGTCTTTTATTCATTGACCTTGGCAAGCATTATTGCTTTGTCCACAGAAGATTCTTGTCAGAGCTCAGCCACCCACAACCAGAATTCTTTAAACTTGGGAATTGCTGTTTATGTTTTTTAAAACAAAAAACATATGTTTTTAAAGGACATCCAACCCAAATTGAACTTTGTATCGTCTCTCTGATTTTATGGTGATCGGCTGGTTAAAGTTATGTTATGTTCACCTGAGGGAAGAAAGAAAGTTCAAAGCACATTTGAACTGATTTGAACCATGCGGTCATTGCAATCCCTTCCCAAGTCTGTTTCTTGTTTGCAAGCAGCCATATGTGGGTCATTCCTGTGAGTATGTATACTTAAGATGTAAGTGCAAAAAAAAGAGAGTGGGTCATGAACTTTTATTTGCGTGTGAACTCGAAAAGCCCTCAAAGAGATAATAAATGTTGAAAGTAAACATTTCCCAATGCTTTGTTTCCTGGCGCAGCCTTTGTTTTCCCTCTGCCCTTCCAGGGTCCATGCATATCCCTGGGTGTAACCCTGCTGTATGAAGACTTCAACCTCTATAAATCTTTCTGTGTTTGCTTCAGGTGACACAGTCCTCCAAGGTGTGGGGAGAGGTCCCTTTGCCAGATGACTTAGTGGAGCAAAACAATGTCCAGGCGGTGCCGAGTTTACTGGCCGATGATGAGGATTTCATCGCTGATGAAGCTTCTGGAGGTGGGCAGGACCACGAACAACCACTGTGTTTTGCTACTTTGTGTTCTTCTCAAAATTGAAGCGCTATAAACACGTACTTGCTGTATTTCATTGTCATTTAAAAAGTACGAAGTAATTCTTTTGTGTCCAACCCCATAGATCTGCCCAGTGGCGAGGATGGGGGAAGTGCACCATGGCCTCCAGTCTCTGAGAGCACAAGTAAGAGACCAGAAACCACATGTCGTGCTGATGTTATGTGTAGGGGGATCACTCCTATTATAGCGCCCACATGTAATTTACACGGTGTGTATGTGCATGTGTGCCGTGACGTGTTCACATCCTGCTTCAAGCTGCCAGTCAGGTCATAACAAGACGCTTTAGCTTTGTCTTGGAGACATAAACATCTCCACTTTGATCTTCTTAACCAGCAGTAGAGATGGCAGCACAGTAAGATCCACAAAAGCAGAGACAAAAAATGCTGCAGTAGAGAACCTCTATGCCCCATTCCATTGGCTTTTGTGCCAATTGCATCCCCTTTAGAGTTTTTCTTCGACCTATATAACACAGTGAATTATTGGAACTCGGTTACAAATTAATTACTTTTAATCCAATCCATTAGCCTTTTGGGTCCCACCATTTAGCTTTTTTCAATGTAAAACTCAAGTCTTATTAAAAATGGACCCTTGACGTTGTACACGCTATTGACCATGACTATAATTTGGATGAGGCAGGCGAATGCCATATATAGTTCTGAGGAGATTGGTAGGAAGGAAATTTTTTTTCCTGTGTTGAATGCTTTGAGTGTGTCTGTCCTGTTGGCAGCCTTCCTTTCCTTTCTACCACATTCATGTCAAGGTATGGTGACACAGTTGTTCTCATTATACCTTACTTCCTGTTGTGTTATTCACTTGAATGGTGTGGAATTCCCATCCCATCTGACAGAAGTAGTGACCATCTGGCATGCACGTTGCTGTGATGATGTTATTTTGAGCATTGTGTCGCGATTGTTGTACAACCCCAATTCCAATGAAGTTGGGATGTTGTGTTAACATAAAAACAGAATACAATGATTTGCAAATCATGTTACACCTGTATTTAATTGAATATACAACAAAGACAAGCTAAGTAATGTTCAAACTGATAAACTTTATTGTTTTTAGCAAATAATCATTAACTTAGAATTTTATGGCTGCAACACGTTCGAAAAAAGGTGGCAAAAAAGACTGAGAAAGTTGAGGAATGCTCATCAAACACCTGTTTGGAACATCAAACACCTGTTTGGAACATCCCACAGGTGAACACATTCCAAAAAAGCTGTGACAGGGTCATGTTTACCACTTTTGTTACATCACCTTTTCTTTTAACAACTTTCAATAAATGTTTGGGAACTGAGGACACTAATTGTTGAAGCTTTGTAGGTGGAATTCTTTCCCATTCTTGCTTGAAGTACAGCTTCAGCTGTTCAACAGTCCGGGGTCTCCCTTTTCGTATTTTACGCTTCATAATGCACCACACATTTTCAATGGGAGACAGGTCTGGACTGCAGGCAGGCCAGTCTAGTACCTGCACTCTTTTACTACTAGAATGTGGTTTGGCATTGTCTTGCTGAAATAAGCAGGGGCGTCCATAAAAAAGACGTTGCTTGGATGGCAGCATATGTTTCTCCAAAACCTGTATGTACCTCTCACCATTAATGGTGCCTTCACAGATGTGTAAGTTACCCATGCCATTGGCACTAACACAGCCCCATACCATCACAGATTTTGGCTTTTGAACTTTGTGTCCATAACAGTCCGGATGGTTCTTTTCCTCTTAGACCCGGAGGACACGACAAAAACAATTTGAAATGTGGACTCGTCGGACCGCAGAACACTTTTCCACTTTTCATCAGTCCATTTTAGATGAGCTCGAGCCCAGTGAAGCCGGCGGCATTTCTGGGTGTTGTTGATAAATGGCTTTTGCTTTGCATAGTTGCACTTACGCCTGTAGCGCCGAACTGTATTTACTGACATTGGTTTTCTGAAGTGTTTCTGAGCCCATGATATGATGATATCCTTTACACATTGATGCCGGTTTTTGATGCAGTGCCACCTGAGGGATCGAAGGTCACGGGCATTCAATGTTGGTTTTCAGCCTTGCCGCTTACATGCAGTGATTTCTCCAGATTCTCTGAACCTTTTGATGATATTATGGACCGTAGATGATGAAATCCGTAAATTCCTTGCAATTATACGTTGAGGAACATTGTCCTTAAACTGTTCGACTATTTTGTCACCCACTTGTTCACAAAGAGATGAACCTCGCCCCATCTTTGCTTTTGAATGACTGAGCAATTCAGGGAAGCTCCTTTTATATCCAATCATGGCACCCACCTGTTCCCGATTAGCCTGTTCACCTGTGGGATGTTCCAAACAGGTGTTTGATGCGCATTTCTCAACTTTCTCAGTCGTTTTTGCCATCTGTCCCAGCTTTTTTGGAACGTGTTGCAGCCATAAAATTCTAAGCTAATGATTATTTGCTAAAAACAATGAAGTTGATCTTTAAATATCTTGTCTTTGTAGTGTATTCAATTAAATATAGGTTGAACATTATTTGCAAATCATTCTAATGTCCCAACTTCATTGGAATTGGGGTTGTACTATTTCCACACTTAATGGTATTTCCAGAGATATTGGTGGAGTCAATGTCCTCCAAAATGTTCATCTTGAGCACTGCACTCTGGTCCCCGAATTGATTTTTCATAGACAAAATCAAATTTATCGCATGTGAGATTTTTTTTTCTACCTACATAGTCAATTACCACTGCAGCCGAGATGTTAGCAACTTCATTTTGAAACCAATCAAAGGTTACTATTCATAACAGGGTGTGGGGGTGCTTGGGTTATGTTCTTTCCATTGATGTTTCCATTATCTTGGACGCTAGAAAATTAATATCCAAGGCATTACAGACAATGCTTCACCATCAGGAATTATGTCTTACAAACACATTCTTGATCGATTCTAGGTTAATTGAAATACAAATTATGTAAGTTTAATCATATCAGAAGCATACAATACATAAGGGTAAAGTAGCCTGCTCCAAAAGAAGTTGTCAAGTCAACCAGTTTTGCCTTTCTCATTGTTTTCCCCAGTAAAAACAACAGGACAACAAATCCAATCCATCAAATCCCAAATTTATTTCAAGTTCACAATTAGAAATAACCAAAGTTACCAAAGTGCTGTAGATGTTATTAAAACACATAGGATATAAAAGGATATAACATTACATAAGATAAAAACAAGGGATATGTTTGTATCATCCATAGACGTTTTCTATCAATAATCTCTGCATTTCTCAAATGACATTAGAAATCACAATAGGTACTCAGGTTCATTTCATGTTCTTTTTTTCAACTGATCATTGATGATCACCATAATGCTCATGCTGTCAATACTGAATACATGAGGGCTGAAATATTGTAGTGCAGTTATTGGTTTTGAGGTTGTTTAGAACAAAGGTCTCGTTGTTAAGTGTCTATTTGTTGTTCACAATTTTCGTTTCTACTATATTTTATTAGTACAGTTCTTGCCAACTCTACAATTTACATTTTAACTGTCAATAGATTTACTATACAGTACCGTATTTTCACGACGATAGGGCGCACCGTATTAAAAGGCGCAGTCTCAGTTACGGGGTTAATTTCTGTATTTAACACATACATGGGCGCAGGCATGGTAAAACATGCGCTAGCTTAAAACATACAGTAGCATGCATGCACGCTAAAACAATGTTTTTAAAAAGGCAGCGGGAGCAAAACTGAGTTCGGTTGTTCTTTATTGAAGTATTTAACAATGTACTCACGTTATTTTTTGATCAATCCTCATCCACAAATCCATCAAAGTCCTCATTTTCTGTTCTGTAAATGAACAGCTGGGCAAGTTCTCAATCAAACATGCCAGGTTCGAGTCAGTCTCGTTGCCATGCGGAAGTTCGAACAACAGTGCAAGCAGACACGTTAGCCAAAGCATCCACAATCCATTCACAAATTGTGGCGTCACTCGCCCGGTGCTGCCTCCTAGTCTTAGTAAAGCTGTGTTCACCATCTGTCATCCATGGCTCCCACGCCGCTCACTTCACTTTGAACGCCCTGTTTACACGGATGTCCACCGGTTAGTCAAGCCTCCCGGAATGATGGCAAGCCCCGAGTTATTGCACTCAGTCGAATGGTGACTGTAGAGACGCTTCTCCCGGCTGTTGTTTGCTCATTAATCCATTGCTCGAGTTGGTCTTCCAACTCGGGCCACCTTGCTTTGTTTCCATGTTTAGTTTTTATTTTTTTCCCGTGGAAACTCAGCTTCGTCTTCTTGACTTGGAGAAGCTTGTTTTCCTGCTTCCTCTACTTGCAAACCATGGATTTGTTGATCTTGAATTATCTCGCGGCTGCTCGATTCCCATGTTCCTCCGGGTAACTGATAGCTTGCAGTTTAAACTGTGCTTCGTAAGCGTATCTCTTCGTAGGTAACATTTTCGGGGGTCCTTAGCTAAACCGATGTTGTTTTGCACAATGCACACCCCAGAAATGCTCCCAGTCAATCAAGCGGTAAAAAAATTAAAATATTAAAAAAATAAATAAATAAATAAATAAATACACCCCGGAGCTATATACCTACTGGGGGCGTGGCTTTAGCGTCCTACTTCACGCACCTTTCCCCTGTCTTCAGCCACCTCCGCTTTTCCTCTGTGTAAGCAGCGTGTCGGCAGGAAATGCGAAAAAAAAAAAAAAAAGGCAAGCGGAGCGCTCATCACACAACAACATTTATAGATGTTGGAACGCCGCATTATAAGGCGCCCCGTCCATTTTGGAGAAAATTTAAGACTTTTAAGTGCGCCGTATGGTCGTGAAAATACGGTACTGCTAATCAGCACCTACTTTCACACTGGCTACTGCATCAGTGGTGTAACAGTCAAGCCAGGAAAAAGGTGGAAAAATCTGGTTTTGATGGCCAGTGTGCAAGAGGCTAAAGATTCCATGTTGAAGACAACACACTGTCAACAGCCACAGTTTTCGAGTTACACTTGGTGAAATATGAGTTTGCTCTGTGCCTGTTGGGTCATTATGCAAAGGGATGAGTGGTGGCAGCTGTGGTTATTTTCAAGGTCTTTGTTTGTTTGGCCGCTGTGGGCCCTCAATTGACTCATGAGAGCAAAAGACCAAATTGGGGGGGGGGAGAATGAGAGTACTGTTGAAACTTAAAATCACAATCCAATAATTTACTTTTGTTTGTGGCAGCAGAACATGCCATGTGTTACTGTTAAAATTCTGCACTCCTCTTTGCCTAAAAGTTATTTGATTTTGTAACATGCAGTTAGGGTGGGCATTTTGGTTGATGACTCCTGCAGAAGGATCACATTATGGCACTAAAGCCCATGATGAAACACTATTGTTCCAAACACAAATGTGTTGCCTGGGAGAACTGACCCGTGCCGCTCCTCCTAAGGACAGAGATTGAGTGTTTCACTGAAAGAGACACTGTTTTTTCTCCTCTGGCAGTATATGGTACAGAGTAGATTAGGTTGGATTGTTTATCTTTACAATCTTTACCCTTGCAATCATCTGAACTCATATTTTAAAACAACAAAACAAATCCTGCATTTGAATTAGAATTGTGCATATCATCATTTTCAGTTTCACAAATTTGGAGAATTTATTTGTATAAATCTCCCTGATGATCAGTAGTTTCCTGGACTGGAACTGGATTGTGCATATCAGGAAGATAATTCCTCTCTTGGGGATTGTGGCTGCCGTGAAAAAGAACTGATTGTGTGTGCATGTCCGTCCTACAATTGCAGGAATGCGTCAAAGGAGTTTCCTTAAAATTCAGATGACCAGAATAAATGCTGGTGGTCAAAAATCAAGGTCACTCTAATCTCAAGTCACTCCTGTTCTTCCTTTAACTCAGGAATGCCTTTAAGGGAGTTGCATGTTCAGTTTAACGTCTGCACTTAGTTTCACTCTGTTCCTTTCACTGGTGAATACTTCAACAGGGGACTGTACTACCCCTAAGCATCTTCTTTGCTGCCAAGAATAGTGTATTTGGAGCTTTGTTCATCCATGTGAGGTATATTCTTGCCTTTACACCATGAATAATATTAGTAATTTCAGGTACAATAAAGTTTTCTTTATTTGTCTAATTATATGGATCCTTGAGTTTCTAGTACGACTCTGGATTCAGTCCATGACTATAATAATACTAAAACCAAGGCAGAGATTAATATGCATGTAATATGAAGCCATGACCTTTCTCTCTCTGGACCTGTACCCATCCTGACAAGGATCAGAGCAAAGCTTCAACTTTGAAAGCAGTGGATACTCCTTTGGGTTTAATTAGTTTGGCTGAGCATTTGAGACTTCAAATGGAGAAGGGCATGTTTTATGTCAAATGTTTCCTGGCTGGACTTCAACCCTTGGTTATTTTTACATTAAAAAAACTGTTTACACATTTTCACACTGTAAATATTATCTAGTAGTAGTCACATGAAGACTGAACCAGGCAAATAAGACTTTACACTAACTTTTTCCTGAATGGTACTGTACAGATGTAACCGAAGCCACACTTAACCATAAAACAGCTGGATCCACAACAATCACCTGATTGTGAAGTGAAGCCCTGCTTGTATGTTACACTTTCTACAGTAGATTCATACAAAATCTGGGTTGGACTTGAACAGTAAACTTTTGCACAAAGGCTCCTTTCATAAAGCTGTCTTCTGCAGAGGCTTCATCGTCTGACATTTCATGCCATAAGCTATAGCTCTATCCAAAGTGGTGGAAAATGAGTCACCATAAATCAGAGGTGACACGGGTACTGGTGCCAGTACAAGTAGAGCTTAACTTTTTGCAATGTGATGGTTGTAGTGGGGCTCGGTTATTTCCATGTAGTGAGGGAAAACAGGAAGCAACTCCTCCCAGCATCAGTGCGGGTGCGTCTCAGACAACAGAGATGTGCAGGGCATTGGGCAGTTTGTCTAGTTTGTATGATATCCTCTTTGTTTTGTTGGAGCAACGAGTTGTCTTCTCGAAGGGAATGCCCTCTGGCCCTTGCATCCTCAGCAAACTTCCCCATTTGGTTCCAGATAGGTTTAATTCACTCATCAGCTCATACCAAGCTCCCAGCATCTTTTGTCCCCCTGACATGATGCATACAATCATGTGGAATGCAGTGACACAGTGGGTACACAAGCAAGGGACCTGACATTATAGAATTCGGTTTTGACCTGCATGTCTCATTCAAAAGGTGCTTACTTTCCTGTGCTGAGTTCAAATGTCAAACCAGAAAAGGTTTGTTGTCACCGCTCCACCAGACAGTTTCACATGCATTGACTTCAAGCAATCTAAAAGCACAGTATTTCTCCGTTTAAAATTATTATTTTTTTATAGCTTTTGGTATCATGTCTATAGGGCCAAGATCAAAGGAGACATGATAAGGTATATGCCTCATAGTTGTGCTCTGTCCTCTGTCAAAGCAAGAACCATGTATGTTTTAATTATACCTGATCTTAAAGTCATAAGTCACTCGTAAGGTTAAATTTTTTTCTCATTTGTCAGTGACATACTTTTGCCTGCCAGATTTCTATGTTATTTCTACCTGTGTTTGACTCGTATTGTGTTTCATGTACTTCAGTCATGAAACTTTTTTCTGGGCGTTTCTACTATTTCTAATGATAATTTTCTGTTTCTTTCTTCTTACTTTCAATCATTTACTGTCTAACTCTCCTGATGTCTTAACCTTGCTCCACCTGCTTGGCTAACACCTTCCTTCTCATTGTGTCGCTTTTGTTTCATGATCCTTGACATGCTGTTTCCCTCTTTGTGCGCCACATTTTCTCCTTGTGTTTCTTGCTCCTTTGCTTCTCGCCCCACATCGCTTACTATAGAGTACTGGTTGGACTCTTCCTATGTGGTGAACATAAAGAGTGCAGTCGAGCCAGCCTACAGTAAGTCCTACAGCTGTAATTTCCTCCTTCTTGTGTAATATGCTAAGACACTCTCTCCTACCACCTGCTCTAGTTAATCATGCAATTTTCTTAAGGCACTCTCAGAAACCATTCCAAGTCTCAGCTTGAACATGCCATGAGTGTGTCCAGTCCATTGTGTTTTTCCAGTGTCTCGCTGTGTTTTCCGATGTCAGTGGAAAAAATGATGAGCATGTTCTATAGAGTAATCCAGTTGAAAACAATAGGCTTACAGCACAACCATCTTCCTTGTGGGATTCCATAATTGCTCGTCTTATTAGAAATAATTCTGATTGCTTTTTCACAGTGTAACATGATCTTTCCCAGAGACAAGTGTGAGTTTCTATTGCCTCTGTCACGCACTCACAGTTGAAGTGATAAGATTGCAGCTAACTTAAAAGGAAAACCAGAAGTGATAAAGAAGAGAAGAACTCTCTCATGGCACAAGTCAGTCTTAGAGAGAGTAACACTTAACAAGCTTCATCATGCTCAGTAAAAGCCATTTTTTTCACTTAATGGCACGTGAGAAATGTTGAGGTACAAGTGTATTTCCAAGAATTGTTAATTTTATTTCGCCCACTCAATTACTGAAGAACTACTTAGATCATTCCGGTCGGATTCGTTATGGCCAAAAGTAAATTGCATGGGGGATTAACTGATGGTAGCGACAAAAAGGAGGTATATACAGTATACTGTATTTTGCAAACATTCTTTCTGGCTCCAATTATGAAAAACAAAATAACATATACTGTATTGTTTTATTTTTATTTTCAATAATTTATATCCGCGGCACGGTGGGCGACTGGTTAGAGCGTCAGCCTCACAGTTCTGAGGTGCGGGGTTCAATCCCCGTCCCCGCCTATGTGGAGTTTGCATGTTCTCCTCGTGCCTGCGTGGGTTTTCTCCGGGCACTCCGGTTTCCTCCCACATCCCAAAAACATGCATTAATTGGAGACTCTAAATTGCCCATAGGCATGACTGTGAGTGTGAATGGTTGTTTGTTTCTATGTGCCCTGCGATTGGATGGCAACCAGTTCAGGGTGTACCCCGCCTCCTGCCCGATGACAGCTGGGATAGGCTCCAGCACGCCCGCGACCCTAGTGAGGAGAATTTATAATTTATATCCATCAATCCATTTTCTATAGTGCTTGTCCTCATCAGGGTTGCAGGTAAGGTAGAGCCTGTTCCAGCTAACTGCAAGCCTGGACTGGTTGCAAGTCAACGGTAGGCACATATAAACAACCAATCATTCACACTGTCATTCACAACTATGAACAATTTAGAGTTTTCAACCGACCCATCATGGACACTTGAAGACAGAATTATTAGCAACCCCCCCACAATGACAATATACTTTTTGTAAAAGTATCTTCCAAATACTATTTTTTTCTACACAGCTTTTCCAAACATGCTTCTTTTATTTTGGTGGTTCCTTTATTTTATTATGCACACAAACAAAATTATTTAACCAAAACCAAAACTACCAGGGTCAAAATTCTTAGCCCGCCTGATGCCAAAAGGCAATTGTGTGTCCTTTTTTCCGGATTAAAGCCTGCAGTCTTTTGTCTCACACACACCTCCTGAGCAATCCCAGCCCATTCGTCTTTGGCAAACCTCTCAAACTCCCCCAGATTTGACGGTCTTCTACCATGGACCTTGGTCTTCAATTCTCCCCAAAGATTCCCAATGGGATTCAAGTCGGGGCTTTATGCAGGCCATTCAATAACATTCACTTTGGCCTTGTGGAGGTAGTTCTTCACCAGGAGTGTTGTTATCATGTTGGACGACAAAGCAGCGACCCATACCCAGTTTTGCTGCTGACTGCTTGAGGTTTACCTCCAAATACCTTCAAATAGCGTTCTTTCTTCAGGATTTCTTCCACCTTGACAAGACTCCCAGTTCCAAATGCACTGAAGCATCCCCACAGCATAATACTTTCACCCCCATGTTTAACTGTGGGGACTGTTCTTGGGTTGTATGCCTCTCCCTTCTTTCTCCAAACAAAGCAGTGTCTTGATGGCCGAAGAGCTCTAGTTTTCTTTAATCTGACTAAAGGACACGCTTCCAGTAGGCATAGTCTTTCTCTAGGTTGTCCTTTACATACTACAGTCTGACTCCAAGGTGTCTTTTTTACAGAAGTGGAGTTTTTCTTGGTCTGCAGCCTCACATTCCATTTGTGTGCAGGGCTCTAGTGATTATCATCTTTGAGACTACAATTTCAGACTTGGCCAAGTCATTCACTAGTGTTTTGTCAGTGCTTCTGATGTCTTTTAGACACATCTCTCATTAGCTTGCTTTCCAGAGTGTTTGAAATCTTTCGTTTCCTACATCTACCAGGCTTGTTTTATACCATGTGCCTGTCTTTGAATTTCTCAATAATACTGCTCACTCCAGTTCTTGACACTTGGAAACTCTGTGATAACTTTGTGTATCCATCTCCTGCTTTGTGTGCATCAATAATAATTTTTCTTAAGCCTAAACTGATTATTTTGTTTTTGGCATGATGCTTTCTGAGTCCGGAATCATCATCTCTACTGCTCTACAGGTGCCTCTTATAGAGTCAGTGTTCGCTGGTGACTTCAATTAGGTTTGATTAATGAGAGCACATGGCTTCGAGCACTTGCTGTCTCTCAAACTGGTGGGAGTTTTTAAGGAGCTATTCATTTTGACTCTGGTATTTTTAGTTTTTTGTGAAATAGCTTTGTTCCTGTGTGCAAATAAAAATATTGGAAGCATCCAAAATGAAAGTAGGATGCTTGGAAAATCTGTTTTAAAAATGCATCGTTCTCTTGAACAGCACTTGGGAAATACTTCCTGTAATAAAATATGAAATTTTCATGGCGGAGCTAATAATTCTGTCCTCAAGTGGATGTTTTGGGAATTTACAAGGAAGCCTGAGTCCCTGTAGAAAACCCACACATGGAAAACATGCAAACTCCATGTAGGCCCAGTGCTACACCACTATGTTGTCCATTTATCTAAATTATAAAGTTGTTCTATGAGTAACAGTGATGCACCGAAATGAAAATTCTTGGCCGAAACTGAAACACTGAAAGAAATTACTAATGTCAATTATTAGTAAAATTGCATTCATGGCCATGACTGCAGAGCAGTCATTTCCATATTTTTAAACTGATGTTACGAACATCAGTTAGGAACAATTCTTTCAGTATATTATGTAATAGGATACATATAATTCTGCATACTGTTCAATTGCACAAAATAATCATTACTCTATAATCATAATCGTAAATTAATTATGGCTTCAATATTTGTTATTTTAATGTAGTTATTACATCAACATTTTAATGGTGGACACGTTTGGAGTCAAATGTCTTCTCTTGCATACTGTCTTCTCCTCTTCATTAATCCTCATCCTCCCTTCCTGATAACAATACTTGTCAGAAGTATTGCTTATTCGCTGCCATGGAGACAATCATTAGTAACTTATACTGCGTTGACAGTGGATGCAAATTGAACATTCACCTTTGTGGCTCGGCATCGTATATAGCTGCGTTAGCTGAAGCTCTTAGGTAGCTGGGGCAGCACAAAATAGCGTGCAATAAGCATCCCCCTGTAGTACACGAACAGTGGAAAGCAGCAGGTTTGAGCGACTGTTCAGTGTGGATGCCGTGTTTGTATTTTTTTTACAATACAGTGCACACAACTGTGCACTGGCTGCATTTTTTGCTTACGTCATAACAACATCCTTTGTCAGACTTTTAATTTGGTGACAAAAGTCTTTTGGGCCGAAACCAAAAATGCACTTTTGGGTGGCCGAAAATTCAATGTATCACTAATGAATAATAATACCACTGATGTCATTTACTGCGGCACAGTTGGCGACAGGTTAGCACATCTGCCTCACAGTTCTGAGGACCGGGGTTCAAATCTTGTGCCTGCGTGGGTTTTCTCCGGGCACTCCGGTTTCCTCCCACGTCCCAAAAACATGCGTGGTAGGTTGATTGGAGACTCTAAATTGCCCGTGAATGATTGTTTGTTTCTATGCGCCCTGCAATTGGCTGGCGACCAGTTCAGGGTGTACCCCGCCTCCCGCCCAAAGATAGCTGGGATAGGCTCCAGCACGCCCGTGACCCTAATGAGGATAAGCGGTACAGAAAATGGATGGATGTATGTCTTTTACTTTAGTTTTCCTTCTCTTTTCTGCAGCTTAGCAATTCAGTTGCATGTATGGAAGCTGATAATAATAGTCACTCTTAGACTTTCTGCATCTTATGTGGAAATGGCCATTCTGTGACATTCAGGATGCTAACTCACTCAAACGAAGAAATAGCAATACATTACAGAAAGAAGTTTACTTCACACTGAAATCTCACATTGATTTGCTAATGAGAGCGATTGGCACATGTATAGTTTACCAAACACACAAATAGGGGTCAAAGGGACACTTACAAAAAGGCTATTATTCATGCTTTCTGTGATACCAATGTGTATAAAAAATAAATAGAAAAATATTATCAATTATATTGAATGGAACACCGCCTTCTCTCCATCCTACTCTGGCCTGGCTGGTGATGGGCCATTACTGTAGGCACTGCCTTGGGGGTTGAAGGTCAAGCCCAATGTGGCCAGGCTTTAAAGGCCAGGCCAGCCTCACTGCTCAATCAAGTCTTTGTCTTTGGTGTAGGCTTCTCCACACTCTGCAGGGGCCCAAGGCACAATGCAGCCACAGTTCTGTTGAGTAGGTTTAATGGCCAAATACATTTTTGAATCAAGAGTGCAGAATGTGTTTTTCCAGACTCTTTTTTTTAAAAAAAATTTCCATCCACATCTGCACCAAAACCCCCTGTTTCATCACCCTTGATAGTGGTGCTGGTTTATGGGATTTCCTCCACTGGAGTGACATAAAGGAGAATTGGTCTTGCTTGTTAGCAGCACTGTCATCAAAAGATCTCAGGCGGTGAGAGTGACATACTCGCTAGGCCATAGCAGTAATGCGAAAACCTCAGAGTGAACAGGGAGCTGACCTGGTGGCCTGTGCCCACTCAACTGATGCAATTAGGTGTGGGTCAAATAAAGCGCTTTGATGAGAAACGTTGATGTTGCCTGTCTTCTGTTTCCACATTCAGGCAATACAACAATTATTCACTTTCAGTTCAACAGTAATAGTGTGCGCATCAAGAGCTCCGGCACTGTGCCAGGCTGCACTCAAGCCTGATGTTATCAGTTATCTCTAGATTCTCTGAACCTTTTGATGATATGATGGACCGTAGATGATGAAATCCCTAAATTCCTTGCAATTGTACATTGAGGAACATTGTCCATAAACTGTTTGACAATTTTCAATTATTTTCAATTATCTCCAGATTCTCTGAACCTTTTGATGATATTATGGACCATAAATGATGAAATCCCAAAATCCTTGCAAATGTAGGTTGAGGAACATTGTCCTTAAACTGTTCGGCAATTTCCTCACGCACTTGTTCACAAAGAGATGAACCTCGCCCCATCTTTGCTTGTGAATGACTGAGCAATTCAGGGAAGCTCCTTTTATACCCAATCATGGCACCCACCTGTTCCCAATTAGCCTGTTCACCTGTGGGATGTTCCAAACAGGTGTTTGATGAGCATTCCTCAACTTTCTCAATCTTTTTTGACACCTGTCCCAGCTTTTTTGGAACGTGTTGCAGCCATAAAATTCTAAGTTAATGATTATTTGCTAAAATCAATCAAATTGATCAGTTTGAACAATAAATGTCTTTGTAGTGTATTCAATTAAATATAGGTCGAACAGGATTTGCAAACCATTGTATTCTGTTTTTATTTATGTTTGACACAACGTCCCAACTTCATTGGAATTGGGGTTGTACTATAGCAAAAAAGACACTATGAGAAAATCTAACAAAATATGCATGTAGGTCATGTACACAAATGTATAAAATACAGTGGAACCTTGATAGAATGGAAAATTAGGGGCGGGCTATCATCCGATATAGTCTTACACTGAAGCACTTTATTTATTTATTTATTTTTAGGCCATATGCACCCATATTACTGTACAATACAAAATTGTTTTGTAGGGTTTTTTCATGGCATAAAACGCCCAGTACAGTACACAGTTATTGTAAATAAATATAAAAAAATCTTGAAAATATTGAAAGTTTCATATTTTGTCCACACCGGTGTGCTTGGTCATGGTAACATTGTTGATGTACAGTACTCAGCATAGGCGAGGAATTAGTGTGCTTCCTAATTCCCAAACTGTTGCCAAAGACGCACGGGTTGACAAAAGAACCGTTACTGTACCAAAAATAGCATGTTCCAGATTTCAAAGACTTATGTTTTATATTCCTCAGAGCCATGCCACTTTCTCTCTCTCTTTCTGCCAGTGCTCTTTGTACAATAGAAGCATCATCACATTGTCGCCACCTCAATGCCCCACATTCAACATGGCCGCCATATAGGCACGGAAGGCATGTCTTTTGGAATTGGATCTAGTCATATTGTATATCTGTGACCTGGGAATACGTCAGTCCCATTCTCTGCCTGCATAGCGCCACAGCGCCAGTAAACAACAGCGGCCAATTCTGGAACAGACAGACTTTGGCAACGGCATTTTAAGTCACAAATGGGAACTATTTTTGGACACTTTTTTTCATTCCCGACGGTCTGTTTTATCCAATATCCACTATATTGGGGTCTGTTGTGTCTAGGTTCCACTGTACACAGAGTCATTAAGAAATATGAAGTGTACAATAGTGCAGTAATTCTGATCAACAACATAATAATGAAAATAAATATTTAATGATTAGAGCCTAACTGATCACTCAGCAGGCCAATTAATCGGGCCGATTCTAGCATATTACCAATAAATATACATGGGTCAACATGTAACCGATGTATTTACTGTATTGCTGCACGGAGATTTTAGTCACGCTGTGTGTCTGTGCACTCTGTCTGAGTGCCTGGCCCCTCCCCCTCTCACACAAGCACGCATACCAGCGAAGTGCAACTCACTTGGCTGCAGCACAGGATGAAGACAAGAGAAAGGTCGAGAGAAACTTTTTTTACTCCATGGTAAACTTTGTATGTGTACAATATATCAATGTTATTTCATATTTAAGCCAACATATCAGTTACCGGCCAATATACCAAATATTGTCCGATATGTGTTTTTTTTTCCCTGCACCCAATGTTTGTCCATCCATCCATTTTCTTTACCGCTTATCCTCACTAGGGTCACGGCTGCTGGACCCTATCCCAGCTATCTTCGAGCGGGAGGCGGGGTACACCCTGAACCGGTCCCCAGCCAGACCCTATCCCAGCTATCTTCGGGCGGGAGGCAGGGTACACCCTCAAGCGGTCGCCAGCCAATCACAGGGCACATAGAAACAAGCAACCATTCACACTCACATTCACACCTACGGGCTATTTAGAGTCTTCAATCAACTTACCACGCATGTTTTTGAGATGTGGGAGGAAACCGGAGTGCCTGGAGAAAACCCACCCAGGCACGGGGAGAACATGCAAACTCCACACAGGCCGGGCTGATATTTGAACCCCAGCCCCCAAAAATGTGAGGCAGATGTGCTAACCAGTCATCCACCGTAAAATCGCAAGGTGTCACTTATGACTGTTTAAGAAGTTAATGACAAGGAAAAGCTGTTGGGATTTCTGCTGGTTTTGTTGTGCTTTGTTCGATAGTGCCAACCTGAGGGAATGAGCTGGAAAAGGTGGTGTCCACAGGGTGGGGAGAGAATTTTGCCTACCCTTGGCTGAGTTGTTGCACAGTGCAATTCCTCAAGACTAGGTAGGGGGGTGGGGGGGAACAGTGATGCTTCCCTTCCTAACTGCTTGTTGCAGTCTAGTTTGGTCCTTTGTAGCAGCACCAAACCAAACTGTGATGGATAAACACAGACCTGATTCAATTACTGTGACGTGTGGAAATGCCTCAACAACTCTTGTGCCAGCCCGTGCTTCCTCAGCAACCGCAGGAAGTACATCTGCTGAAAAGGCAAACCAAAAGTCTAAGTATGTTCACAGGATCCTCACGCAGATCCCTGTACCATCATGGTGACTGCATCCACGACCTGTTTCCTTGGAAGTATAACAGCAGGGCGTGCAGGAAGGATCCCTTGATACCCTTTAGTTGGTTCAATGCGATGTGTTCAAAGGACTTCATGAGCACAGATGTCAGAGAGACAAGTCTGTAGTTATTCATTTCCCCAATTAAGGGTTTCTTGATGACGAAGAGGATGGTGGAGTGTTTGAAAGTGTGTGTGTTGTTTACGTCTCTGTGTGCTTATAGAGGCAATGGTCAATTTGCTCTCAGTTAAGGAGACTTTTTCCTCATTGACCTTGCATATTTTTAACACCCCATCCACAAGGAAACCCAGCTTGGGTAGTAGAGCAGAGGTCAGTCTCCACAGTCCTTTAAATAGGCAGCACTCCAAACATTACCCTTTGCTTTGTGTATGGCAAGTAGCAGGGGGCTGCAAAAAACAGCTCAAATATTGAATTCCTTTCCAAACCCAATGGCAGCCTAGAGGTTGGCAGACTCTTCCAAACCAAGTATGGAGACCAATGAGATGCGAGAGCAACCTGTGGCTCTAGACCATTTTAGCTTCATGAGATAAACATCTGACACAATAAAAGCTGGAATTCTGAACCTTTGTCTCATATTCATCTTTTGATCAGAAACCCAAATGTCTTCAGAATAAAACAAAAACAAAGGAATTGACCTTGCCCTTCCAGTGTGTGTGTGTGTGTGTATATGTGTGAATATTAGTGCAAACGGTTGTTTGTATATATGTGTGCCCTACGATTGGCTGGCGACCAGTTCAGGGTCTACTCCGCCTCTCGCCCGAAAATAGCTGCGATAGGCTCCAGCATGCCGCGCGACCCTGGTGAGGATAAGCGGTACAGAAAATCAGAAAATGTGTATATATATATATATATATATATATATATATATATATATACCCCATATTGACAGAAAAAAAATTATCACATTTTTTTCAGATTTATTAAAAAAGAAAAAGAGAAATATCACACAGCCATAAGTATTCAGACCCTTTGCTGTGACACTCATATATTTAACTCGGGTGCTGTCCATTTCTTCTGCTTCAACTGTGTTTGATTATACTGATTGGACTTGATTAGGAAAGCCACACCCCTGTCTATATAAAACCTTACAGCTCACAGTGCATGTCAGAGCAAATGAGAATCATGATGTCAAAGGAACTGCCTGAAGAGCTCAGAGACAGAATTGTGGCAAGGCACAGAACTGGCCAAGGTTACAAAAATATGAATGCTGCATTTAAGGTTCCTAAGAGTTCAGTGGCCTCCATAATCCTGAAATGGAAGCTGTTTGGGACGACCAAAACCCTTCCTGGAGGTGGCCGTCCAGCCAAACTGAGCAATCGGGGGAGAAGAGCCTTGGTGAGAGAGGTAAAGAAGAACCCAAACATCACTGTGGCTGATCTCCAGAGATGCAGTCGGGAGATGGGTGAAAGTTCTAGAAAGTCAACCATCACTGCAGCCCTCCACCAGTCGGGGCTTTATGGCAGAGTGGCACAACGGAAGCCTCTCCTCAGTGCAAGACACATGAAAGCCCGCATGGAGTTTACTAAAAAAAACACCTGAAGGACTCCAAGATGGTGAAAAATAAGATTCTCTGGGCTGAAGAGACCAAGATAGAACATTTTGGCTTTAATTCTAAGCGGTATGAGTGGAGAAAACCAGGCACTGCTCATCACCTGTCCAATATAGTCCCAACAGTGAAGCATGGTGGTGGCAGCATCATGCTGTGGGGGTGTTTTTCAGCTGCAGGGACAGGATGACTGGTTGCAATCTAAGGAAAGATTAATGAGTTCAAGTACAGGGATATCCTGGACGAAAAACTTCTCCAGAGTGCTCAGGACCTAAGACTGGGCCAAAGGTTCTCCTTTGAACAATGGAACGTGAGATTGACAGGCGGATCGGTGCAGCGTCTGCAGTTATGCGGACTTTGTATCGGTCCGTTGTGGTAAAGAAGGAGCTAAGCCGAAAGGCAAAGCTCTCGATCTACGTTCCTACCCTCACCTATGATCATGAGCTGTGGGTCGTGACCGAAAGAACAAGATCCCGGATACAAGCGACCAAAATGAGTTTCCTCCGCAGGGTGTCCGTGCTCTCCGTTAGAGATAAGGTGAGAAGCTCGGTGATCTGGGAGGATCTCAGAGTAGAGCCGCTGATCCTCCACATTGAGAGGAGCCAGATGAGCCTGATTCGGATGCCTCCCGGACGCCTCCCTGGTGAGGTGTTCCGGGCACGTCCCACCTGGAGGAGACCCCGGGGATGACGCAGAACACGCTGGAGAGACTACGTCTTTCGGCTGGCCTGGGAACGCCTCGGGATCCCCCCGGAAGAGCTGGATGAAGTGGCTGGGGAGAGGGAAGTCTGGGCGTCGGTGCTAAAGCTACTGCCCCTGCGACCCGACCTCGGATAAGCGGTAGAAAATGGATGGATGGGTGCTTCTACTAAATACTGAGCAACGGGTCTGAATACTTATGGCTGTGTGATATTTAAATTTTTCTTTTTTAATCTGCAAAAATGTCAACAATTCCTTTTTTTCCCCTGTCAATATGGGGTGCTTTGTGTACATTAATGTGGGAAAAAATTAACTTAAATGACTTTAGCAAATGGCTGCAATATGAAAAAAAAGAGTGAAAAATTTAAGGGGGTCTGAATACTTTCCGTACCCACTGTGTATATATATATATATATATATATATATATATATATATACACAGACACACACACACACCTCACCTTGTATGCAATCAAAGTGAACTTTGTTGGTCTTTAACATGTCTCAAGAGTGCATTTTGTCCAATTTTCCAACCCCTAGGATTAAAGTTATTGATCATCTGTGTTCTTTTTTACCAAATTTAAGAATTTTAATATTTTTACTGAGTTGACTTACGCTATTTCTGTCTATTTGTGCACATGCTTGGACTGTCAACAGATCCCACAGTAGATACTGACAGAGAAGAAGGAATGTTGTAATTTCACAGTTATATTTGAGACTCATGGGTTAAGGACATGCCTGTCGAAGCATGCGCCTGTGTGTAGTTACACAGCAAGTGGTTTAAGTGAAAACCCAAACACAATTGAGATGAAAATAGATACCATAATTGGAACGTGGTTCTTGTTTAAGCCTCAGGCAGACCCGTCTATGATTTTTAGCCAAAAGCTTTCTGAGGAGGAACATCCAGTATCATATTATCTTTAGTGGGCTTTAACAACTTACAGTAGCTTGGAATGATGGTCAGAATATCCAAATATTGCTGTAGAAGTCAGCTTCATGTTCAACAGCAATCGTTGGCTGGCTGACAGATTCTTATTCACGCTGTCTGAATCTAGTTTATTACAGAGCTCTTGTCAACTTCACTGATTCCATCATCTACGGCCCAGAACTGGAGGACATCTTCTCACCAGGCTTTAATGAGATCTCAGAAGCTGTGGTTGACACGGTATGTCCTCGTTATTTCTGAACTGTGGTCAAATGCTGCACAGCTGCCTTGTAAGGCATGTAGTGTTTTTTTAAGACTATGCTGATTATATTTGTATTTTTTCCCTCCACAGTTGGAGTCAGAGTACAACAGGATTCCAGGTGTCCAGACAGTCAGCGTGGTCCTCATTAAGTATGCATTCAAATGCTGAAATGTGAAACCTTAAGTAGGGTCCCTGCAGCTGTGTGCAGAAGGCGTGTGATTTCTTAAAATTTTCCACACCACACAAGGTGGTGTAGGCCTACCATTCATAAATCTTCATAACAGTCGACAATAGTCCTGTCGGGCAAACATCGAGAGCGCTTTTCTTTGTCAGCGTTAGTAGCACACCGCCTATTTTGTCGTCTCACCAGGCCTTTCTTGCTCTTTCAGGAAGATGGTTAGAGAGGATGGCGTTGACGTATTTGTGGAACTGGACGTGGGCTCGGATTACAACAGCAACAGTGAACAGATCCGAAGTGTGTTGTACAGTGTGGTTCAGAATGGAGCAATTGCCTCCTATGTCACATCAGTGGAAGGCTTTCAGTTCAGAGAGCTTGGTGAAGGTAAGGACAACATTCTGGAGCTACTGTAGATGATGGAGTATTTGACACAAGGGGTAGCAGTCTATTGCGTCAAAATAGGGTGCACCACAGGGGTGAGGTAGGGTTGCTAATGTTTCCATTTGGTTTCTCTGCCCTCAGTGGAGCCGATAGCAGTGCCAGGTTTGTACTGTGCCACGTAGCGTTGCATGGTGAATGAGCCGACTGTGCTGTAGAAGCAGTAGGACGGCTGGCTGTGTGTTAGCTGCTTTAGGACGAAACTGTGATGCCACGTACAAGTGCAATCTATCATGTGGTCCTGAATGTTTTGCATGGAGCACCAATGTAAAATAAAAATGTACAGTAAAAAACAAACAAACCAAAAAAACAGTACAACGCCCGCATGGCATGACTTGGATTAAGAATGCATTATCTATCTATCTATCTATCTATCTATCTATCTATCTATCTATCTATCTATCTATCTATCTATCTATCTATCTATCTATCTATCTATCTATCTATCTATCTATCTATCTATCTATCTATCTATCCATCTATCCAAAATCCATCCAAAATCCATCCATAACAACACTACTCACAAAAAGTTAGGGATCTTCAGCTTTGGAGTGAAATTTCAGGATCAACCTAAAATACATTAACCTTTACAGGTGAACTTAATTTGACCTTCTTTAAACTTTTTAATGCACATTTCCAACCGTTCAATGTTTCAGTACTTTTTGCTCCATTTACTGTTCTCGATCAAGGAGCTAAAAGGCAAAATTTACAACAGGCGTTTGAGCCATGAATAGATTACATTTTCTGCTTCAATTACAATTGGTATGGTAACAGCCCTCTTCAACATGCTGTTTACATTTTGACATCTTGAGACCAAGACCAATTGATGAACAGCACCTCACCATTGCGGGGCTTCAAACAGGATGTTCTCAGAGGGAAGTGGCCGTTTAGCTTAGAGTGTCACAGAGTGTCATCAGGAGTTTGCAACCAAAATGCATAGGACCGGAAGAGTCACAGAAGTGGATGTCCTTGGAAATGTATTGGTCGATTCATGGATTGTGAATTTTGCTGTTTATCCTGTTCACTCAAACATTACCTGCAGAGCAAACATGGCATCCCCAATATATATTATGTTTTATATTTTATATGTGTGGGGCTTAGACCCACTAAACGCCTTACCCTAATAGGTGTCTGGTATAGCTATATTGTACATAGATATGTTATACAGAGGAAATATTTCTAAAATAAAAATCAATTGATTATGTTGCCAAGAACTTATTGCTGATAGCTGCTGTATTTGTATTGTGATGTGTTGTAGTGCATTTGTTGTCCTGAAAGTGTTGACTTGCATGTTGATCCTTCACCACGTCCATCCTCCTCCTCCTTCCGCCCATCTGCATCTTCACCTTCCTTAGTAATACCTGGCATCAGACCGTGCATGCCGGATGAGCACAGGTGTGGTGACGGAACTTGTATCCTGTTGGAATACCTGTGTGACAATCGACCAGATTGCCGTGATATGAGTGATGAGAAACATTGTGGTGAGTTGCTTCAGCTTGACCTGCTAGCAGGCTGTAAAGTGGTCGGCCACAGCATGTACGGATGATATGCAATGCCTTATGCACTGTGAAACCTCCACAGTTGCTAAGTTTAACCAGAGATCTGTTGCAAATGTAGGAAGCCCCGTAGCAACCACCCCTACTCCTATCATCACCACCGCCATCGTTAAACCTCCACAGTCACCCGTCATTCCAGGACTCTGCAGAGCAGATCAAGCAAAGTGCCAGAGCGGAGAGTGTATCCCTCGAGACTACATCTGTGACGGGGAGAGAGACTGCTTGGACGGAAGTGACGAATTCCAATGTGGTCAGTCATACAAAGTGATATATACAAGCACACCTAACGGCAGCATTGGCACGTATCCACTTGTCTTTACAGGAACTCCGTCTCCATGTGAACCAAATGAGTTTAAGTGTAAAAACGGTCGTTGTGCCCTCAAGCTATGGCGTTGTGATGGAGACAATGACTGTGAGGATAATTCGGATGAGCTAGACTGCCGTGAGTTCATCTATAACTCTGTTCAGACACGCATCTCGGGTGATTTGATCATGAGTGGAAACTTCATTGATATGCATTTTGAGAGGCAACTCGTTTCCAAATGTCACACACCAAATTGGTGTTTGAAGTAGGAGGTTACGACACCGTCGCGTTTCACTCTGGTTCGTTTTGTGTGTAGACTTGTCCTGTCAGCTTTTACGTTTTATTCCTCAACCAAGTCTTCTAAATTTCAGACATCTTTAGTTACTTCTTTGAGCCAGAATTCTATTGATTGCAACGGTCAGATCCATCTATCGGTGAGGTACTTGCGCTGAGTTTGACACCTCTAAACACAAAAAGAAGTTTGCCACATGCAGTCCTAACTATTTCTGAATCTCTGTGGTTCTTCTGATTTCAAACTGTCCACTTCTGATTGCTCACCACGACTTACGGTCTGAACTGATGTAACTGTTACTTTTAGTGCTGCCTGTAATTAATAATGATACTGAAATGTCCAACTTGATATTGCACAGCCACCAAGGGTCCAGATGACAGGTGTGCCCCTGAGCAGTTTGAATGCCTCAGTGACCGCACTTGCATCCCATCTAGTTACCAATGCGACGAAGAGCCAGACTGCCCTGACCGCTCAGATGAATATGGCTGCAGTAAGACCCCCCACCACACTCCACCCTACTTGTGTATTTCTCTGTAGTACTCTACATTTTGCACTCCTGCTTTGCTTCTTTTTCCTCTTTAGTCAGCTCTGAGCTCCTTTGTACACTATGACTAATTTTCTGTGAACCACATACTCTTCGCACATGGGTCAGCTCAGACACAGATCTTTTTGTGAAACATCCTCTCCGCTGAACTAAAAGTGAATTATTTTGCATTAATGAGTCTCACTGCATCACCAAATTCCAAGCAGTCTTGCTGGGTGAATTAACTATGGATTTTAAGCAGATCTTTTTTTCTTTTTTTTTTCCTACACTAAACAGCCCCTCCCTCTGTGACAAGCCCACCAGAAGAATCCATTCAAGCTTCCCGGGGAGCTACTGTAACATTCAGTTGTCAGGCTGTTGGAGTGCCAACACCCATCATCACCTGGAGGCTGAACTGGGGTCACATCCCTATCAGCGGCAGGTGGGTTTGTTGGAGACCATGAGTTACACTTACATTTTAGATTATTCGGCGTCATTTGGTTCAATCAGTTGTCAACCAATCTGATTATTCTCGTATTACTCTGGTTTTTAATTAGTAAGACACTCAAATTGACCAAATTCACTGAATGTCACTTTCTAGCATCCCGTTAGTTACAATGTTCGACTGAATTTCAAATTCTCCGATATGAATAAATTCTGGTTTATAACAAGAATGCTGTTGTATTTCAACAAAATAGAACTGATACAGTCAGCTTTCTTTAATCTCTGTGGGATTTTAATGTACTAAAGAAACAACTTCATTTCTGTTACATAGCAACCGACACAAGAGAATGATGCCATGTCACCTTTCTACATTTTGTTGTCAACCAATGTTCCTCTCACTTTCACACATCATTGTTCTATGTTAGAAGAAGAAACTGTTGATTGATAATTGGTATTCATATCCATGCAATTGTCCAAAATTTGTTTTAAAGTTATAATCCGCGATTTCTACTGCTGGAATTCAACATTACAATAAAGCGGTTCCGTCGCATCTATATGACGTAGGCGGCGGTGAGTCCAATTGTCCCCGTCTCCCCCTCTCCTAAACCCTTACTGGTGAATATACGCCAACGCAGTGTATTATTGAACTGTCGAAACGCGAGGTAAATAAAAAAGGTGAGAGAAAGTGTCAGTAGTTCATTATTCAGCGTACAAGTACATTCACTAACCACTGCGGAGTTACAGTACAGTGCCAGCCTTCCCAGTTAATATGGATATTTGACTTCTAAAGCCGTCAATAGCAGGGGATGTGTTAATGTGGAGACATAAACATACATACTCCTCCTAAACCATTCAAATAATGTACATCAGATAGTAAACATATTAGTGTTTTACAACAATACTTAACTATATTTATAATGTAGCTGTGGATAAAAAAGCTAAGCTGTGGCCAAAATGAGCATTATACGTACGTACGTTTGTGCCTCTCACCAGCCCTTCAAATAAGTGAGCATCTCACATTCTGATTCTGTAGTAACCCATTTCTTCCAACTATTAATCTATCGTTTTATGGCTAAATCAATGTGATCAAGTACAACATGCTGTTTGTGCGGCATCAAACGCGCGTCCACATATCCAATGGCTCATTGTGCAGTGTGTGCGTGTGTGTGGGGGGTCCGCTTCTCAGACATGGAAGACGTATTTTGGCTGGCGTCCTGCTCTTCTTCCTCTTTTCCCATCTCAATCGTGCTTTTCGTGACACGTCTCCGTACCTCAGCTGTATGTCACCGTCGATCGACGTCCGTAGGGAGATTTGGGAAGTCGCGGCAGCTGGCTGGGAGAACCTCTCCTTGTCATGACAGGTGGTAAAGCAGCAGCAGTATTACAAAGCTCAACGCTATAATCAAGTGGATAAAAGTTCTCGCAAACCAGATTGCTGGGTCACTAGCAAGTTAACTTACACACATTAAAAGACAAGAGAGCAACAAAAGCAATAAAAACAGATCAGTAGTGGCGAGAGGAGTGCTGGGTCGTGACCACCCACACTGCTGCTGGCAGCCAACGGCTCCTCGAAAAGAGGTAGATGTTCATTTGTGGCAATTTTTATTATTGTATTCGTTTACACAGTAATTATTGTATGACTATTTTATGCTACAGAAACTGAAAATACTATTTTTAATCACCATTTTACAACTACGCTCCGTCCATTGCTCGGCAAAATGCCGAATTTCTGTGCTGTCATTTACTTCTTCGTCATTTTTGTTGCGCCACCAGCTGGGCCAATTGTTTAGTTATCAAAAAAAATAAATAAACTATTGAAGAATACAGCAAGATGTTAGAGGAGCTGACAGGCTTAATCAGCATTTTGTCATCGCTTCTCGTATTGGCTATATTTGTTTTTTAACCAAAAAAGTTGTGGATTTCAGCTTTAAATACCAGTAGTTTTTGATACTTTTAAGAGAAACTTAGGCACCTTTGGTAAATTTGTCATTAGATGGCTTTCCTGACTATTTCACAACTGCCTCTTATTTGATGTTAGTGAAAATGCCGCACAAGAAACGTTGCAGAATATTGATCAATAACATTGTGTTGTATCCATGTATTCCCAGAATCTCCATGACCAGTGAGAACGGTCGTGGCACTCTTACAATCCGTGACGTGAAGGAGGCCGATCAGGGGGCCTACACCTGCGAGGCCATCAACGCCAAAGGTCTGGTGTTTGGTATTCCTGATGGGGTTCTAACACTTTCTTCCAATCCCAATCCAGGTAGATTTAAGTAAAAGCATGATGGTTTTCATAGCAAGCCATGGATGAAATTGAATCCAGTTAGGGAAATAAATTGTCCTGACCTTGCCAGACAACTGCCCAGACGGTCACTTCCGTGTAGAAGGCCGTTGTGTTTCCTGCTTCTGTGCTGGAATCACCAAGAATTGCAAACGCACTGGACGCTTCCGCAATCAGATCAGTCTGCGTTTCACCGAGGAGGAAGATTTTAAAGGTACTAATTAAACTGATTGAAAGAATGCTCACATCAAATTTACAACTGAAATACTGAAATGTTCACCTCATCTTCACATACGTATCGACTGAAAAGCGGGGAGAATTAACGTCTATTTTCTGACACTCAGGAGTGAATGTCAGCTACCCATCCAGACCAGGCACTCCCCCTCTTTCTTCCACTCAACTCCTCATCAACCCTGAGATGGAAGAGTTCCAGCTTGTTGATTTGTCACGTCGCTTTCTCAACCTGGACTCATTCTGGACCTTGCCCCGCCAGTTTCTTGGTAACAAGGTATGTCTTTTTTAAAGGCCTGATTTCTTTACATACAGTACATATATTCATATTTTAAGGTCAACCCCAAATGTGTTAATTCTACTGCAGAAATAAAGGAACTGGTCTCACTGTTCCAATATTTTTGGAGCGGAGTGTATATTGTTGGTTATTATGTGTTTTAGATTGATTCCTATGGAGGATCACTGAAGTACAAAGTGCGCTTCACATTGGCCCGCGGTCTTTCTGAGCCTGTGGAGAAGCCGGACGTAATACTTGTTGGGAATGGGCGCAGGCTTGTATATCGCAGAGGGAGTGACGCCTCTGCTGGTGTGGTCAACCAGCGAGAAATCAAATTCACTGAGGTATGTACTTAAGGAACGCTGTGCAATGTGTATATTGTAAAAAATAATTATTCACTGTACATGTGTAAATATGAGATGCCACATGCATGATAAGGTTTAATGAATCAACAAATCTTGTGATTGTAAAGGATAACTGGCAGCACTCCAGCGGACGGCAAGTAAGCCGGGAGGAACTAATGATGACACTGGCTAATTTGGACAGCATCAGCATCCGCACCATCTATGACAACCACATGGTCAGCGTGGCACTCAGTGATATCGTCATGGATACCACCACTGTGGAGTTCAGTACTCGGGGTCATGCTAAGGATGTTGAAGAGTGCAGGTAAGGGAAACAAATTGGTATGTCAGCAAGGCAGGTGTTCATCGTTTTCTTCTTTCTTGGGCATGTCATCTCACGCGTCAATGGCTCTTCATATGTCAAACTATTGTGGGAGATAACAAGCTGTCTGGTATGGCCATTCAGTACAGCTCCCTTAAACATCTTACACTGTGCAGTATATACTGTATTTGAGAATCAACAGGGTGACCAATGGAGCACTAATAAAGAACATAGACCTAGTGATGTGATGTTTTACATTGGCTACATTAATTAATGTAAAAATTTAAATCAAAATCAATAGGTTAATTTCTCAGATAAAGGGTAATATAATCCCTGATTGATAGAAGATTGATGGAATGACGTGCTGGTACTACAACCTGTCATCTTGACAGGCTCGACAAAATTATTTCTGAGGAGGTAATTCTTTGTGTAATGTTGTGTTCTCCAAAAGTGAAGACCCACTGCATGGTCATCATGATGCTGATCATACTAATGGAACTACTTGACAAGTACAATTAAGAAATCAGTGGTGAAATGTAACGAAACAGTTGTGAGGAATCCCACTGACTCATCCAATCAAAACATTCGAGGAGACAAATTTTGACCTTTTCTTGTTGTTTTTCAGCTATTCTATTAATAATATCAAAATACTGTATGTGGTGTTCATTGACATATCACAGTTTGTTGAGACAGCTGGTGTAAAGCCTTCATGATGATCACATTTATGGTTCCCAGATGTCCTCCTGGATATACGGGCCTGTCCTGTGAAATGTGCTCCTCTGGTTTTGAGCGTGTCCCTGGTAGCTCCTATCTGGGTACCTGCGCTGGTTGTAACTGTAATGGACATGCCAGCGCTTGTGATCCAATCAGTGGACACTGTCTGGTAAACACCAATACTTTACTGAAGATTATTTTTAACCTCATTTAAAGGGATAAACCAGGCAACTCTTTTGCTTTTTCTTTTGTTTAATTTTCTACTGCAGAGCTGCCAGCATAACACAGAAGGCCCTCAGTGCGACAAGTGTCGACTCGGTTACTTTGGTGACCCAAGACGAGGCCGAGCGGATGACTGCAAGCCTTGCCCTTGTCCATACTATGAAACCTCTCGCCGGTAAGGGCTTCTGAATGTATATTTAGTTTTTTCAAAAACTGCCAATTCAGATAGTTGAACAATGGTTCATTCATTCCACATACTACTTATTAACCCACCACTGTAAATGTTCACCTATGGCTCTTTGTTTGCGACTGCAGGTTCTCTGACACCTGCTTCTTTGACTCTGACCAACAGCCAACATGTGATGCTTGCAAGCCCGGCTACACAGGAAGACGCTGTGAAAAGTGAGAGAATTCAATATTTTTTGTAAATTACTATACAATAGACGGTAGCAACACTTATGTTTCACCTCCATTTTATTGTTTTTTGTTTCAGATGTGCTCCTGGTTTCCAGGGTAATCCTCTTCTGCCAAATGGAAAATGTGTTCCTCACCGTGAGTGCCTTTTTGTGAAGTTTGTTGGGGGTTTTTGCCCTTGTAGTAGAGTTGGCAGTAGAATATGCTCATGGCACAGGTATGCAGCACTTTTGGAACATTCCTAGGTGAACTTTCCACTCCATATGTCTTCATCTTTCCACTGCTCCCCCCCTCCCCCGCAGAAACAAAGTGTGATAACAGAGGAAGCGTCAGCTCAAGCAGCAGGCCATGCAGCTGCAAGGTACACATTGTATGATTGTTAAGTGCAGAGTGAAACACTGGAAATAAGTCATTCTTTTTCAGTTTCTGAACCGTATTTTCCCTATTACATGTGATTTTATTAAAGAAATTAGCCAACAGCCAAATTGACGTGTATCTGGTTTTATTTATTATTTTTATTGCAGAACTACGTGGCGGGCGCTCAATGTGATGAGTGCAAGCCAGGCTTCTTCCACCTGTCAGAGAACAACCCTGAGGGTTGTCTGCGTTGTTTCTGCATGGGTGTGTCCAAACAGTGTGCCAGCTCTACTTGGAGTCGAGATCAGGTACAGTAGATATGAATAGTAAAGGGGGGGGGGGGGGGGGGATTAGATATTTTTACATAGATGTGCTGTATGAGCAAATCTTGCAGGTGTGAAATTGAGGTGCAAAAATGGCATTTGTGGTGACTTGTGAGCATTCCAAGTTAACATCTCAGGTAATATGTGCTCCTAGGTACGAGGAGGAGTGAACGGGCAGCTTTTTACACTCACCAACAGTGGCAACACAAGAACTATCAGCGAGGGTATCTCTCAGAGGGGCCCCTCAGAAGTTGTCTATCGCTCCTTTTCCAGCATCCCCAACGATATCTACTACTGGGTCGTGCCTGAGAGCTTCAGAGGAGATAAGGTGAGATAAATCAACAAAGTACAGTAGAAAGCATGCTGGGTGGAGGGGGTGGTGAAATCAGTCAGGTGTTTCATTCAGCTCTCTGCCTTGTGTCACACTCAGTCATGCCTCAACATGCTGAGTGAAAATGACTTGGCCTGCCCGTACAGCAAAGATCCTTTGAACCTTAAATTCCTAATGAAGCCCGACACAAACGTTTTATGACTACCTTTTCACCATTAGCCCTTGGAAATTAGGACAATGCTGGATTCTGACAAGTCCACAACACTTTGTCAGAGAATACTACACTCACTACATGAGCTTTTCTTTTCACTTCGTTGTGACCAGGTGACAGCGTATGGTGGAGAGCTACGCTACACAGTACATTATGAGCCATTTCAGCGTTCCCTGGTGATTGATGGTCAGCCAGATGTGGTTCTCCAGGGCAATGGCATTTCTCTAGAACACTACTCCCAGATCAAGCCCCTACCACGTGTGTCACAAACAGTCACTGTGACATTCAGAGAGGTCTGTATTATGGGAGTTTGTCGCTAAATCTGCACCCACAAATACAAAATAGGCTTAACTTTTTCATTTCCATCCTGACAGTCTGCATGGCGTCGCGCTGATGGGCAACCATGCACACGGGAACACCTCCTTATGGCCCTGGCCGATGTTAGCGGCTTGCTCATTAGGGCCACCTATGCTGACAACATGGCAGAGAGCAGGTACATTTGAAAGACATTTCTAATTGAACAAATTCATGTACAATAAATTCAAAGATAGCTGCAACTAAAGGCAAATTGCCTTATTCAGTATATTAGACATCAAAATGGATATCGCTGTGCCGCACTCAACTGGAAATGAGCGTGCCCTTGAGGTAGAAGAATGTGCATGCCCTCAGGGATACAGCGGACCTTCTTGCCAGGTACACAAGGTTCATTTCAACCAGTCGTGCCGGTTTGCTGAATTAATCACTTAATTTTTCATATTTCAGTTGTTGAGAGTTCTGTAAATGGCTCCTCACACAAAACAAAGATTCCCCTTTCTTATCGTTTTTTATTAATTTTTTTGTTACTTGGGGTGTTATTTCTTGGTGTTGCAGGAGTGTGAAGAAGGTTACACTCGGACCAGCTCTGGTCTTTACCTGGGCACTTGTGAGAGGTGTGATTGCAATGGGTATGCCAGCAGCTGTGACCAGGAGACCGGCAGGTGTCTTGTAGGTTTTGTCTTATTATTCCCCTCCTAATTATTTTTCACTGCTGACCTTGCCTTCATCTCTGTGCTGGAATGCAATAATGATTTCATGGCAGAGCCCAACATGTGAAAACAAGTTATGTGCACACTGTATCAACATTTTAGTGAATCTCACCTCTTTTTTGTGTGCGTCTGTCTTGACAGCAATGTCTACACAACACTGATGGACCAAGGTGTGAACGGTGTCAGCCTGGTTACTATGGAAACCCAGGAGCAGGAGCTGCCCAGGCATGCCAGCCTTGCCCATGTCCTGGAACAGCGTCAAACAACCAGTGAGTTAATGTCTAAAATCAATTTTACCGTAGTTTAAGGGCCAATTTAGGTACTACAATTGTAGAAACAATGACACCCAAACTTTAGTAGAGTCAAAGCAAGATTTTGATTTTAGATTTTGAAGGCTATTTGACCCAGAATGGCGAAAGTTGGATTGGTAGGTACATGTTCCGCGTTTTGGTCTTATTTCTCATGTCAGAACAAGAATCATAGAGGTCATTTTTTTACACTTTCATACACTCTTTTTAGTGTTTAACCAGGTACGCTTTTTGACAAGTGGAACAGAAGGCTTACTTCAAATACTGTTTAAACAGATTCTCCTCAACCTGTTATTTGGACTCTGATGGTCAGCCAACATGTGGTTGTCCCCCTGGATACACTGGCCGACGCTGTGAGAGGTACACCCCGTCCTGCCTCAATCTCCTGTACTTTCTCCCTACATCTTCTTCTAAGGGTCATTTGGACACTGCTCTGGGTTTAGGGTTACTGGGTGGGCTGGCAGCAAAGTTAACCACGGCTGGCAGTAGCATTCATTGGGTCTAGTTGTAGGAAACAGATGTACGCATGTTGGTGGTTTACTCACCAACATGGTGAGTTGGTGGTTGGTGTCATGTTTTTTTTTTTTTTACACCAGTCTTTGAGCATTTGCAGTGCAGGAATCAATTATCTTTGAATATATATTCTTTGTCCCAGTGATTCCCAACCAGGGTCCCGTGGCACACTAGTTTGCCATGAGAGCTCGTCGGGGGTGCCTCAGTAAATTATCCAATTCCACCTAATTTGTCTGAAAATTATTATTTAGTAATTACATCTATCTCTGCCAATGAAAGTGACTGGCAGAACTATTAAACACTCTTCCATTAGATGCCAGAAGATACAATTAACCAGTGTATTCACCTGTTGCAATTCCCACAAAAGAAAGTGTATCAGCTTTGTGTCCAATTAAATCAGGCCCAGATTTCACACTGAGTAAGTAATTTTTTAAAAAGTTAATTGAGCTGAGATCATTATTCATACTCAGAGATAATCCTAATGTAAAATGGGAGCCTCTGTTTACTAAAGGTTGGGAAACACTGCTCTATTCTGGGTTGCTGGATATCTAGAATTTAAGGAAAATGTAGTTTTCACTTTGGGTTAAGGCCTCTTTATACTCCCGCGCTCGTGCGGCCGACAGCGGCCGCATTGCATCACGACGCATAGGTCCACGTGGCCCCTGTGCGTCACTTGACACACGGCACAAATTGTTGCTGCGCGCAAAATGTCGCGGACATCATCTCTCGTGATTGGTCCGTTTTAGTCACATGCTGTGATGACGTACTCAGCTTTCCCCTTGGTTCCACGTAACACCGACGCCTTCTTGATCAATTTTGCAGTGTAATTAAACGTATCATCTGGTCATCTAGGTCCATTTGTTCTAGCAGACACTGTTCCACGGTAGCCATTGTTGTTGCTTTGTTCCTTGTTCCGGAAAGGAAAGTAAAAACGGCAACCGGAAATGGCCAAAAAATGCAGAGGAAAATCCACCCTGTGGTGTCCTAGCCAACACCAGCTGTAGCGACACCCCCGACTTGGAGAAAAACTGCAGCACATTTTCAAAACAGCGCACGTGGGTTGCGCTCGAGTATAAAGTCAAACTGCGCGCGGGATAGCCGCAGTGACGTCAGTGTGGTCACCGCCTGTGCGAGTATAAAGAAGCCTTTAGACTTTTATTATACTGTACCTTCGTGGTGCTGATCAGGAGTACAAACAAGTACAAACCATTGTTTTGAATTTCTTCAGGAAACCTTTAGTTTGGTTTGTGGACTTTTTACTTTTTCTGCTTCAGCTTTTGTGCTTTGCTGGTTACATAGATCTAAAGGCTGTGTTGACTCTTATGATTTCCATCTCTGCACAAACCCCATGCATTTTCTGGGTCTCTAGCATAAATGTAGATGAGGCATTTATGAGGGCTGAAAAAAATCTTTGCTGCTCTGATAGCAAAGATGACCAGAAGACTTGGGTGGATAATGAAAATCATTGAATATTTGAACTTCTATACGAGCACCAATCCTTATTGTGCTGTTTTGATATTAAGAGAAGAGATGCCATCTTCAGACAGTTGTGGAGACCCTTTCCAAGAGAAGCTGCTAGATGGCTACCTACCTTTGGGATGTGGTGCTGAAGCAGTATTAAATTTCAGCGTGGATAAAGTGATAACACCTTTTGGAAGTGGAGATAGTGATGATGTTGACTATCAGTGGCCTGTTACCACTGCACAAACTGTCCTCTCGACCAGAAAAATACGGTCTACTCCTTCTCACCACCGTACGACTCTTTCTGCTTCAAAAATTGGGCCGGACATTGTTTCACTTGCTCCCAATAGGTTATCGACCAGACTCCCACCACGCTTCACGCCAGACCCAGCCAGTAGACACTCCAGTTTTCAGCACTTGCTCAGGATTCATCTGAACACCTTTAATCAGCGTCTCAGCATGCTTGAGAGCAACACACTTGATATGAGGGAAAGCATCCGTAGAATGGAGGATCAACAGAGTAATCTCAGCTCCCATCTGAAGGAGCTTATTGCTGTTGAGTCAGCTGCGGAAAAGACCAAGAGGGTCAATGAGCTCGAGAAGAGCTACATTGACATGGAAGCCCGTTTGAGCAGACTCGAGGGAAGGCTGGAGATCCTGATTGATGGCTTCACAGCCCTGGCTCAAGAGATGAACAAGATGAAACGTGCAAGACACACTTCCCGTTCGCTACAGGAAAGGATGCCCCTGCCTTCACTTAGCTCAGTACTTGGGCCGCCGATGTACTCAACACCACAGCCTCCAGGCAAAAGCATACCAACAAAGAGACCACTTAGCCAACGAGCTACAGTACTCAAAAGCATACCTACCCCAATTCTCCTCGATAGTAAACCCACCAGTGCATCTCTGAAAGAGAGAAAAAACAAATTGACAGCCTCTGCAGAATCACTTCAAAACACCACAAAGCTTGTCACTCTTCCATCCAAACATAAAGTCTTGAATTCTAAACCAAACCTAAAGGGAAATGTCAAAAGTGCCTCTCAACCTCAATCTAAAACTAAACCCATAGCTACAGCAAAGCCAGAGGCGAAGAGACAAGTGAACAAGACGCCTAATGAGACACCTAAACATGTTTCACAGTCAAACCAAACACAACTAAAGCAAGTTGAAGATAAGGAATATGAGGTAGCTGTCACTAAATTTCAACTGGAACCACCATCCCACAGAGAAACCCCTGTAAGAACCCCGAATAACAGTGGACATGATAAATTACTTAGATCTGATGAACCACTTGACAAGAATGTCCAAAGGGGAAGAAAGAACACTGTTAAACGCACAAATTCTGGCAAGGTTGTGACAGCAAACATCATGCTTAACACAACAAAAACAACATTGCCCTCTCTTTTAGCTAAAGAAAATGATAAGAAACTGAATACACCAACAAAAGCAATGGTGACTCCTGCTAGATCCATGGCAACTAATGCAAAGAATTTAAACGCAGCGAAAAAAGGAACACTGGCCCCCCATAGAACAAAGGCAAGAACCTCAAAGAAGTCAAACACACCAACCAAATCCACATTGAATCATTCACAAACAAAAGCAACAACTGTTGTAAAGTCAGTGAAAAAGCCACCATCTAAAGCAAAAACCAGGGCTAAAGTTGGGAAGAAAAAACAGCAAAAAGACAAGACAATTACTAGATCTGGGATTTTGGACCTACTGAGGCTATTGAAAGGAGGGCATAAAAATCATCAAGATGGCACGCTTCATGTTGTTCTGGGAAGGCTGGCCATCCCTATACGGATTATCCCTGATGAGTAGGGTGGATTGTGCCATGACTGATTTTTTTTTTTTTTCTCGACATCTTTTTATTTATATTTATATTTTTGTATGGAACCTGATGAAGGGCTTTATTATGGAACACTTTTTGCTTCTGATTTTTTTTTTCACATTTTCTGAAAATATAGCAATATGATCCTATGTCTTTTAAGGTAGTTATCTGCTATGAAGAAGATACAGTTGTTTAGCATTAATAGTTTTTTGATGACTGGACTACCTCAAACGTTGCACCTGTAGCCCATCTCTTTATTAATTGTTTTTTTGTTTTTTTAAAGGCCACATCTATCAAGTGTGGTCCCTATATTTACAAATGTGTTGTTAATCGTGGCCACAGTGATAATTATTTTTGTGGACGTAGCCGATGAATATTGAGGATGAGTTTTAACTCTTAGAATAATGGTACAAAATGGAGAAATATATTTTTCTTTGTCATGGTAAATAAAGAAAAAAATATAACAAAAAGTGTTATTTGAAGAGGCAATAAATATCTGTTTAATTGCCGCAGAAGTGAATTAAATACATTTGGTCCCCAGATACTGTAAATTCTTTTAAACAGAGCACATTTTTTTATTTATTTCTTGACTGATGACACTACTGTAATTTGATATATTTTAGCTTGAGTCTTCCAGAAGTACAGCAGGTGTGTAGATTCTGATTTCTTTCTTTTCTTTTTTCTTTTTTTTTTTGTCCTGTTCGGCTACAGAATGGAGGATCTGTGTCCCTTTTATATCGGAACAGTTTTACTGTGTCACAGTGGAGTTTTTAAGCTGCCGCTGTGGTTTCTTTGTATTATAATGGATATTTATTGAGAATCAGAGTCGATCAGTCGAACAGAACAAGGTTTCTAGAGGGGAGTGAGAAAAGAAGACAAAAGACAAAGCACCAATTGTAAACAAGATGAGAAAAGTAAATCATTATATATTTAGAACAATTAAACATTAGGCACGGTGGACGACTGGTTAGAGCGTCAGCCTCACAGTTCTGAGGACCCGGGTTGAATCCCCGGCCCCACCTGTGTGGAGTTTGCATGTTCTCCCCGTGCCTGCGTGGGTTTTCTCCGGGCACTCCGGTTTCCTCCAACATCCCAAAAACATGCATGAATTGGAGACTCTAAATTGCCCGTAGGTGTGACTGTGAGTGCGAATGGTTGTTTGTTTGTATGTGCCCTGCAATTGGCTGGCAACCATTTCGGGGTGTACCCCGCCTGCTGCCCGATGACAGCTGGGATAGGCTACAGCACGCCCGTGACCCTAGTGAGGAGAAGCGGCTCAGAAAATGGATGGATGGATAAACATTAGATATGGGTGTTGTATGGGGCAGTAGTGCTACACCCTGTGAGGGAAGGACAGGACAAGATAGGACAGGACAAGGACAGGAGAAGAAGCATGCAGGACAATGGTCGTGAACCCAGCTGTACAACTGAAGTGACTATGTGACTTATAAAAGTCTTTAGGACGAGAGTGTGAGTGAGGTAATACTCAAGCAAGTCGCATAGTTGTATATAGTTATTTGTTGCAATGAGTGGCCCCCCACCCAGCGAAAAAGTCCCCGGCGTGTGTGCCTGCAAGTGAATTGACAACGTTTCGCATGGACAATGACTGACAGAAGTGTCCTGAAGTTGCTGTGCCTGCACCTCGATGGCTGAGGACCACACCCAATCAATCGAGAGGCGGGATCGGCCCAGGAGTCCACCCAAGAGCAGTCCGGCGGATGGGGCACGTCCTACACCGAGGGACCCAGGCAGGGATCCCAGGCACTGCTGCCTAACAGCCAAATCCCCCCCCATCCCAGACCCACCGTCCCCCAGAGATGGGTTTATGTGGTGCAATAAAAAACACATGTGTGATGTATTAAAAGGGGGGCAGGCAGGGCAGAGGGGCAGGGCGGCTGGACCGGGAAACAGCACTAACATGCTGAAACCCGGTCCAACACCCACACGCTCCCGACCCCATACCAGCCCCCCAGGAACCCCTGAATATGTATCTGTGTCCAGATGTGAATAGTGAGAAAAATATACGCTGAGTGGTGTGAGTGTGTGCTAGGTGAGTGATTAAGAGGCACGGATCCTGCAGGTCAGGCCAATCAGGCAGGACAACCCCAGACGAAGAGGGCCGCCCCACCCAGCTCCGCACCGACCCAGGCACCCCCCACACACACACATTCCAGCCAACACACATTACCCGCCCCGGTTCCTTCTGATTTCATTGAAATCTGAATTTCTTCTGTTGGACTGTTGGGTTGCTTATAAAAGAAGATAGAGTAGTTTCAGTTCACCGAAAATTACAAGATCTGTGAAGACGAGACTCCCTACAATGGAACAATATTTACATACATGTACATCAATATTCACAATTGGTAAATTCTTATTATGTCAATAATCTGACTGTTGAGATGCACAAACGTGTATACCCCAAATAACTGGCCAATATTTAGATCTACTGATGGTGAACATTGAGAATCTGCAGCATGTCTCAGAAGTTAGACTAGTTTGCCAGCATGGAAGCAGTTTGTTGACTGTTGACCTTCGAAGCTGCCATAGGACAGGTGAGGTAAGACTGATTATCCTCAAGGCAGCCTGCACAGTCTGTACTTAATTCTGCCTATCCTCTGGTGGTAGTGCTTTGCAACTGGCTGGGGTCAATGGCACATTCTTACCGACTGTCACACTTTTAGCACCAAGTCTCTTCTTAGCATCTTTTCCTGCAACCAACTATATTACCTGCCCAATGTTTCTGCAATTTCTATTCCTCTGTGTGTCAAGTGTATGTTATACTGTATAATTACAGAGAATTACCTTCAGGGATACGGTGAATGGAAATTGTGTCTTGGGCTATGCTTTATGCATTTCTGAGGCAAACAATCAAAAAAGCTTTTTGGTAAAGCTTTTTTGTGCCAAATATAATTGGTTAGTTTTGTTTAATAAATAGGAGCCATGCTTCCTGTCATACAGTTAACATTACTGAATGATGCACTATATGGGATTTTTCATCATTTAGTGATTTTCTCGTTGTAAAATTGGATGTCCCAGCTTTCACAGTCTTCTTTGCGTTCACTGACCTTTTTGTTTTCCAATCCATATCAGATGTGCACAAGGATACGCAGGCAACCCGTTGTTTGGACAGAAGTGTATTTCGGGCAACAACGAAGTCAATGGTATATGCAGTGCTTTGATACAGAATATTATTATCTCACCCAAATATGGTCTGGACAAAGGACTCTCCCTTCAACAATCTCCTCTGTTGTGCGCTTATAGGTAACTGCTACAACTGCGATCCAAGAGGAAGTGAAGGCTGCAATGGCGGATCTTGTCGCTGCAAAGTAATCACAATGACTTGTTTTTGTCATTTTCTGGGCTACTGTCTTCTTCTTATGTAGCATGGACTGGCCTTAAATTGCCCTATGCATCACAATGAATTATAATCCCATTATTTTATAGATGAACGTTGAAGATCCATCCTGCTCCACATGCAAGCCTGGCACTTTCCATCTTAGCCAGCAAAACAAAGATGGCTGCCTGTCCTGTTTCTGTATGGGTGTCACCCAGCAGTGCTCCAGCTCTAACTACTACAGAGACCTGGTATGCAATGAAGCCTTGAAAAGGGCTAAGACAAGGTTCCCCCTTCAGTGTTGACGCATGACAAAGTGGTTACGAAATAGCAAAAATTAACTGTCAATCAAGTATAATTTTCTTCCAAGAGAAATGATGCACAGGTTAGCCTAATGTAATGGCAGGATCAAGCCACCACACCAGAATCAAAATGGCCTGTAAACCATTTCTCACAGAAGTAGCCAGGGCAAAAAGTATGTCTATGGAAAGTGCAAGTTGCCTCATTGGAGAGGCCACGCAAAGGCAGTAAACCCTGTGGTTTTGTTGGTTTCCACCTTCACAACAGAAACTCGTCTCTGTTTTGGCCATGCAGCAGCAATTTTCTAAATGTTTGTATAAGACCGTTTGGTTTTATAAGACTAAATCAGTTCACGTACTGAAAGTCTAATTAAAGCCTAGCTTCACTTGACTTTTGGTCACTGTGTCCAATTTGTTTTCCCATTTCCAAGATTTATATTCCTCATAAACTCCATTATGTTTCTGAATGCATTCCTGTAGGTATCATCAACATTTTCCCCAGGGAACTTCCAGGGATTCGCGCTAGTGAACCGTCAACGGACAAACCGAATCTCCACTGGTTTTACAGTTGAGGTTTCCACTGAGGGAACTCAACTATCTTACAGCAACTTTGACTACCTTGGGCAGGAGCCCCACTACTGGCAGCTTCCTGGGGTCTTCCAGGGAGACAAGGTCAGTACCAAAAGAGCTTGTGAGCAGTGAACCTAGCGGTGCACCCGGAATCTGTAGCCCTCTCATTCACTTGCTTGACTTTTATTCCTTCAAATCGCAACCAGTCTCTCGTTTATCTGTCTATCTTTTCGACATACAGCTCTTATCAAATCACTTGAATTGATTACTTTTGTATGAATTAAGTTTTCTAATGTTTTCCTTGTACCACATGTAGACAGATTCGTCTTTTACTCGTATGAAACGAGCAGAACAGGTATGGAAGTGTTCGTAGGTGGCTTTGGTGTGTCTTTTGGTTGTTGGTTCGGATTTTCTGCTGTTTTTAGAAAAACAACAGTATGGCATGTATCAAACTAGAGTTTGTTCAAATGCATTTTAAGCAGCTATACTTTTAGAAATTATGTTGTGCTTTGTATGGCTATAGTTTTTTTCTTGATGCCACATGAATGTATGTGCCGCTGCATGATATTTTTACAACAGTGTTTCGATTTGACCTCTAATTTTGAAGGCTTTCATTGCATACTGCAGAGGAAATGAAAGCCAAGTAAATGAATGGACCATTAAAGAGCTACTTAGAGTTTAACTTTGCTCGAATAACACTGGCAAAGCATTCCCAAATACTATCAGTTCAGTGATAAGGAAAGTGATCAAAGCCTACGCTTTATCTACATCAATAGAATGACTTAGTTGCCAGAGGAGCAGCTCAGTAAGATGTCTCCATTTGGAAACGATTGGCTTCTGAGGATAAAGACACCCGCAAAGCCAAAAAAAAGCTAGTGAGTTATTTGTTACAACCTGTATTACAAATTGTTATGCAAAGAATGCGTAAAACATGATAAGGATCACAATGGACTTTGGCTCTCATCTCTGTCAATTCCCCTCACACCATTGTTACATAAATTAGCAAAAAGACGAGAAAAATACTTGATGTACAGTAAGTTGATGAGCAGCTGCATGCATGAATTTTAATTAGAAACCGATTAGGAATGAGGAAAATGTCTTAAAACTTGCTTGATGGGTGTGCACTGAAAGAGGAAAATGTACTAATAGTATGTCTTCTCAGACAATCTCTGTAGCTCAGGTCCCATTCGTAATAAGTGCTGTTCCCACTCTGACCGTGCCGCCATAGCCTGAAAGGTTTAACATGGATCGAAAATTGTGAATAGAATAACGAAAACATGGATTTGACCTTGAACTGTAGTCTTTTGTGCGTTCTCTGGTTTTGATGCGGATAAAAAACACCTCGACACAGGCAACGTCACTTTCAAGAAACGGATGCTTCATGGGGACGGACCACAGTTAAAAACTGTTGCACGTGAATGCTCAAGACTTTGTAGCCGGTTCAAATCTCCTCAGGCACAGTGTTTGATTGAGAAGAGATCACTGGAGTCTGACTGTTGTTTGAGTGTGTAGTGCATACCCTGTCTAAAATGCATGATTAAACATGACTATTACTTGCAGTCATGTTCTATACATGGTCTGATAACTCTAAACCCCATGACCTGTTAGTGTTAGCATGGTTACGTATCCTTTGGATATACCCACTTTATGTCTCCTCAGGGTGATGTCAGACAGCTCGATGATGAGGTCTGGGCACTCCTCTCGAACTTTTCCCTTCAACAGTCTCCACTCTCGTCTTTCACCTCTTCTCGTGTTCCAAAATCCTCCTCTTCTTCATCCTTTTCCTCTTCCCCTCGATGGCCTTTGCGTAACCTGAGCCCACCTCGTCGTCCGTCTGACATCTCCTCTTCAGTTAGACCAGCCAGACCCCAACCGTACTCTCCAGGCCATGTGTCTCATATGCAGGTACCCTTTGTCAGAGATTGTGAGAGTGATATTATTGGTTCCTTAGCTTCCCCATCACCTTCCTCCTTTTCTTTTGGGTTGTGGTTTTGCTGTGAATCACCAGACCGAGAACACAGTGAGCAAGATGACTGCTCGTGCTTCTGGAGCCGTTAGCAAGGTACAGAACTTCAGGGAACAAATAATGTTAATGATTAACAAAATAATAGAATAAGGAATAGATAAACTGCTGTAACTGTGGCCTTGTGCTATCATCAAGCACTCTGTAATCGTGAACAGCTTTGGACTCAATGTCGTCTGTCCTGCTGTCTTTGTAAAGCCAGCCTCAGATGTCTTAAGCTGTCATTTTCACATTACTGTGAGTTGTCAGACAGTAGGACTGTTGGCACCACAATGAGTGATTTATTAGCGCTCTGGAGCACGTACTTCGAGACCGAGTTCAACTGTATCCCCCACCCACATTTTTCCTCCGAGACTTCCTCTTTGCTTGTTAGCCTCTCTCCATTTCTGTGGCTCATTCTCCTTTGCTCCCTCACCCCTCGCTTCCCAGTACTCTCTGGTCTACAAAGGTTTCAGCTTGCACCAGGACCATCTGCTCTACTGGCAGCTCCCCGCACAGTTCACAGGGGATAAGGTACTGTAACTGAAAACTTTGGGTCAACTCCCCTAGCGCCATGCTTCCCAGCACCCTTTGACCCCATCCCACAATCCCTATGCCCTTTCCTTTATCCCAGTCCTCTGGTTTTCCCATATGCATCTACTGTAGGAAAATATCATTTCTTACATTATCCTTTGTTGACTAGTCCTTTGTCATATAGTCTGCAATGTTCTTCCTCATTCGTTTGATATTTAGGTTTCACATTTCACTTTTCATAAGCCATATTATCATGAATATTAAAAAACACTTGCTATGAAATATGGGGGGAAGTAGTTTTACCTTTTTTATTCCTAATTTTGTGGTACCCGAAATAGTATTAAAAGGGATTTTTGTCATTGCTTATTTTCATTACTTACTTTTCCTGGTTCAGAAAAGCAGTGTTTCAGTGTCTACATCCAACATTTAATATGTTTTCTAAAGAAAAGAAAAAGTATTATACTGCCCTGTCAAACCCAACATATATTTCTTTTTAATTAGTCCTGTAATTGTACCACCACCATGTACAGTAAGTCTGGCTGTTTCAAGAGACTGCAGTGGAATGCTCCAATCGATATGAAAGGGGGGGAAAAAACATTTTAAGGATTGTTAAAGCCCCATCGAGAGACAATACCTTGACAACCAGCCAAATAATTTAATGCATCTCTGATTTACCTAGGCTTATTGTTTGGGACTCTAGTGGAGTTTACATCCGTTTATGAACACTTTGTGACTGAAGCAAAGTATCTAAAATATGTTCATTGCTCTTCAACATATTTAAGGTGGGTTCGTATGGTGGCAAACTGAAATACACAATCTCCTACGTGGCTGGTCCGAGAGGAACTCTACTTGAAGATGCCGATGTGCAAATTATTGTGAGTGCGCCTCCTATTTCTCATAAACACATTTTGTTTATATATAGCTTTTCTTACGCCTTCTCAATTATTACTACAGGGTAATGACATCACTCTGGTAGCTGGACAACGCTGGCAGAGAAGGCAGCATGGCAGCAGAGAGACTCAACAATTTGAGGTCATCTTCACCGAGGTGAGAAAAACAATCAAGCTGCGCTGAGCTGGAGTGGAGGAAATTGCCCATTGCCCTCACTGTGACACAGCAAATGTATTTGATACCTTCCTGAATCATCACGTTTGATTTATCACAGTAAATCTTCAAGGTACTTGGTCAAGCAAAGGCCCAATAATATTTAATGATACTAAATAGTGGGTGATACTGCTTCACTCCAGTCCTTTCGGGGATCCGATTGCCATTACAAATCAGGGGCTAATTGCCAGATGCAGCAAGCCTTTTTCACCACAGCTTCAGCTGATCTTGTGCCTGTCCCTGTCTCACATGGCAAGAATTAGAAATGTATTCCTTACGCTCTTTTATCCAATAGCTACACCAGATTGTAACAGGTTCAATTCCTTGGCCCACGGGTCCTCTCACCCCTCCTCAAAGTGGAGTGCAAAACAGTTCTGTAGTTTTTAGGTAATCTTGATATCTATTAAAATCACTACTCCTACCACTACTAAGAAATCATTTTGGCTCCAACAGAGTGAAAAGGAGACTGTTATCCATTTCCTATCATTCATATCATAATTTCCAGGAACACTGGCGTCGTCCTGATGGCATGCCGGCCACACGAGAGCACTTGTTGATGGTTCTGGCTGACCTGGATGACATCCTGATCCAAGCTTCCTACAACACTGAGATGCGCTCGTCCAGTATCTCCGACATCAGCATGGAAGTGGCCGTGCCCAACTACAGCGGCCTGGCGCAGGCCCTGGAGGTGGAGCAGTGCCGCTGCCCGCCTGGATACCAGGGTCTTTCCTGCCAGGTTAGTTTTCCTTGTATTACTCACTTCAGTTAACCATTCGAGGGGGCTGACTTAATTGGCATAACATATTGCTTCATCATCTAAATGTATTTCAGGACTGTGCACCCGGATACACTCGCACCGGTGGAGGCTTATACCTAGGTCACTGTGAGCTCTGTGAGTGCAACGGCCACTCAGACTCCTGCCACCCCGAGACTGGCATCTGCACAGTAGGAAACAGAAAACTAACAAATCATGTCTTGAATGGTGTGATGGACACATGAAAAAATATTTTCCTCTTCAGAACTGCCTGCACAACACTCAAGGTGAGCTCTGTGAGCAGTGCGCCTCCGGCTTCTTTGGTGACCCCACTGTTGGCACACCAGAGGACTGCCAGCCCTGTGCCTGCCCTCATACTGACCCGGAGAACCAGTGAGTTTCTGGCACAGAAGCCCAGACTGCACATTCCGCCACTATTTATAGCTTAAGTCTTCTACTGCTCACATGCAGTTATTGACAGCAAATTCAACCTTCTTGTAAAATCTGGAGGGTCTGTAGCTAGAAAACATTCTGCCAAATCAAATATTGCAATCTCACCCCTACTCTCTGTGTAACTTATTAAGAAATCCCAATGTTGTTCAGGTACATAACATCACATTCTGGCACACATTTGGAGCAGGGTGAATGAGTGCAACCAGGAACAGAAAAACCATAAACATATTATATAAATACAGTACTGTGCAAAATCGAATTAGTTGTATTTTTGTAATAAACAACTGAATAAATATGTCTTCAATACAACCAGAAAAAAAATCTTAACAGTTTCCATAATATCACAGTATTTTACCTCCCCTTTAGTTTCACTCTATTTACTGTATCTGCTTTAGTTGGGGCCAAAATGACTGCTATGAAAAGATTATTAAAACAACAAAGTGAGTCAAGAGCTGAAACCTATTGGCTTTTTGTTCTGTAATCTATAAATTAGACATTCAGGCAGCAGAATTAAAAACAAACAAAAAAAAAGACGATCCAAAAGAATAGTTGCAGCATGTGAAAAAGCTCGTGGAGAACATTTTCCACATATGTTTTTAGAATCGTGTTGATACTGCTTTGTTGTTCATTACATTTTGTAGGGTTTTTGCAGTCCATTCAGTTTCTTGCTTGTGACAGGTTCTCTCCTACCTGCGAGAGCCTGGGAAATGGAGGCTATCAGTGTACTGCCTGTCAGCCTGGATACACAGGCCAATACTGTGAGCGGTAAGTATTTTTCTTACCGACATGTTAACTTCAAACAGCGTAGATTCCCAGTGTTCAAGTTTACGGTAATCCGCAAGAGTTGAACTGAGGCAACCAAGATGCCTCCAGTGTCCTCGACTCAACTTTTGCGGATTCAAACAGTGATTTTTTCAGTTGTGTTAGATGTGCAAAGTACAATTTGTGTTCTCCTGTCCAATGATAAATTGCCAGTAAATTTTTTCTTATTTGTTGACATACGGGTGTTTTATTGTTTACATTGTCTGTTTTTCACCACAGATGTGCTCCTGGTTATGTTGGCAACCCACAGGAAAGACAGAAGTGCCATCCATATGATGGTAAGATGACAAAAAAAACTGAAAAGATGAAAAAGAGATACAATCACCAGGCACATTATATTCTATTGGGAATCTAATTCATTTTAGGAGCTGAAAAAGTCTTGACATAAATAATAATGCTTAGCTTTTAATGGACTCTTGTCAGTGACGGTAGAAAATGGATGGATGGTTTTAGTTTGTTCTGCACGTCACAGTAATGCACCACAAATATTCTGTTTGTCAGAGTTCCATTTACAGTTATATTTATCTGCATTTACTGTGTATGCTAGATATCACAATTTAAAACAAACTGTTCTGCATGGAAATGTATCACTTTCCAACTTAGCGCGGTTCTGTATGTTTTTATTTAACTCTACATTCTTTAAATGGAACCGAAAGTGAGACATTTTTGATTGTGCTGGAGCTGTGACAAACACTTACTGCTGTTTGTTATGATTTTCTCAGAGTATTCCTCTTAAGGTTGTTTTGGCCTCTCTGCAGCTGCAGCTTCATTGGTGGTGCGGGTGTATCCAGAGAGGGTCCTAACAACCCAGGGTGGCTCAGTCACCCTGCGGTGTCAAGTGTCTGTTTCCCATCCACACTACTTCTCCTGGTCCAGAGAAGACGGGCGGTCCATCTCAAGCAGTGCTGACCGACCCAGACAAGGTACAACAGATGCTGCAATCACATTGCCTGAGCTTCTATGATATTTAGATATCCATGAATAAATAACATATGGGGCAGAAACTATATTGGTGTTTGTTACCTGTATGCAGGAGCAGAACTGTACTTCTCCAATGTCCAGCCAAGTGATGCTGGTGTTTACATCTGCACCTGCTGGGACCAGCGGAGCACCAACAGGAGTCGTGCTGAAATTGTTGTCACAAGTGTGTATGAGTCTTGTTGCCATGATATGCTTCCTGTGTGGTACTAGATGTACTGAACATGACTTCTGGTACCTCAGTACCTTTATGTTACAATGTTAAACTCAAGCTGGTGAATGCTTCAGCGGTCTAAAGTTTCACCGACATTTATTCTTTCAGAGTACTCTGCTATGTCACTGCTAATAAGTTTGTAAAGTTCATCATCATATTACTCGCTCAGCATTTTCCTCCTTTAACCAGGTATCCCAACAAAAGCCATTGAAGTGACAGTTGAGGAACCCAAAGCTCAAACAGTCAGGGTGGGGTCGACTGTAAACTTCATCTGTACAGCAAAGAGCAAGGTAATAATGAGCAGTGATTTGTTAAATTACCCACTCGCTTACCTTTGTGTAAAATTTGACCCAGGCTTAAAAGCTTGCTTTTTAAAAAAAATATGTATGTACATGTGCATATTTCACAATAATACTACTCATGTCATAGGTTACATTTGCAGGCATCACTTCTCGTATGTCCCTTTAAACGAAGCGCTAAGGGCTCCTGAGACCACATTTGAAACATACATAAATATACAGTATGCCCCTAAATGAGTTGGGTGCTTTTTGGACTGCATATACATGTATACACCACAGATGCACATACAGTACCCGATTCTGATTAAGTATCTATTGTATAAATGATTTCTCACCCAATCGACACTATAATGTGACCCATATGCAATATAACTGTCCATACTTTACTGAACACCCAGAGACAAACTGCAAGGCCAGTGGCCCAAAATGCAGCTTAATAACAACACACCGAAAAGTGTCAACATTATATTAAACATTACATTTGATTTAGGTCTTGACTTACTCACTCCATCCAAAAAGTAGGTGACCTTTACATTACTCCACTGTCCTCCATTAGCCATCGTTTTCCCAATTTAATGATCTATGGATCTCCAAGCTTTGATTGTTTCAGGTTTTGATTTACCACAGTTGTGTTGTGATAGTTTGCATTGATGTGCACGTTATTGCTCAGCGTATTCTGATGACATCAAGCTCACAACAACAGGGTATATTTGATCAGCCCTCTTATACTGTAGACACATTGCCAGATTTTTCTCAGTGTCAGAGGATTAACAAATCCATTTGTATTTATTAGCGCTCGGACTGTAGATCCTCATTCGTTATTCGCATTGATAGTAACGGATGGGTAGCGAATCACAATCGAATTGTTACTCCTTCGATTATTCCGAAATAAAGACGTCATTGTCCAACAAATGAAAAATCCAATTGGATTATTTGAACACTATTCATAGATCTCTGGTTAACTCTGGTTGGTTTTTGGGGTTGCAGATTTTGTCACAACCTCAAAAGAGGGTACACTGACACATTTTGGCAACCGCTAAAAAAAGTTGCCAAAACACTTCTTTTTAGTTTAAAATGAATTACTTTAACCAGGATCCCTAGGCGTATCGAGGCCTTGATCTGTTTTGCGCTCGTCTTTTTCTGTCCGTAAAATGTGTAAATCCACGCTGAGTGAGAACATTAGCCGCTAGCTAGCTGTTAGCTGCTATCAAATGTCTGCCATAATGTGATCAATTAATCTTGCACAACTTTCTCCCATACAACACTGTACAACAGTGCATATGTGCATGCGCAGTAAATCAAAATGGCGGCATCTGTAGAAACAAAGGAAGTAAATACGGCATGGCAGGATTGCAGCTCTTGTCGTAGTATGTTATTCTTTGATTTGTTTTAATTCAAATCTGAAAGTTCTGACTCGACGTTGTTGTTGGTTTTTTTTTTGCACGATCACGAGTGAAAACGAATCAGCACCAATTCATTCCTAGTATTTATCCTCCAAAATCAGAATTGGGTCACTTGACCCAAAGTGTAAATCCAGCTTTGAAAGCCACTAACTTCTGCTAGTTTGTTATTGGCTATAACAACATAAATGAAAGAGCTTTTTAAGTTAAGCAAGACAAACATTCTTTTGTCGTTGCGCGTGCCTTTAATTTTTGTGTTATTTGCAGTCACCAGCCTACACGCTCGTCTGGACCCGGCTGGGTAACGGGAAGCTTCCCAACCGGGCGATGGACTTCAACGGAATCCTGACCATTCAGAACGTCCAGCCAGAGGACGCTGGCGTGTACGTCTGCACAGGCTCCAACATGTTCGCTATGGACGAGGGCAATGCTGTCCTCTATGTGCCAGGTTTGTGATCCTTGGCACCGTTAGCATCCTCTACCACCCAACCAGCTCTGACTCCCCCACACCTTCTTCCTGCTTTAGCTTGAAATGGCGCATGCTTCTCTGCTTTTTGTGCTCTGTGAACACATGGCTGGCTACTGCCTAACAACATCTTAAGCTTGAAGCCCTAACTCCCAATAGTTTTGCCTTCTGCTCTCAACGTTAAACACTTTCCTCATAAGTACGTTATACTCATTCTTGCTGGTGCGACTTAGCAACTTCCTGCTTTATCTGCAGAGGTACAGCTTGTGGATTTTTAAAACGAAAAATCTGGACTAGACATATATATTATGGGATCAATTATAATATACAACCCCAATTGCAATGTAGTTGGGACGTTGTGTTAAACATAAATAAAAACAAAATACGTTGACTTGCAAATCATGTTCAACCTATATTTAATTGAATACACTACAAAGACAAGATATTTAATGTTCAAACTGATAAACTTTATTGTTTTTAGCAAATAATCATTAACTTAGAATTTTATGGCTGCAACACGTTCGAAAAAAGACTGAGAAAGTTGAGGAATGCTCATCAAACACCTGTTAGGAACATCCCACAGGTGAACAGGCGAATTGGGAATAAAAGGAGCTTCCCTGAATTGCTCAGTCATTCACAAGTAACGATGGGGCGAGTCTCACCTCTTTGTGAACAAGTGTGTGAGAAAATAGTCGGACAGTTTAAGGACAATGTTCCTCAACCTACAATTGCGAGGAATTTAGGGATTTCATCATCTACGGTCCATAATATCATCAAAAGGTTCAGAGAATCTGGAGAAATTACTGCAAGGCCGAAAAGCAACATTGAATGCCCGTGACCTTCGATCCCTCAGGCGGCACTACATCAAAAACCGACATCAATGTGTAAAGGATATCACCATTTGGGCTCAGGAACACTTCAGAAAACCAATGTCAGTAAATACAGTTCAGCGCTACATCTGTAAGTGCAACTTGAAACTCTACTATGCAAAGCAAAAGCCATTTATCAACAACACCCAGAAACGCCACCGGCTTCTCTGGGCCCGAGCTCATCTAAGATGGACTGATGCAAAGTGGAAAAGTGTTCTGTGGTCCGACAAGTCCACATTTCAAATTGTTTTGGGAAATTGTGGACGTCGTGTTCTCCGAGCCAAAGAGGAAAAGAACCATCCAGGCTGTTATGGACGCAAAGTTCAAACGCCAGCATCTGTGATGGTATGGGGCTGTGTTAGTGCCAATGGCACATCTGTGAAGGCACCATTAATGCTGAACAGTACATACAGGTTTTGGAGAAACATATGCTGCCACCCAAGCAACATCTTTTTCATGGACGCCCCTGCTTATTTCAGCAAGACAATGCCAAACCACATTCTGCACGTGTTACAACAGCGTGGCTTCGTAGTAAAAGAGAGCGGGTACTAGACTGGCCTGCCTGCAGTCCAGACCTGTCTCCCATTGAAAATGTGTGGGGGCATTACGAAGCATAAAATACGGCAACGGAGACCCCGGACTGTTGAACAGCTGAAGCTGTACATCAAGCAAGAAAGAGAAAGAATTCCACTTACAAATCTTCAACAATTAGTGTCCTCATTTCCCAAATGTTTATTGAATATTGTTAAAAGAAAAGGTGATAAACATGACCCTGTCCCAGCTTTTTTCGAACAGTGTTGCAGCCATAAAATTCTAAGTTAATGCTAAAAACAATAAAGTTTATCAGTTTGAACATTAAATATCTTGTCTTTGTAGTGTATTCAATTAAATATAGGTTGAACGTGATTTGCAAATCATTGTATTCTGTTTTTATTTATGTTTAACACAACGTCCCAACTTCATTGGAATTGGGGTTGTAATTTGACATACAGCATAACTAATGGGCGCTCACCCTTGACTGAGCGCTCTTTTACAGTACTTACCCAATTTTCTGCTTCTTTTCCATGTGGGTTGAATAAATCGGTGGTGGTTCATTTGCTTTTATTGATGACTAGTTGCTGATTCCTACGGCTAGAGATTCTACTAGCATGGTGTTGTCTCCTTTAACTTTGGGCTCCGTGGTGTCCTACCTGCCCGAGCTGTTTAGTGGAGTGGTGAGGAAGAATGCGGTGGCCCGACAGGTGTTTAGTGACTCAGACAATCGAAGAGGACTTCTTTAAGGACCAATTGAAAGATGCCGAGTATGCCTTCATGAATTTGCTGTGACATCTCAAATAATCCAGGTCACGGATGCTGGTGACCCAAATGGTGCTGTCCGCCATGCAGTTGGCAACATTTTTGTTTGACTTTTTAATATGCTCCTGGACTAGCTTTTGTTTCCTGAGTGACGACAGAAGTCACATTTATGGGCACACTGATCAGGTATTTCACGTCTGACTTCAGATGCAGGAGAACCAATAAAACAACTACGATAGTATTTTATAATCTTGAATGTTGTTGATACATCTTTGACTGAATTGTTGTTGTGAAATGTTTCTATGTGGCAAATGTAACTGCACACCGTGTGTAGACTTTTAAGAGAGATTGTTGTACAAACAAAATCAATGTTATGCTTAATTTTAGCCCATAAAGTTTGTCCATGCTGCAGGGTGCTTTGTCTATGTCACACAATTTGAAAATATACCCAAAGGTGCTTGTATAAACATGTTTTCAATATTATTTTTAAAAGATCTCTCATGTAACGTCCACATGCTACATTGTTTGTGTTCAAATTTGTATTTGGTGGAAAATGGAATATGGATTCAAGCAATGATAGAGATTTTTCCGCTGTACGAACAGAGCTCACGTTATTTTAAGCATAAATATAAAATGACCACAAGCTGTATGTTTTTAACAGCTGTCATGTGACACAATTTTTCATTTGATGTATCTGAAATGGCTTGTTGCTACTAACCTGCATGTGTGGCCATGCTACGTACCTGCGTTTCCATCTCATTGTCATGCTCTATGAGTGTATTTTTTTGTCTTGAAGCATTGTGAGAAATGTTTATTAATCCATGTGTTGTTGTATTTTATTTTACAATTTTACCCACTGGCCACTTTGCTGCGAGATGAGCATGATCCAACTCGCATTAACACACAGTTGACTTTAATTCTCAATAAAGTTTAGATGAGGTTAGTCTGAAATTTAATTGCATGCAAATATGAATTAAGACATCCAAATTCAATGAGGATAAGATGCCTTTTTTAATATTTATCTCCGTTAAAGAGTTTGATTTATCATGTATTGTATATGTTCGTCTTTGTGCTAATAATATTAACTAATAATATAACCAATAGTTAGTGCAGATATTTTATGTATGCTTAATTTACAGCACAGATCAATGCAGTTGTATGCGTTTGTAGCCACCTGTATACTTGAAATCTTAAACCACATCCCTTTCTTCAATCTTTATAGAGCTATCTTTTTTGCATAAATTCAACGTCATTCCAACAATAGTTTAATTTGCTCGACTTATTACTGGAATCGACTTATTACTGGAATCTGATCGTTTTGTTGAACAACTTATATGCACATACAGTAGCATAAACCACTGGAGGATACAGTACATAATGGTCATCCACAACCATGCACTTCTATGTAAGTAGGACTTCTATTGCTTTCTTTTCGGGGCACCTTTGCTATTTTTACAGCATAGCAGTACATCCAAAAATCTACCTATCAGGATATCTTGTCCTCACTAGGGTCGTGGGCGTGCTGGTGCCGATCCCATCTGACTCCGGGCGAGAGGCAGGGTACACCGTGAACTGGTCGCCAGCCGGTCGCAGGGCACACATAGACAAACCACCATTTGCACTCACATTCACACCTACGGGCAATTTAGAGTCTTCATTTAACCTATCATGTTTTCGGAATGTGAGAGGAAACCGGAGTGCCCGGAGAAAACCCACGCAGGCATGGGCTAACCAGTCGGCCACTGTGTCGCGTCCTGTCAGGATAATGCCAGCTTAATTCAGTTAAGGGGTGGGACTTGCATTAATGCATTAATTGCAATTAATTAGTTACAAACAAATAATTCGTTTTTAAAAAATGAATGCATCTTAATCGCATTTTGTTTTCCAAACAACGCAGAACCTTTGTCAGTGCACAATTTCCCGGTAGACCAATTACACTGCCAAAATGGAGGAGTTGGATTAAACAGAATTGCTAGTACTGATAGGAGGCAAATTTCATTAAAAAAAAAAAAAATGCAATGGAAGCTTTGATAAGCGTAGTTTTGTGCAAAAAGGAGTTTTCATACGGCAATAGTGTTTTAAAAAAAACTGCCCTAAAATGGCACTGTAAATTTAGATCTTTTTAATTTTTCCCAGGGATATTTTGTGTTAGTTTTACTACGGTACTGTATTGAAATGCAATTAAATGTATTTTTACAGAGTTAATATTCCTGTCAGTGTCAATTATTTGATTCAGTCATCCACTAAAGTAAATTAAAATTAAACCCTGTTGATTTTTTGGGGGGGACACATATTGTGATACAATTAAAATTTGATTGAGATTAATTAATTACAAAGCCTCTAATTAATTAGATATTTTTTTATCGAGTCCCACCCCTAATTCATTTTTTGTATCATTTTTACATTTATGTTTGATACCGCAGTGGCCTCACATTGGAGAATGTCTCAAGGAGAGACGGGAGGTAAACAACCCAAAGAACTGACCTATCAGTTTACCTGTCCTCCCCCTCCCTCTCCCTCCCCCATCTCTAGAGGCCTCACAGACAAAGATGTTTTACACAGCCTATGAAATGTTTGAAGGACACAGAAAGCGTAAGTCAGCATGGGCATGGTTTTCGCTCTCCAGAAGAACACTTGCTTCTTGTATCTCTCTGCTTCTGCATCTGCATGCAATCATCCTCCAGAGGATGTAGTTTTGGCTCATGTACAATCAACTGAGCTCTTTCTTTCAGTCCACAAGACTGAAGTCTAGATTGTACATGAGCATTACTAGCCCCCTCCTTTTGGTTTATCTATCACTGCAGGGAAAGTTACTCATTCAGCTCCTCATGAATGTTGGGAGCACTTTCAATAACTGAGTGTGGCTGTAATGGTAAGCCTTTGAAAACATTTGAAAGTAATGCAAACATAGCAGCAACACATTGAACATGAAGTGTAGAAAATGTAAGTTTAGCTAAATAAGATGGAAAAGTAATCGACTACAGTGGACCCTCAGAACAAACAATCCATTCTCGGAGGCTGCTTGCCTTTTGATTCAAATACATTTCCCCATTAGATAATGGAAACATTGCAAAGGTGGGAACCTTTGCCAGCATAACATTTTCTTGCAGTAAATAAAATGTCAGCTGTTTAAAAAAAAAAAAAAGATTTTATTATACAGTAGTTATCATGTAACAAAACGACACACTTTTGATGCTGTTAAAACCAAAACATATCAGATGAAAACCTATAGTATGCTTTGATGAGAACCATTTTCGCAATGCCTTTTCTTAGTTTTCAATTTTTTCTTTTTTTTCCTTTTTTACATTCCAAGTTGCGGCACGGTGAACGACTGGTTAGAGCGTCTGCCTCACAGTTCTGAGGACCGGGGTTCAATCCTCGGTCCCGCCTGTGTGGAGTTTGTATGTTCTCGCCGTGCCTGCGTGGGTTTTCTCCGGGCACTCCGGTTTCCTCCCACCTCCCAAAAACATGCGTGGTAGGTTGATTGAAGACTCTAAATTGCCCATAGGTGTGAATGTGAGTGCGGATGGTTGTTTGTTTGTATGTGCCCTGCGATTGGCTGTCAACCAGTTCAGGGTGTACCCCGCCTCCTGCCCGATGATAGCTGGCATAGGCTCCAGCACGCCCGCGACCCTAGTGAGGAGAAGCGGCTCAGAAAATGGATGGATGGATGGATGACATTCCAAGTTTTTCCAAGTTTGTTCCAAGGGCCCACAACAAATGTAATCACTATTAAAAAAGCAGCAGTGTCTCCACATTCAGACTTCGGAGGTGTCCCTTCTTTTTCCTCTTTTCTCTTTTCTTCATCCTGTCAGGAAACATGCTGAGCTGGGAAACCCGTTTCATCTGGGCTTCAAACATCATACTGTGCTTAATACATCCCATTACAACCTCTTTGCATAGCTAAATGTGCCAAGCAGCCCATTTGTGATTGTCAGGTTTACAGATGGAAATCAAATAATGCTACACTTTGTATTTAATATCAATGTAATCAAAACAGGAAAAGGAGCGTATTCATTTTCTTGAGTGTTTTCCCCCTGAAATTGTTTTTCAGGGGGAAGAATGAGTATTACTATTCTCAACACCAGTTAAGGTGTTGAGTGTAGGGCTGTATAGGGAGTCCTTACTTAAATAGCTAGAATAACATGACAAATCTTGTTTTTTTTTGCTTTTGTTTTGTTTTTGCCACTTTTCACAGGCTCTGTTATTTTGAATTTTATACTTTCATTTTGTCTAGAAACACAAAGGTGATTCATTCATTGTCTTGTTTTAATTGGCAATGCAGTTTGTTGACTGATTTCGATTTTTATATTTTGTCTTACTTTTTCTTTTTGGAAATTGTTATACTCCACTTCTTTAGGTTTGTGGCTGTTTGATGACTAGTTCACCTAAATACTAAAATAGGTGTGGATTGAGGGATGACAATGAAGTTTAAAGACAATAATATAAAAATAGATATTAGAGATACTTTGTTGGTGAAAGGAATTACTTACTCAGAATCAAAACCTTTTTTATTTTTTCCTCCCCAACATGTTTTCCCATTTGTTGCTCCTTCCCATCAGTCTGATGGAGCCTCTCAGGACTGTTGATGTCTCAAAGGTCAGAGTTTCACAGTTTCAACAGTCCCAGAGGTTTTCAGCTGGCCTGCATATTCCTGCTCCAGTTCTAATGAAAAGAAGCCTTTCTTTTGCTTTGGCGGCTTTCAGGATTGCACCCTGCCAAACTCTTAAAGGCAGCAATATGTTCGGAGGCCACACCAATGGCTTCCTGCCACTTTTCTTTTCCTTCATCAACTCTGCGGAGTAAGAGTACCAAAAGTGTCTATGTTACGGCACTCCATCACAGGGTCCATCAATTGGGATTCTCACTGTTTTGTCTTTTGCAGCTGCAGAGGGGGCCCAGCCTGTAGCCAACATCAACCCCTCTATGCTGACTGTGCAACAAGGGCAGAGGGCTGAGTTTCGCTGTACAGTGACCGGCAACCCAAATCCCGCCATCGAATGGATCGGTAGGACCGGTCGGACCTCCAGTAGAATTGCTGTCTCCCCACTGGTGTAGTGACAGGATGTAATTGTGATTGTTACAGGGGGTCCTGGGAACAGAATGAGTCCCCGGGCAGTGATAAGAGGCAACATGTTGACCTTTGCAGCAGTGGATCAGGCAGATGAGGGGGAGTACGCCTGCAAAGCTCTGAACACCCACGGCGAGCACACAGCACGTGTTTCCCTCTTTGTCAAAAGTATGCTCTCATTGTGTGTGGAGTGATTTTATACACAGTACGCAACTTTAAAGCTATAGCTCCAGCCCAGATCTGACACTGTGCTCTCAATGCAGTACTCCCAGAGAAACATTTTGTGGCCTAAGACGTCTTGTTCCACTTGTTTTAATAATCCCATTTATCCTTGGGAAAATATTTCACCATCCGTCATATGTGGGGTTTTTAAAGTAAGATGTAACTGTTACAGTAATGATAATAATAATCATCAGTAATCTCTCGCTGTCTAAAGGTTTTCGGCCACGACTAGCTTTGTTGTTTAAATTTTTTTTTTTGCAAAGCAGTCTTTTTCACGTAAGACAGGAGGACAGCAAAGGATTACCACAGAATACAAGAAAACACGAAGGAAAGGAATCTAATTTCACAGTTTGAGTCAGTTTGGCTTCAATAGAACACGTAATCATACTGGCAGCACTCTTTATTTTATCAGGACGGTCTAGTCACTACTTAATTATCCATGAAGCATGGAGGTAGTGGTAATAGTGATAACCAATGAGCAGATGGACAAAAAAATAACAAATGTGATGCTTTAGTGGTGGTGGATTATATTAAGAAGAGAAATGTCTGTAAAGGATGTTTTCGGTACCAGAAATCATTGCCATGTGTGTTTTTTTTTTCTTCAAGCATCGAACCCCAATGGCCTTGGCACACAGCCCCAAGTTCAAGTCAGTCCTCAAAATATTGATGCTCAAGAGGGCGACAGCTTGAGATTGTACTGTCGCACATCAGGATCACCGACCCCGAAGCTCACCTGGCTCAAAAACGGGGGACAAATCCCACCCCAGGTGAGATGCCGCCAGGATGATGATGATGATGATGATGATGATGATGATGCTAACGTAAGATGTCGCTAGCATGATTGAGAGTGTGTTCACAAACATATCCGTATATTGCACAGGTGATTCCGACGCCAACCATACTGTGATTGTTTCTGCATTGTGACGATTTACCTCTTTTTTTTTTTTTTCCTCCCTTGTGTTTGTGTACTCCCCCACCCTTTTGTTTTTGGTACCTCCCCTTGTTCTGACGTTTGCTCAGGCCATTCCCTCTCATGGTTTCCATCACTTTAAAAGCAACAGTGTCGATGTGTTACACAGACGTATTGAGGAGCTTCAGGTCTGTCCATCTGTCCACTGTCCGTCCTGCTCTGCAGATCACATCCATTGTCCTCTACTAATACCATCTTCACACATTGTCAACTAAGTGCATGATCCAATATGTCCTTGATTCACGCCTTTTAGGAACCATTAATTTCCTTGAGCTACTTGCAAAGTCCTTTTAGAGTTGGTGCCAAACACATTAAAACCAACTTCCTGGATCCAATTGGCTTCTTAATGTACTCGCACGCAGCTGTCGCTTTTATGTTGTCTCCTATTGATGATCTATTGTCCTTCGTTTTGTACCGTCCACATCAGCCCATCACTCACATTGTCTGTTACCAGAACAAAGCATAGGCCTGCAGTAGACACTGGAAGCATTTTACACATTTGTGCAAGATGCGGCCTCTGGCCCCTGGCTTTTTCTTTATTGGCTGCTGGACAACACTCCGGGGTTCAGCGACACTCTCGGGCCTGTTTATTGGTGCCACCCCTTTGCTTCAGCCGTTCCCAGGCGAAGCAAGACTTTGCCGTGCAACCGACCAGAAATTCTGTATATTCTGGCAAAAGACTCGCTTTGTAAGCCCATCAGTGTGTTCAGACACACGCTGAGCCAGGGTCTGCCTCAGCTGCTGCTCAGTTTAGCCCGGCTTACATTCGAACAGGCTGCAGCTAAGCAGCTTTGTCCATGCCCCAATAGCCCCCAGATGCGGAAATGCCTTCCCGGAGCCGCCCCCCACCCCCATTCCCTTCCCCTTTGCGGTATTTTAATAAAATGTAATTTACAGCCTGGAAGCTAAACAGTCAAGTACTGGAATACAAATCTGTTCTAAACAGCCCAATAGGTTCTCCGTGATGCATCTCCCTAACACCTTTTTTGTGTTCATTTGAGGACAGAGTATTTGTAAGGCTTAATCACACAACCATCATGTGTCATAGTCTGTTCTAACAGCCCCAATGTATTCATCTTTTAATACAATCATTTGTGTATCCAACTTTTGCTGTAGGAATTAGGCACAAACCTCTGTATCAGAATCTATTCCCCTCTACATCTAATGTAGTGCTTTTGTGTTACATTAGCTTGTGATGTCACAATGTCATGTTTGTGTTGTTTCAAAGGACTCAATCAAGGTAAGTAGTGTTCATCAACAGTTGGCTGCTGTGGTCTCACGATGAGTCAAATGATTAAAAAGTAGTCTTTGAATTGCCATTCTAATCTCCTCACTTCCTGGTATGTCCTCTCTAGGCCAGCATGGACCGCACTGACATCGGTACACTGCTCATCCCAAATGTAAAAGTATCGGACTCGGGCACGTACATGTGTGTCGGCAGCAACAGTGTGGGCTCGAATAGCGCACCCATTAAAGTTGCGGTGCTCAAAGGTGAGATGTTCTGTCCATTCAGCCCAGAGGTTCAGTGCTGGGTCCAACTTTGACCTTCAGTGAGTATGTTTGTGTTCATACAGCGGAACAAAGTTCCTCAATTGTCAGAATCCAGCCGTCAGAAGCAGACGTCCATGAGGGTCACAACCTGTACCTCAATTGTATCCCCTCTGGAAATCCCCCTCCCCGAGTCACTTGGACGAGAGCGAGCGGAAGGCTATCGTCCAATCACCAGGTAGAACATGATGAACATGATTGTACATAGTACATTGTAGTATGGGATTTGGTTCAGAAACAAATTCACTATTTTTGGTATTATTATTTATTATTGTGATTTTTTTTTTCCAAATGATAAAAATTATTTTTTTACCGGCACAGTGAGAGACTGGTTAGCACAACTGCCTCACAGTTCCAAGGCCCGGGGTTCAAATCCCGGCTCCGCCTGTGTGGCGTTTGCATGTCAAAGTCTTCTCTTGAACTTTCAGGGATCACTGTTGGTCAGATTCTCTTATCTGTAGGAATTTTATGTCGGGGCCGCAAATCTACTCTTTATATTTGGCTGGGAAGCGTTGTACTTTTTCTATTGATTGTTGTTGTATTGTATTGTAGTAATAGATGTCAAATAATTGCTACATATAACTGTTTTGCTGCACACAGGTTGTTGGCACTCAGCTTCGTATCCTGTCAGCGACCCCTGAGGACGCGGGAGAGTACATCTGTCAAGTGCAGAGCACTCCGGGGTCTCAAATCCACCGAGCCACTGTCTCTGTGTCGGTCATTTCATCTTCCTCACGTAAGCTCCCCTGAGGTCCAATACAAGTGAATGTGTGCAGGTTCATAGAGTGAATTACATCTTAGTAAGGTAAAGGAAATGAAATCTTATGGCAAGACCACTCAGCAGCTGGTAAAATCAGGCAGGGCACCAAAGAATCCAACCCTGCTTGCTTCCTGAATGAAATTTCGACCTCCAGATTGAATTATCTCAGTTTCTATTTCTCGACTTCAGCTGTTGGTGCCAAAAATGTCACGGCTACACTCTCACTCCCATAATTTCCATCCATCCATTTTCTGAGCCGCTTCTCCTCACTAGGGTCGCGGGCGTGCTGGAGCCGATCCCAGCTGTCATCGGGCAGGAGGCGGGGTACACCCTGAACTGGTTGCCAGCCAATCGCAGGGCACATAGAAACAAACAACCATTCGCACTCACAGTCACACCTACGGGCAATTTAGAGTCTCCAATTAATGCATGTTTTTGGGATGTGGGAGGAAACCGGAGTGCCCGGAGAAAACCCACGCAGGCACGGGGAGAACATGCAAACTCCACACAGGCGGGGCCGGGGATTGAACCCCGGGTCCTCAGAACTGTGATGCTGATGCTCTAACCAGTCGTCCACCGTGCCGCACTCCCATAATTTGTCAATGATAAAACAGTTAGACGATGGATGGACTTCACCAGTAAAAAGGTGTCGCCGAAAACGCTCCTTTCTTTTAATAGGTCTTCAAAGTCCAATCATCGCCATCGAGCCTCACAGCGCTGCAGTACGTGTCGGCGAATCGGCCAGCTTCAGGTGCAAAGTGTACAGCGGAGCCCAACCTGTCAGACTGGAGTGGAAGCTATCTGGCAACCAACCACTGCCAGGTACTGACCAAAATCACCCTGTCTGTCTGTCTCTCTCTCTCTCTCTCTCTCTCTCTCTCTCCTCTCTCTCACACTCTCTCATTCTCTGAATTCCCTCTCTCTCACTCTCTTTCACTTTCTCGCTGTCTGTCTATCTCTCTCTATCTATCTCACTCTCTCACTCTTTCTTTGTCTCTCTTTCTCTCACTCTCTCTCTCATTCTCTCCGTCACTCGCTCTCTTCACTCTTAAAACACACACCTGCACGCACATAACAATAGTCTTCCCCTCACCGAATGCATAGAGACATGTTCACACATTTACATCTCCTTCCCCCTCAGAAGCATGTTTCTCATTATTTATTATCCATTCTTTTTCATTAACTTTAGACTAGTAGAAATCATTTTCTTGATCCCCTTTTCTGATGTGCGGGTTGTATTTTGGTTATTTTCTCTTTAATTTGCCAAATGTACAGCTGATTTCATTTGCAACCCTTGCAACCCACAGACAATGTCAAAGTTAGCCCTGATGGTTCTGTGATTTCCATTGCAAATGCAAAACCCATGAATCATGGTGCTTACCGCTGTGTGGCCAGCAACCCGTTTGGCATCACCCACACTATTGTGTCCTTGATTGTGAAAGGTAAGATCATTTCATTCATGTACATTATGTTTTCTGCACAACTTTTCACATTTGGGATGGGCATGCTCATCAATCCTAATTCATTAGGAAAATTAACAACCAATTTGAATGCGCTTTTTCAATTAAAGTAAGATGCCATAAGAAACTAAAGAACTACTTCAGAAGCACTTAGCTCAAATTTTGTCCACGCCAAACGTATTCTGTATTGGCCTTCCACGTGTTGCAAGCACTTCTTTCAGCTCTGCTTCATCTGAGAAAGGCAGCAAACTGCTTGGACATGAATCTCACGCACCGCATGTAGAGACTACACCCAAACCTAAGAACATGCAAATTCCACCAAATTACACAGGCATTAATAATTTCATCATGCCCATCCCTGTGTCACAATACCATCATTTTGCGGTCTTGAGTGTGCCGTCTCATAGTAAGTCCGACTGTTTTGAATGTTTGTCCAATCAGAGTCTCCTGTGGCCACTGTCACCCCTGTTGGGCCAGTGCACATCAAGGTCGGTGAACCCATTAACTTGGAGTGCCAGGCTCCAGGAGAGCCCCGCCCTTCTGTCTCATGGCACAGGTTGGACAGCAACCGCAAGATCAAGCTGACCAGCCCCGTTCCCATGGAGTCCAATGCAGTCATGCAGGTACTGTCAGATAAATACTCTTTGTACCCTGGAAAACCTTCCCTGAACATCACATTAAGCCTAAAGATTACTACACACATTTATCCTCCCTATGGCTCAGATACTTGTGGCTCGTCCAGAAGATAGTGGCACATATGTGTGCGTAGCACGCAACAACGAAGGTAGCACTGAAACCAAGGTGGAAGTCATCGTGCAGGGAGGCTCCCAGCTGCCCTCCGTGCCCAGAGTCATTGTTCCCGAGCCGCTCATGATTGTGGTGGAAGGACAGACTGCAACCCTACGCTGTGATGTCCATGGTAATCAATCTAGTTAAAACTGCTGTCCCGCCTGTCCCAACCTGTGTTGTGTCACTGCAAATTAAGCACAGAAATAAAGGTACTACTGTACTGTAAATGTAGGTGCATCCAACACTTTCTATCCACTTTGCTGTCCAAGGTTTCCCCGCCCCAACTATTACATGGTCCAAATTGCGGTCCCCTCTCCCTTGGAGACATAAGGTGGTGGACAACAACCTGGTACTGCCTAATGTGGGACGCCAAGACGCTGGGGAATACATCTGCAGTGCTGTCAACAACATGGGAACTACTGAAGTTACCATTACACTGGATGTGGAAAGTAAGTAATGGTGTTTTAATTTCTGGTCTTGTTTTAGATCTGAATTTATGGACAGTGTACAGTTGAAATGTTTTTCAGTTTTAAATTGGATAAAAGGAAAAAAAAACAGGAAAAAGTCTGTAAAACCGTTTTAAAACTTTGTCACCAAACTAATTAGATATACAATGCTTTCAATAAAATGTCTTTTTATACGATGAATGGCCTACATGAGTGATATGTTTATTTATTTACAATTTACACTTCATTTACACTGTTCCAAACGCTGTTGGGATGCAATTGCCAGACACAGCCATGTTTGCATATCATTGTGAGAATGCGAGCAAATAATATTGATTAAGTTTTTGACATGCTTTTGTTTTACAGTATGTATTACTTTGAAGTTTTAAAGGTGTTTACATCATTATAGTAATAGTGGTTGTAAAGCTTTGCAGATGATGTCTTGTTTGGAGGCGCATGTGAAACATTTGTCTTGGGACAAAGAATATTGAATATTGGGATAAATGCAGTGTGATCATTGTGTAACTCTTGATAAACCTGCTCATTTTTCCCCCAGCCCCTCCGTATGCTACTTCTGTGCCCGATGATGTGGCAGTGCGTGTCGGGGAGGTGATCAGGTTGCAGTGCCTGGCACATGGCACTCCTCCACTGACGTACATTTGGACCAAGCTGGATGGTGCGTTGCCTTCTAGGGCCCTGGTCAGCGACGGAGATCTCCAAATCAATTTGGCTACCGCAGAGGATACAGGGAGCTACAAATGTGTTGCCAGCAACAAAATTGGCCACAGTGACGTAGTGGCTAAAGTTACAGTCAGATGTAAGTTACAGAGATAACATTCTACACTCACCTCTAAAAGTATTTGAACAGCGAGGTCTAATCCTTAATTTTGGGGAGAGGCTGTAAAAATGGGTTTGCCAAAAGAGGTATATAAGACAAGATCAACATTTCAGCTTTTATTTACAGGTATTTATATCTGGATCTTATACCCATCTTAGATGATAACACATTATGTAACGAAACACCAGATGTTGTTTATCTAGGAACCGGCTGAATAAGACTTAATATGTACTGGTGAATCCTTTGTGTGCAATAACTGCATTTTTTATTTATTTATTTATTTTTGTCCTGTTCGGCTGTTAGGTCAAGCAGAATGGAGAATTTGTATCCCTTTTATGCCGGAACAGTTTTACTGTGCCATAGTGGAGTTTTTAAGCTGCCGCTGTGGTTTCTTAGTATTATAATGGATATTTATTGAGAAAAAGAGTCAATCAGTCGAACAGAACAAAGTTTCTAGAGGGGAGTGAAAAGACAAAGCACTAAACAAGATGAGAAAAGTAAACCCTTATATATCTAGAACACATTAGATATGAGTGTTGTATGGGGAAGTAGTGCTCCACCCTGTGAGGGAAGGACAGGACAAGGACAGGAGAAGAAGCATGCAGGACAAGGGTCGTGAACCCGGCTATACAACTGAAGTGTGGTGGGAGTGACTGTAAATTATAAAAGTCTTTAGGACGAGAGTGTGAGTGAGGGGGATACCCAAGCAATTTGCATATTCATGAGTTATTTGTCGCAATACGTGAGTGGCCCCACACCCAGTGAAAGAGTCCCAGGGGTGTGTGCCTGCGGACACATACAAGTGAATTGACACCATTTTGCATGCACAATGACTGACAGAAGTGTCCTGTAATTGCTGTGCCTGCACCGCGGTGGCTGTGGACCCCACCCAATCAATCTAGAGGCGGGATTGGGCCCAGGAGTCTACCTGAGAGCAGCCCGGCGGACGGGACACCACCCACACCGAGGGACCCGAAGCGGTCGGCCGGCCTCACCGAGGCATCACGACAACTGGCCACCTGGAGGAGGCCGCAGGGACCCAATGCCACCCTCCCCCAGCCAACCAGCCTGGTCCCTGACTGGCAGTCATTGGCCCAACTCCGTGTATCAGTGACCCCCGAGTGGTGTGATGCATTAAAATCTGGAGAGACCAGTGAGCCAGGGGGCTGCAGGGCTGCCAGGCACTGCTCCCTAACAGCCAAATTCCCTGCACCCAAGACGCACCGTACCCCAGAGAAGGGTGTATGTGGCGCATTAAAAGACACATGGGGATGAGTGTGTGTGATGCATTAAAATCCTGGGGGGTAGGCAGGGCGGAGGGGCAGGGCGCCCGGACCGGGAAACGACACTGACCTGCTGAAACCCGGTCCGACACCCGCACCCTCCTGACCCCATACCAGTCCCCCAGAAACCACTGGAAATGTATATGTGCCCAGATGTGTGCCGACACGGTGGACGACTGGTTAGCACATCAGTTCTGGGGACCGGGGTTCAAATCCCGGCCCCGCCTGTGTGGAGTTTGCATGTTCTCCCCGTGCCTGGTTGGGTTTTCTCCGGGCACTCCGGTTTCCTCCCACATCCCAAAAACCTGTGTGGTAGTTTGATTGGAGACTCTAAATTGCCCATAGGTGTGATTGTGAATGTGAATGGTTGTTTGTTTCGTGTGCCATGCGATTGGCTGGCGACCGGTTCCGGGTGTACCCTGCCTCCCGCCCAAAGATAGCTAGGATAGGCTCTAGCACACCCGCGACCCTAGTGAGGACAAGCGGTAAAGGAAATGGATGGATGGTGTGAGTGTGTGCTAGGTGAGTGATTAAGAGGCATGGCTCCAGGCAGAACAACCACAGATGAAGAGGGCTGCCCCACCCAGCCCCGCAGCACCGACCCCGGCCCCCCCACACATTCCAGCCAGCACCCACTACCCACCCCCGAGTGTGGGAGGTGGAATCCCCCACCCCTAAACCAGGCAGGGACGAAACCCCACAGCAGGCCCCACAACCCGCAGGGGACGACTCCATGCATGTGTCCTTTCACCATGCAAATCGATCTAAACTGTGAGAAAGAAAAAAAGAGATAAGAAAAAATAAAACAATCAAAAATAACTGCATTAACCCTGTGACCCAGGGTCACATCACCAAAATTATGCATTGTTCTTTTGTGATTTCGCCTAAGCCACTTTCAGTTGTTTGTTTTGGGTGGTTACTCCCTTAAATTTTTTCTTTAGCAGGTAGAATGCATGATCTATAGGGTTTAAGTCTTGAGATTGACTTGTTAGTCACATACCTTCCACTTTTCATAGTAGCTTGTGATACCATCACTCCTGCCCTCTGGAGGTTGTTGCTGATGTTATTAACAGTTGTTTTTGGATCTTCTTTATAGCTCTCAGTTGGCAGCTCCTCTTTCTTTTATCTAGCCAGTGAACATCATTTACAAAGTGCAGTAAGGTTTCTTTCTTTTTTGGGAGATTTCAAATGGGCCAAACTCGAACTTTATTGAAAATTGACTGCAATTGTGCATGTGTTTCCTTCTCTCCATATATGAAATGTTAAACCTTATCATATGAAAACAAACTTGAATAAGCAAACTTTAATATTATAAACACAGGAGAACTCAAATGTACAATAGAAGACAGTAGTGTTTGTTTCCTATTTAAATAGATGAAATCTATAGATCTGAAATCTAAACTATTTCGTGAACAGATAATCTGCCTCCTACCTGTCTTGGAAGCTCCTGCTTTCCATCTTTCGCTTGTGCATTTTTGGGAAGGGGTAGTGTAAATTTGCCCGAGGAGACTGGTAGCATGGTTGCTCGTAACTGCAACAGAAAAGGAGGGGGCGCTTGCAGGTCTCCACTCACTAACACACTAGCAATGCATTCTGGGATTTGTAGTATTAGTGGCACATGCGCTATATACTGGCGGGCCGCCTCTAATAAATTTGATATGGTCTCGCGGGCCGAATATAATTACATCAGATTGCAGCCAGGATTGTCCCACAGACCTGAGTTTGACATATATGTTCTATCTTCTGTCAGCTTCATAATTGCTTGTTGCAATGTTGCTTGTTCACCTATAGAAAGCTGATCGATTTTCATGTTGGTATGACAGTTAAACTCCTTGAATCCTTGAAATAAAAGATCAATTAGCCTCCTTGTTCCAATGCTTTTGGCTGAAAGTAATTGAAATATGAACGCCTCAACCAGAATAAGCTGGCAAACTGTCAAAATATATTTGAAAAACAAAAACATACTACTCCACGATGTTCTCTTTTGCAGCGCCATTGGCAGTGCGTGTGTCACCACAAGTGGAGGTGAAGGCCCAGGGCAGCGCTGTGGAGTTCACGTGTTCAGCAGCTGGTGGGGTGGAAACGAAAATTGAGTGGCTGAAAGAAGGAGGTGGTCTTCCGCCCAACCACCATGTCAAGGACGGCGTGCTCAGGTGACACGTAGCCAAAAGATAACGATCACTGCCTCTTATCTCTCCACTGTAATGATGGGCAGCTTGTACAGATGTCCTGAGTAATCCTTAATAGTTTTTGGCCATAGACACTAGTCCCATAGAGCTCCTTAGTAGCACATGCACACCTACAACAGTGCTAAAGGTTTAAATCTCCTTCAGTGACATTTCTTTGCAGTTTATACACTCCCATTTCCAAGCCCATTTGTTCCCAGATGTTTTTTAAACAGTCTGAAATATTGTATGTATGGACATTTTTTTTTTTTTTTTATTTTTTATAGCATAATTTTCTCCATTATGCGACTGCATACTCAATAATTTACTCTTACAGGTTCTGTTAATAACAAATCACTAAACTTATCCTTAAATGGGCTTAGCTCACTACGTGCACTAATTTAGTTTGGTAAATATTGATATTGAAAGCTAAAAATGAGCTCTTTTTCAGGATTGAAAACCTCGAACAGAGCAATGAAGGTGTTTACATCTGCAGAGCAAGCAACATGTATGGTCAGGCTCAGGACGCAGCCAGGCTCACTATCCAAGGTATGTTTCATTTTGGATAGAATCAATCTACAGAGCAAGCTCTTTATTCAGTTATTAAAATGTGAAAAACAACAATCTTTTTGTTTTTACCTATAGCACTGCCCAAGGTGATGATCAATGTGCGCACCTCGGTGCAAACCGTCATGGTTGGGAACTCAGTGGAGTTTGAATGCCAGGCTGTCGGTGACCCCGAGCCCACTGTCAAGTGGAGCAAAGTAGGTGGGCCTCTGCCAACCCACATCGTGGTGATGGGTGGCATGCTGAAAATTGAGCAGGTGACGGAGGCAGACGCAGGACAGTATCGTTGCACAGCCACCAATGATGTAGGGTCGGTGCAGTCTCAGGTGGTCCTCAATGTCCAGTGTGAGTGCATTATCATACTTGGTGTTCAGTGGCAATTATACAATATAAAAAAAAGTGATAGGGAACTGTGCCTCGTCACAGCCTGGTCACTTGTTGCAAGGCAGCGCGCAAACCTAACTGCCTCATAGGTCAATTGAAAAGATTAAGTTAAAAGATTAGCAGATTTGGCAATAGATCGCCACTCTGTAGTAAACATGATATTCATATTAGAAAGAAAGAAAGAAAACAGCCGATCTGAAGAGGCACTCCTTTCCTGCCTGCAAGACAGAGTTGCTGCTAACGGTTTCTCATTGTTTGTGTTTGTTTATTGGTTTGTTTTCGTAGCGCTTCCTCAAATTTCTGCACTCCCTGAAAGGAAGGAGGTGACTGTTGGATCAGACGCTGTATTGCCATGCGTGGCATCAGGATATCCTGTACCTGAGATCCGATGGTCCAAGGTAAACAAGATAAAGTTGCCTTCATTTTTTTCTGAGGGTAACTGGGGTCAAAGGGGGAATTGGGTGATGCTTTTGTCAGTGTTTTTATTTCACTTATTATTGGTATTTATTGTCCATTTTGGAGAAGTTAGCCAAATGGGACAAATGCTTGCGAATCGCTCCGTTTTGGGGAAACGTTGAGACTAGGTAGCTTGGTACACACTCTTTTGCTCCCTCGTGACATCTGTACCCTGTGTTTGTGTGTCTATGCCTTCCTGTCTTAGCTCGAAGGTGAACTACCACCCAAGTGCTTCCAGGAAGTAAATGTGCTGACAGTTCCTCGGGTCACGCATAGCGATTCAGGGACGTATGTGTGCACCGCATCAAACAAACAGGGCAAAGTAGAAGCCTTCACAAGACTGGATGTTCATGGTTAGACTGCAAGTTTACGCATCACTGGGTGGGGTGATTGTCAGTGTGGTTTTGTATGTGTCTAACTGTGAAATGATGTCCTGTTCCAGAAAGAGTGATGCCGTACTTTGCCCAGGAGCCTTTGTCCTATCTCACCCTGCCCACCATCAAAAACGCCTATAATGCTTTCGGCATCAAAATTAACTTTAGGCCCGACAATGTTGATGGTGAGTACACTGTATTATTGTGCACAAGAACATTGTAGCCTCTACTATGTTGTCTACTCGTATAACCTCATGTGTAATGTCATTACATCTTCCGTCCTCTCTCCTCCTTGACCACCTCCCCTCACATATGCGGTGGGAAGGTCTCATATTGTACGCTGGTGAGTCTCAGTGCTTGAATCTGCAGGAACTGAAGGCCAATGTTGATGCTGCATCCAGCTTTCACACCTTGCAACTAGCTCAAAGTTGCTTTTGTTGTTGTGAGAGTGATGCAAATGAGTTGCATGCTGCTTGGTTCTTGTGATGCCTTGAAGCCACAATCATCAAACTCAGGCGTGTAATGGTCTCATTAGTTGCCAACTATCAGGGAACAAACTGGAAACTGATATTAAATTGAAATACAGAAATACAATGGTACATGTATCTGAAATTGTATTTGCAATACATCAGTAATGTTCCAAACAGACATTTACAGTGACTATTTCTCATGGAAGCATGTGTTCCTGGCATGTGGAGATGCACGCCACACTCATAATGAGAAAGTCACTGGCTTAGGCATGGGTCCAATTAGGTCACAACTTTAACTTTGGTTGGCCTGCCACTTGGCCCGCCATAGCATGTTGCTTTTACCATCCAGCTTTCAAAGGCCACGATCAGGTGTGTGAATGAACTCTCTGCAACAAGGGTACAGTCACTGTCATGAATGACTGCACTCAAAACCTCAACTAACAGTTGAATTTCTTCATTTGTAAAGCAAATCCTTTTGTAATTTAGTCAACTGTGAAGCTTTACATTATTCAGTCAGTTAGCAAGACACCATCTTAGTTCGACCTATAAGTCTTGAGTAATTGAAGAATTACAGTAGCAGTAACGTAATTTCTCATAATGTAAAGAGAGAAACACACTACAGATCATGATATATCAATCAACAAGCATTTGTTCTAATGTTCATTACCAGTAAATGTTTCTTAACCTCATTAACAGTAATTTGAAATGATGTAGAGCTGTTCTTAATTGAATGTTGTTGTTGTTTTTTTTTGTACAACCCCAATTCCAATGAAGTTGGGACGTTGTGTTAAACATAAATAAAAACAGAATACAATGATTTGCAAATCATGTTCAACCTATATTTAATTGAATACCCTACAAAGACAAGATATTTAATGTTCAAACTGATAAACTTGATTGTTTTTAGCAAATAATCATTAACTTATAATTTTATGGCTGCAACATGTTCCAAAAAAGCTGGGAAAGTTGAGGAATGCTCATCAAACACCTGTTTGTTGAAAGTTTGGAACATCGCACAGGTGAGCAGGCTAATTGGGAACAGGTGGGTGCCGTGATTGGGTATAAAAGGAGCTTCCCTGAATTGCTCAGTCATTCACAGGCAAAGATGGGGCGAGGTTCACCTCTTTGTGAACAAGTGCGTGAGAAAATAGTCGAAGAGTTTAAGGACAATGTTCCTCAACGTACAATTGCAAGGAATTTAGGGATTTCATCATTTACGGTCCATAAAATCATCAAAAGGTTCAGAGAATCTGGAGAAATCACTGCATGTAAGCGGCAAGGCCGAAAACCAACATTGAATGCCCGTGTGGTCCGACGAGTCCACATTTCAAATTGTTTTTGGAAATTGTGGAGGTCGTGTCCTCCGGGCCAAAGAGGAAAAGAACCATCCGGACTGTTATGGACGCAAAGTTCAAAAGCCAGCATCTGTGATGGTATGGGGCTGTGTTAGTGCCAATGGCATGGGTAACTTACACATCTGTGAAAAGGCACCATTAATGCAGAAAGGTACATACAGGTTTTGGAGAAACATATGCTTCCATCCAAGCAACGTCTTTTTCATGGACGCCCCTGCTTATTTCAGCAAGACAATGCCAAACCAAATTCTGCACGTGTTACAACAGCGTGGCTTCGTAGTAAAAGACTGCGGGGACTAGACTGGCCTGCCTGCAGTCCAGACCTGTCTCCCGTTGAAAATATGTGGCGCATTATGAAGCGTAAGATACGACAACGGAGACCCTGGACTGTTGAACAGCTGAAGCTGAACATCAAGCAAGAATGGGAAAGAATTCCACCTACAAAGTTTCAACAATTAGTGTCCTCAGTTCCCAAACGTTTATTGAATGTTATTAAAAGAAAAGGTGATGTAACACAGTGGTAAACATGACCCTGTCACAGCTTTTTTGGAATGTGTTGCAGCCATAAAATTCTAAGTTAATGATTATTTGCTAAAAACAATCAAGTTTATCAGTTTGAACATTAAATATCTTGTCTTTGTAGGGTATTCAATTAAATATAGGGTGAACATGATTTGCAAATCATTGTATTCTGTTTTTATTTATGTTTAACACAACATCCCAACTTCATTGGAATTGGGGTTGTACAAAAAAAAAAAAACAACAACATTCAATTAAGAACAGCTCTACATCATTTCAAATTACTGTTAATGAGGTTAAGAAACATTTACTGGTAATGAACATTAGAACAAATGCTTGTTGATTGATATATCATGATTTGTAGTGTGTTTCTCTCTTTACATTATGAGAAATTATGTTACTGTTACTGTAATTCTTCAATTACTCAACCTAATTAGGTACCCATGAAGTGTGATATGTTGTCCCATCATAGCTTCTCATGTTGTTGTTGTGTAGAATTTTTAAGTAAAAATATTTATCCGGGCTATTTTTATATTTTATTTATTTTATGTTATTCTTTTTTATACACAGGTATGATCCTTTACAACGGTCAGAGGAGGACAACAGGAGCAGACTTCATTTCTCTTGGCCTTGTAGGTGGCCGTTTAGAGTTCAGGTCAGTTTTAGAATTAATTTAATTTCAGCATCACCAGCTTATATTGAGGAGGTGCCAGCAGCAAAAGCATCCATTGTGTCACCATAGGTTCGACGTGGGTTCGGGCATGGCTACTATTCGTGACCCCAACCCAATCAAACTGGGAGAATTTCACACAGTCGAGCTGCATCGCAACCTCACCCTGGGCTATATTGTGGTGGATGGAGGGGAGCCTGTCAATGGCAGCTCACAGGTACCCCTGTTGACGTCCCTGCTAATGTCACATGTGTAGTGTGTCTTTCATAGCTGCTCCTTGCCTCTCTTCAGGGAAAGTTCAAGGGCTTGGATTTAAACGAGGAGCTGCATGTGGGTGGTTACCCCAACTACACTTCTCTGGCCAAAACTGCTGGCATCAAGACCGGCTTTGTTGGTAGGAATTAAAAGTCTGGCCCTGGCAAAAAATGTGGCAAAAGTGATGTGTTTTTCACCTCCCATAACATGGACATGTGCAGGTTGCATTCGCCAGCTGGTCATTCAAGGTGAGGAGGTCCTCTTCAAGGATATGGATCGTAGCTCCACTGGTGTTACGAACTGTCCCACCTGCAAGGATCGTCCATGCCAGGTCAGCTTCTGCCTTGCATTCATAATGTGTTGACTGCTCCTTATACACATTTCATTGTTTTCATTTTTCTCTTCAGAATGGAGGGAAGTGCGAGGACTCGGACACCAGCTTGTATACATGCAGCTGTCCCAGAGGATTCACTGGCAGCAACTGCCAGCACCACTCTTCCCTTCACTGCCACTCAGGTACATGCTAACAACCAAGCGACCAGTGCAATCAAGTATGCAATGTCTGTGACCTTTTATGATTTGTCCTCGCAGAGGCCTGCGGACCAGACGCTACTTGCATTAATCGGCAAAATGGTCTGGGCTACGATTGTCGCTGCCACCTTGGCAAGTTTGGAAACAAATGCATGGATGGTAAGACAGAAAATCACCCTCGTCTTCCTGTAAATACTTGCACTTTTTTTTGTGAATGGTTCCTCTTCGTCAGGATGTCTTCTGGTTGCAACTATCAAATGATTTTCTTCACACAATGCAGACTGGAATTAGGCTAGAGAACAGATATCCTCTGGTCAAATCAGAGGATTTTGCGCATGTTTTGAAATAGACAAATAGGTTGATGCGTTGTCCCACTTCCTCATCATCCCAAGGGGAATTGGTAACCACTCCGCTGTTCAACGGGGAGGAGTCGTATATCTCCTACCCTCCACTGACCAATGTCCATGATGACCTGCGAGTTGAACTGGAGTTCAAACCCATTGAGAGAGACGGTCTGATGTTCTTCTGCGGCGGGAAGAAGATGAAAGTGGAGGACTTTGTCGCTATCTCCATGGCGGATGGGCATGTGGAGTTCAAGTATGAACTGGGCACAGGTAACGTAGACTGTGCTTTTCAAACTTTTGCATGCCAAGCCTCTTTTGTGTTACTGATTGTGGTCTAAAGTTGATACAATTGTGCAAGCAGATGACCTCAACATTCAATATGACCAGTATATGATTATGAACCAGTAAGGTTTGAAAAGATGTTGCATTGCTCATACTGTAGATCAATGAAAACAAGCATGAACACCAGCAAAATCCTCTTTTCAAAGATAATGATACGTTTTGGTTGTTATATATATATATATGTTTATTATTGTGTTCCTTAATTTTACTGGTGAAAATCTGCACCCATCACACTGTTTCCATACTTCTTAAATGAATTGATCTTGACAGTGGCAAGATACAGTATTAAGAAAAACTCCCCGAAAAAAACCATCTCATCGGTTTGATATGACTCATCCAGTGGGTCATCAGCAAACTTTTATCCACTTTGATATTCAGGCCAGGCAATCCTTCGCAGTCCAGAACCAGTTTCTCTGGGCCAGTGGCACAGAGTTGTGGCCGAGCGTAACAAGCGGGATGGTCACCTTAGAGTTGACCATGGTCCAGTGGAAAAGCGGACTTCTCCTGGAAAAGCCCAGGGCCTCAATATCCACACCCTGATGTTCCTGGGAGGTGTCCCCAACATTGAAATCCTACCAAAGCCTGCAAATGTCAGCGAGATGTTTAAGGGTTGTATTGGAGAGGTGAGAGCTCTTTAGCCAAATCATAGAAAGCCGCTACAGTACATCATTTCATGGATTTTGTTCCTTAAAATTTTCTGCACTTCCTGCTTAGGTCCTCATCAACAACAAGAAGGTGGATCTGTCCTACAGTTTTACAGAGAGTAGAGCAATCCACAAGTGTGTGGACACAAGCCCTTGTGACCGACGACCTTGCTTGAATGGAGGTCATTGCATGCCCAATGCTGAGTATGAGTACCAGTGCCTCTGTAGGGATGGATTTGAAGGTTTGTGCTAACAAATTTAGTTTATCTGTCTTCAAAATCATTTGCATGTAACCAGTGTTGGGGTGTAACTAATTACATGCAACTAGATTATATAATCTAATTTAAAAAAAATTATGTAATAGTAATCCATTACGTTAATGGGCAGAAATGTCTAATTAAATTACAGTTCCTTTTGGAAATTTCTATGATTACAATTTTACTTATATTTGAAAAATAGCTGCAGAAACTCAGATTTTTTTTCTCCAGATCATTTCCCCCTTCTAGAGGCAACACTTGTGATTGGCTCTCTCTGGTTATGTGCCATATTTTTCCAAAAAAGAACATTGACTTTTGAACAGTTTCGTCTTCATAATTTTGGACTTTTTTTTTGATAGAACTTTCACTTATCTGGGGTGTCATGTGAAGCGATATTGTCTAAACTGTGCATATTTGACATTAGGTCAGTATGGTATGGTAATTTTCCACATGCTGTACACATATAGTGCAACAAACAATTTTTTTATTATGAAATTACATTTCATCATGTTTTATCAGTTTGTTATTTGTGAACAAATATGTGGTTAATTCCAAAATAATAATGGACGGATTGAATGCACATTTTCAAGGAAACTTTCAAGGGTCCTGTTCATGAATTCATTCAGTCATCAAAATGTAATCAAAGTAATTATACTTATATTACTTTAATAAAGTAATTGAAACAGTTATACTACTATTACATTTTCAATTAAGAAACCAAAGTATTCTTCCCAGCACTGCATGTAATATGTTCCCACTGGTACATTTTGATGTCAGTTTTTTTTTTTTTTTTGCACACAATCTACTAGTTGTAAAACAGTCCGGAACGTTCCACTGATGATTTGGTTATCGTTATCCTGGTGACCCTACAGGTGAGCGTTGCGAGATCATCAAAGATGTGTGCCACAGTGACTATCAGTGCCAAAATGGCGGCAGCTGTGTTCATGGACACTGTGTGTGCCACTCGGGATTCGCCGGCCTCAACTGTGAAGAAAGTGAGTGTTGAATGCTTTGGTATTCTTGGTGTAAGGTTAAAAACCGAAACATGTTTTTGTGCTTTTTGTTGATTTATCATCCTTACGCAATGTGTACATGCTCATCGTGAAGTCAGAAACAAGCATATAATGATTCAAATTCACCAGTATAAAGCACTGGCGGCTCTCCTTAGTATTGCACAGCACACTGGGAGATCTCCCCATCCGTGCTTCACTGTGTCTTACCCCCTACCCTCTCATGGCTCTATATATCCTGCGCTCACAGGCAGCGTCTTCAGCTTCCCTGACGCCGCGTGGAATTCAGAAGCTAGCCAGGCTAATGGTACAGTATACGAATATTGAGTCTGACTGATCTGACCGTGACTAACAGGGACCCATTTGAGGCCCAGGGGCCCCATAACCTCCTGACACATACCAAACATGTGCCTGCAGTCCAACTGGGACTCACTTTGGAAAGCTGGGAAGGGGGACTCGGTATACTAAGAGCTAAAAGGACCTGCAGTTTTTCCATTTTACCAACTGGAATTGCCCTAATTCTTCTTTTCGTCATGTCATTTCATATAAGATGATAACTCTCATTGTTCTGCCTGCTGATGACAACTAAAGCTGCAATATTGTGTGTCCCCCTGAAACTGTCCAAATCCAAAGGTTGAATGTCCTCCATGTATGCACTTCTATTAACAACTTATCACACTTACGGTTGTCTGAATGACTTGTACTCTGTGCTGGGTGTTTTATATTGTGCATGGAGTCACATTTCTTGGTGGTCGGAGACGGAACGCGTAAAGAATATGATGTGATGACGAAATGATGACTCTGAATGGACTACAGATTTTCAATGTGTCCTCGTTTGCAAATTGAGTTTGATCTTTGAAGGCAGATCCCAACTCGGGTGATACTGCCAGTAAGGTTAAGGACATGTTAGAGGGAACTAATGACACAATCTTCCTGAAAATGAATGTAAATGCTACAGATATTCTCTCTATCACAGAATCAAGTGTACTACTTTTAATTTAATCCTTGACCATGTAACCCAGCTTGTCTCATCAGGTGTCAAAGTATTTGCCACTGGAGGGCGCCGTAACAGTGCAGATGAGCAGCTCGGCTGTTATTTAAATGCTATATTGATTTCTTTTTTTTTTTTTTTGTTCCTATCGCATGTAGATTCCCCCTACCAGTATGCGGCTCATTTTCAGAACGACGGATACATTGCCCTTCCTAAATCCATGATACAAAGAAGGTAAGTTTGTTTAAACTTGTTTGCTCTAACATTTGTTTTAAGTATGATCATATTTTTGATTACATATTTTTATGCTTCAGAGCACATGACTCGCCGGAGACCATTGAATTGGAGATCAATACCCTCTCCTCTGAGGGTCTGATTCTGTGGCAGGGAGTTGTAAGTCTTGATCTTAGTTTCCAACCACTCCTCATTCTAACGTTGCCATTGCTCATCACCACTGACTGACATCATGTGTAAAGAACTGGCTGTAAGGAGGGCGATGTTCATGTAACATTAATGCCATTGTTGTCAATTTAACGTTAACAATAATACCTCACTGCTGTTTGCATTCACCTCACTGGTTGCCAAACATTTGCACGGGCTCATTCTCATTCTTGACTGGGCCATCCGTGCGCATGCTCTGTCTATGTAAATGCATGTTGCTTCTCTGACTTCCTCTCCATTTCCTTCAGGAAACCAATGGCACACTCACTTTGCGAAAGATGCATGCTAGTAAAAAGGTATCCACTCTGACACGAGACACTCTTATTTGGCATGAGTGGACACGTTGGCTGTTTCTATACTAATATTTACAAATCACCATTTGGTTAATAACGTTACAACAATTTTTGCATGATGATTATGTTAACACAATTTTTGTATCAAAAGTGAATCTTCCTATTCCTAATGTATGCTACAGTATTATGAAAATTCTCAATTGGAAGCAGTCGTTCAGAAGTTGCTGGTTCACAGCATCGACTCTTTAGACACTAAACTAAACAATTGGACTTCCAGGAACGTGGCGAACACGGCAGAGGCAAGGACTTTATCAGTCTCGGAATTCACAATGGACACCTCATTTTCAGGTTGGGTTTTGCAATGCTGTAAATATACTTAATTGTATTGCTTTGAGCAAAAGTCATTCTGATGATTTATTGATTTTTCCCAGTTACCAGTTGGGCAGTGGTGAGGCGGAGATCATGTCGCGACATTCCATCAATGACGGACAATGGCATAAAGTTAAAGCAGTCAGGTACATTGCATTTTCTTTGGCATCAGCATGTACAAACTTGGGAATTTCAAAAATACTACAATTCTTTTGGAAAATGTCATGTTTGATCAACTACTAGTCATCCTGGAAATGCTAATGACTGAATAGCATTGAGCAAATACTTTTGCAAACTGTCACTGAAATTGTAACTCAGCCAACCTTGATGGACCTTATATTGTGCATTGGGGCACAGTCATGCTGGAACAGAAAAGGACATTCCCCAATAGATGAATAGAACCGTCTAAATTGTCTTGGTAAGAACAAGAATTAAGTAAACATATGTTCTCGTCCAACTTCTGAATTGATTAAATTAGTTGATGAAGGACTGTGACGGCATATTTGTATCATTGGCATTTTATTTCAGCCACTATGTTTACAATGTTGAGCATTTTTCAAAAGACAGCATGATGACATTCAGAGGCAACTGCAAATTGCAATCCGAAATGTAAGAATATACACTTATACTGTATATCAATAATAAGATGAATCACATACCACTCAAGTCTGTAAGAAGCCAATAAAGCTACAACAGGATAATATATGAGATACTGTAAGAGATCCACCTAACCAGCAAAGTGTTTGATCATCTGGCCACTGTGTTGAGACATCTACTGGCATTCTTGAGCACAAAGAGGAAGTGTAGTGCCGTTACTTTGTAGTGGAAACATGACAAAAATGGTCCACAGGACCCTTGAAAAAAGTTACGTGTACTAGTCAAAATGCGTGGGCAATACAAGCTGTGTTGGTTTCCTTCCCTTGCAGGACTGGAAAAGATGGCTACATCCAGATAGATGGTGGTTCTGTACTACATGGACAGTCAAAGGGAAAAAGCATCATGGTCAACACAAAAGGACACCTTTACCTTGGTGAGTGGAGCTCTTAAAAGGACCTCTAGCGTCCAAATGGCCTACATTTCACTAACAAGTTCTCTTTATGATTTTTTTTTTTTTGCTCAAGAAAGTGAAACTGGCAGTCATTTCCAATAATATCAATACATTTTGTTGAAATCGGTAAATATCTAATTGCCCTGGGAACGCCCCTTCTACACAATGCTAAAATCGATACGCCCCCGTGTCTTGATGTGACATTATCGACAGAACTGGAGACCATTAGGCCGCATATCTGAGGTGGTCAAAGGAATGTACTATACTATAACAGCGGTGCACATGCGTGGTGCGCAGGTGCGCATGCACACTGAAAATAGTAGAAGCGAATCATGATTAAGTATATCAGTGTGCATTTGTGTACCCAGCATTTTGGGTTTTTTTTGGGGGGGGGGGGGGGGGAGCGCAGCGGTAGACAGAGCTCGAGTAGTGTTGTCGTTCGCCAACAACTCATTCATACGGACAAACCTTTTGACAGAGGTGGGAGGATTCTCAATATTTATCACAGGAAAATAACCTGTCCTTAAAAGATCTGATCATGCTAGTCTCATGTACATTAATTAATCTTTAAAATTTTACACACATACAGCTACGTCAAGTTCATCCAGTGAGGTCGTGGGGTCAGAAAAAATTAGCATCAAACAAGATCTGGCGCTCATTTGAGAACCAAACCAAAATATTCGTGCACCCCTGACTATAAAGTGCCAGTATTTGGTCATATTTTATATATTGTCGCTGTCGGGCAGAATTCTCGCACCTCCAAAATGACAACTTTTCAGGAAAAAAAAAAATAAAACATTTTGATTGAGTTTCCAAACACCGCCTGCTCAAATTGGTATCATACCTAATATTGATTGCTGTCATATACCACTGCACACTCACATCAACACAACAGTACCCCCAAAAATTATGTTCAATGACCTAATTAATAGGCAAAAACACTCAATCACTAATTTATTATGCTGTGATTGAGTAAAAACACATGGTACAAACACGGCGCCCAGCTGTGCGGATCAACGTCAGCGGACATGCCGACACCCCCAACGTGCAAAAAAACAAACAAACAAAAAACCAACTTTTTAATACTTCACAAGAGCCTCTTATGTCATCTCTCCAAACCATTTTTCAAAGAGTCTTAGAGCCATGAGAAATGCAATAAATATAACAATGAGCTGACTAATCTGAATGAATCTGCATGCATTTACCTCCATGGCTCATGCAGCTTCCTTCTGCAACATAGTGATCGATTTTAATAAAACAAGCCTACTCAAATGTATCTAACCTCACCATTTTCACTTGTTATTGTCTAATAAAGCATCCAGACTTTAAATTTAGGCAACAACTTCACCACACGACATCCGCAGAAAAAGGAAATAGGCGGGGTTTTACAACACTTCTCAGACATTTTAAGCATTCGAGCATTTACAGATTTGTTCAAACTACTGTCACCACTTTAAATTGGTTAACATTGCTTAAAAATAACAGACAAAGTGAGGACAAACCAATAGTAACGTTTTGAGAAGCAACTAAGAACAGACTAGAATATGGAAATGTGCTCATCTCGACGCAGGTTTCGACGTAAATGTGGACGGATCAAAATCTGGTTGAAAATGAAACATGTAATCAAATATATGTCATCAGAAAACAAGCCTAAAATTACTACTGTGTCTGTTTTGGGGGTAATTTTTCCTCCAGACATCGATTTTAAGTCCAGAACTATATAATAAGTACAAATGTTCGAAGTATCAGATAGGTCCTTTTATGACCTGCACAACTACCGTAATTTCTCATGTATAATGCGCACCCATGTAAATACGCACCCCCAACCAAAGTTGACCTCAAAATTCCGGAAAACCCTTCTACCTATGTATAGTACATTTTTACAATGCATGATTTTGATTCTACCCATATGATCAAAACAAAGTATTATCTGTATTTTGTTAGTTTTTTTAAATAATTATTCTGAAGTTAAACACTGTATTTGAACACATAATCCTTTTTTTAATTTTATTTACTGGCTCTTATTTATAAATTCACAGCCCTACTTTTATTTAGTAAATTAGAAAACACATAGTTGTACTCATATGTTTGATTACCCAGGCAGAATTTGTAAGATGGGTGCAATTCTTTAAAGAAAACATGAAGGACCAGGCGAAACACATTTAATTTTAATGGGATTCAAATTAAACGGTCAAGCATTTCAGAAAAGCATTATCATTAAACAAAACATAACCATAAAGAAATTAATGATGGTTGTTGTTCATTCATCAGTCACATTAATATATATATATATATATATATATATATTTCACAAATTCTGCCAGGGTGTGTAAACTTAGGAGCATAACTGTACATATATGCAGTCATACATACCCCGTGTCATATTGGAATGAAAGTGTAGGCTACACCTTTTTTATAACCACTAGGTGGCGACGGCATTTTGGAATGAAAGTGTTTTTTATAACCACTAGATGGCGGCATACATTTATAAAATGTGACAGTGTTTTCCATTTGCCCCTATACCTATGTATTATGTGCAGTATTGACTTTTGACAATTTTTTTGGGGGGGGGAAATACGCATTATACACGAGAAATTACGGTACTTCCTTATAAGCGGTGTTGCACGTGCTAATTGGTGCAAAGGGGACTTTCATGAATGGTTAGTAACTAAGTGAATGTGTATGGTTGTGTGACAGGTGGAGCTCCGGACATGGCGGCCATGACTGGAGGGAAGTTTTCTTCTGGAATAACGGGGTGCGTGAGGAACCTGTCCCTGATGAACGCACGGCCAGAAGACCAGCAGGCCCAGACCATCGATCTGCAAGCCCACGCAGCTCACAGCGTCAACATGCAGCCGTGCACATCATAGACCGTACACAACACGCATGTGCAAAGACAAACTCCCAAATACACACATACCCTACACAGACATACACGCAGACTGTGGAGTGATTTTATCTAAACACTCAGAGAGACTGACACGCGTAGAACCTTATACAAACTTGGTGCTTAGCTGCTACCAAAAATCACCTTGGTGTGGTGAAACCAAAACAAATCAGAAAAACATTATTTCTTCTCTTCCTCATTTTTTTTATTCTGGAAGAAGGAAAAGGTGCAGTTTACATACAGTACTTTGAGCAGTAGTTTTAGCCATGAGAAATCAGATCCTATGGAGTTGGAGAGGTTTTTACAGCACTGAATTTTTATTTATATGCATATGAATATATATTATATTTGTGGGGGAAACTTGCAAACTAACCATAACTGCACTTCCTAGAAATTGTTCTGGCATCTAACACTGCTTAATCAGAGGTTTTCACCGTTGTACTACTATGACTTGATAATGTCTAAGATTTTCTTTCGTTTGGCGCGAGTGTGCTCGCTATGGGGACGGAGCACATGCTCGGAGCACATACAGCCGCATGCAGTTTCAGCACACAACTCAGGTCATCAACAACAACAAAAAAAAGATCTTTTTTTTTTACATTACCTTTCGAGCACTTGTGTTTTCCGTCTGTTTTTGTTCTTTTTTTTTTTACAAGAAAAGACTTGGTGCTAATTAATGTCAGACACTAGGATAGACCATAGTCATGTGGTTATTTTATTTTTTTAAAGGATATCTGACAAGATGGCTGATGTAGCTGCATTCTGCTACATACAGTACATGTGCCTTTTTACCATTCAGTTCATCACAATTTTGCTTTTGTAACAAACCAAGAAATTTTGACATTGATTTTCTCTGGGGTGGACGTACTGTTGTCTGCAAATGTTTTTATGTTAAGAGAGTTCAGAATGACTATGGCTTATGCTTATATTTACCCAAGTGCGTGTTCTTCAATTTCACGATGAAATTATTCTGTGATTAACACCACAGCCTTGTTTGATTGAGTAGATCTCAAAAAAGTGGTTTCATATTTTCTGTGTAGCTTTTGAAAGCCACTTGGGTAGGTCTTAGCATTTATTGGGAGTGCTTGTTAGCCCAGAGGTGCCTTGAGATGTTTGTTTTAGGGATGCTTTAATGAAATGTGTGATTTTGAGGCAGACACCAAATGTCAGTGTGTTCTTTGGAGTTGCTGTGACCCGTGTTGCTCCGATCAGGAATGCTCGCTCCTTGCACCCTCCCCACCTTTTTTTTTTTTTTTTTTTTTTAAAACAACACAGTTTTCTCTTTATGAGCTTAAAATGTTTAGATAAGCACCATCCTGTCAGTTAGCCCTGCTTCATTCTTATTTATTTTACGATGCCTCCTTTCACTCTACTGTTTTAGAGCATTGTTTTTCCCTCCTCTGTATATCAGGGGTTGCCTCCTGCATCTCCCCCTCAACGTTGAACACATCCCCCAATTTCCTCCCAGAAAAGTTCTTCCCATCATGAGGCTGAAAACCTATGTTCTAAAATTGCAGCAAATTGACACCATTTTCGTTTAAATGTGAAAATGTGATTGGAGATCGAGTCTAGGCTGTGGTCCAGTTTAGAAAGCGAGAAAGTGAAGTTCTGAAACTGAATTTCAATATGTACACTGTTGCTAAATGGAAGCTTTGTCATGTGAGATTTTTTTTTGTTTTTTTTCAAACCCAACATTGGTTATTGGTTTGAATTCTTTATAAAAGGTGCCCTTTTAGTCATGATTTGTTTTGTTTTTTTACGTTTTAAAAAAAATAAATAAAAAATTATTCTGCACAGTGACGGAAGATGGCTCAATTGGGGAAAAAAAATACCGACAGTATATTATGTTATGATAACCTGATGATCCAATGTTGAAACAACATGCCCCTACCCTTTGTGTTTCTTAAATAAAAACTAAATTCATGTGCTATTTGTAATATTGTGGGCTTTATTTTGTCACCCGGACATTGCTCCAGTATTTTTCCTGGATGGATTGCGCTGACATCCCATCATCGCTCCCAAATGATGCTGTAGGTTAGGTGATAGTGATACTGGGAACGTGGAAACATTATTCCCAAGCCCTTTAGGAAGTGGGATTCAGTGTTAAATTGCAGGTTACACCCAATTCAGTTCACTCTTTTCACACACTTCATTGTCTTGCATTGTTAGTAGTTCTTGGAAAACATTCAACAGCCATAGGTTCACCTCCCAAATAAAGAAGCCAGACTGATGGGTATAGTACCACATTATGTGTAAGTGATACAATTGAAAATAACTCAACTTAGGCTGAAAGAGAGTTTCTTCCAACAATGTGATAATTAAGAGGCACTTACATAAGAGGGGGACTTTAACCCCTCCGAAAGTCCACGTGGTAATCTGCAATAACAACAAATCTGCACCACATGAAAGAAAGACAGACAAACCTTTTGAGAGGCTTTGTTGTCTAACCCGTGATAACATCCACCGACTATGTAGTCTTGCATGCCAACCATCCCCCAAAATGCAATGGATCTGACTGAGTATGACACTGCCTTTTTATGGTATGGTATCTGCATCGTGGCCGACTGGTTAGCACATCTACCTCACAGTTCTGGGGACCGGGGTTCAAATCCCGGCCCTGCCTGTGTGGAGTTTGCATGTTCTCCCTGTGCCTGGGTGGGTTTTATCTGGGCACTCCGGTTTCCTCCCACATGCCCAAAACATGCATGGTAGGTTGATTGAGGACTCTAAATTGCCCGTAGGTGTGAATGTGAGTGCGGATGGTTGTTTGTTTTAATGTGCCCTGCGATTGACTGGAGACCTGTTCAGGGTGTACCCCGCCTACCGCCTGGAGATAGCTGGGATTGCCTCCAGCAGCCTGCGACCAAATGTGCTCTTGCACAGCCAGCCACATCTAAAAGGTGACATGTTCAAAACAGTGGAGATGATAATGCATTTCCATTGACATTTGACCATGGTTTCACTCCTTTACACCGTCCGACATATCCGTCTCATCTGTAGATCAGACCAAGTTTCTAGTAACCACAAATGTCATGATGGGACCTGGAGTGGACAGTGAACATCAACCCTAAAGTCAAAAAGGCCCAACACAATACTGTCTGCAAGCCTTCAAGGAAGCATGACTTGCCACATAAGCTTTGGTCCACTTTTACACGCAATTACATCAGTTCTTTTCTTATCTATATCACAGACTGCTACAGTGGTGTTGAAGTTGCTCAGTGCCCCCAGATCCATCTAACAGATTGTGTTCATTAGGGTCCTGTTTGGTTTGACATGTTAACTGCCTCATAACCTAACCCTTAAGGTGAGAGTTAAAACAATATATATATATATATATACACACACATACACACACACACACAGAACTTCTGGACGCATAAAATAAGGCAGCTGAACCGTGTTCATATCATTTCCTGACCTTTCTTCAGTGCAGCTGAATACTGGGTGGTGCCTCATGTCTTTGTGACCTGATGTATTGTGAGATCGATTTAGAAATGGGGTTAAATCAATTATAATCCAAAAACAATGGGACATTAAGACTTTCCCTGCTCCAGACGGACAATATCCAATTTTCAAACTGCTTTAACTGTCATATACTGCCCTGCAGTTCCATTATAGTAACCTGGAGGGCTCTTTGTGTCCTCTCGCTCTCTTTCTCCCCCCTCCCCTCTCTATTTTCAGCACGTGTCTCCAATCAGCCTCATCACCACCGGTGTTTAAGCCTGCCTGTTCCAAGAAATCCTCGCCAAAGTATTGCAGCCTCTCGTAGCGGTACTACGGCCCACTGTACTCAAGTAAGCCAGGCCAAGTCAAGTCAACAAACAGCTCAAAAAACTCATGAAAATAGGCAGAAATGAATCACTTATCTCAGATGGCTGCTCTCTGTAAGGAAGCATTATAGTGATCCATTTCAATTAAACAAGGCCACACAAATTTATCCAACCTCACTATTTTCACTCGTTATTGTAAAAGAAAACAAAACAAAAACATCCAGACTTTGAATATAGGCGATATACCTGCAGGCTTGCTTGTGACTGAGGCAACTGAGTATGTTAACTAATATGGGGAAATCAGATTTGCTTCTGGCGTTTACGTCACAGCTTAAGTAGGGTTTTGACCGAAATGTGGGCACGTCAAGCTCTGCTAAAAACCATCAGAAAATACTGAAAGCCTGAAGTAAATACTGAGTCGTATAAGGAGGAAATCTTTTTCTGCAGACATCATTTCTAAGTCCAGAACTATAAAATAAGTGCAAATGTTCACAGCATTAGAGAGTCCCTTTAAGGTCAACCACACTTTACCCATTGGTTGCTGTCATATTGAGGACACAGTGTTGTATTTCTTTGGATCACATCCCTCCCTGAGGGTGAGTTGTGGCACATTAGGCTGCGATAATCTGATTATTTTACATCCATTTTCAAGTGTGATTGATTGCAGGGTCTAGAGATGCCTCAGCTGTTCTTCCATTAATCTGTCCAAGTAAGATCTTGTTTCTATGCAGGAAATCACTTTTCGTGTTAATTCAATAGTATACTTTATATATGTATATATATATATATATATATATATAAACTGCCGCTTTGTCATGGTAAAAAGTTTTTAAATGTCATTTTGGATCATACTCACGGCATTTATTTGTAATATCTCTGCAAGTGTGTAAAAGCATACCAGTATATTCTTTTTTTCCCCAAATTGAACCACCTAAAAGTTGCAAACATCAAATTGGTCAAGGAAAATTTAAATGGATAATTCATTCCATAGTGGGCCTTACATAGCACTCACTGTGGTTTACCCTGCTCAAAAAGTTCTAATTACAACCCGGATTCCAATGAAGTTGGGACGTTGTGTTAAACATAAATAAAAAGAGAATACAATGATTTGGAAATCATGTTCGACCTATATTTAATTGAATACACTACAAAGACAAGATATTTAATGTTCAAACTGAAAAACTTTATTGTTTTTAGCAAATAATCATTAACTTGGAATTTTATGGGTGCAACACCAAAAAAGCTGGGACAGGTGGCAAAAAAGACTAAGAAAGTTGAGGAATGCTCATCAAACACCTGTTTGTTGAAAGTTTGGAACATCCCACAGGTGAACAGGCTATTTGGGAACAGGTGGGTGCCGTATAAAAGGAGCTTCCCTGAATTGTTCAGTCATTCACAAGCAAAGATGGGGCGAGGTTCACCTCTTTGTGAACAAGTGCATGAGAAAATAGACGAACAGTTTAAGGACAATGTTTTCCTCAACGTACAGTTGCAAGGAATTTAGGGATTTCATAATCTACGTTCCATAATATCATCAAAAGGTTCAGAGAATCTGGAGAAATCACTGCATGTAAGCGGCAAGGCCGAAAACCAACATTGAATGCCCGTGACCTTCGATCCCTCAGGCGGCACTGCATCAAAAACCGACATCAATGTGTAAAGGATATCACCACATGGGCTCAGGAACACTTCAGAAAACTAATGTCAGTAAATACAGTTCGGCACTACAACCGTAAGTGCAACTTAAAACTCTACTATGCAAAGCGAAAGCCATTTATCAACAACACCCAGAAACGCCTCCGGCTTCTCTGGGCCCGAGCTCATCTAAGATGGACTGATGCAAAGTGGAAAAGTGTTCTGTGGTCCGACGAGTCCACATTTCAAATTGTTTTTGGAAATTGTGGGCGTCGTGTCCTCCGGGCCAAAGAGGAAAAGAACCATCCAGGCTGTTATGGACGCAAAGTTCATGGGTAACTTACACATCTGTGAAGGCACCATTAATACTGAAAGGTTCATACAGGTTTTGGAGAAACATATGCTGCCGTCCAAGCAACGTCTTTTTCATGGACGCCCCTGCTTATTTCAGCAAGACAATGCCAAACCACATTCTGCATGTGTTACAACAGCATGGCTTCGTAGTCAAAGAGTGCGGGTACTAGACTGGCCTGCCTGCAGTCCAGACCTGTCTCCCATTGAAAATGTGTGGCGCATTATGAAGCATAAGATACGACAACAGAGACCCCGGACTGTTGAACAGCTGAAGCTGTACATCAAGCAAGAATGGGAAAGAATTCCACCTACAAAGCTTCAACAATTAGTGTCCTCAGTTCCCAAACATTTATTGAATGTTGTTAAAAGAAAAGGTGATGTAACACATTGGTAAACATGACCCTGTCCCAGCCTTTTTGGAACATGTTGCAGCCATAAAATTCTAAGTTAATGATTATTTGCTAAAAACAATAGTTTATCAGTTTGAACATTAAATATCTTGTCTTTGTAGTGTATTCAAATAAATATAGGTTGAACATGATTTACAAATCATTGTATTCTGTTTTGATTTATGTTTAACACAACGTCCCAACTTCATTAGAATTGGGGTTGTACATCTGAATCTTCAGGTTTTGACCTATATCACTGTTGATTCTTTAACAAGAAAGAAAAAAAGCTCAATTATCAAGTTTCATAAATTGGAACAATCAAGATTTCATTAGAAAATAAAAATTAATTCATTGAATGCCGTCTTAAATTCATTCACGGTTAATCGCCGATGAGTGATGCAGAATGATGGACAGTTAGCCCAACCCAACATCAACAGTGCCGTGCATTGTTTTTATGCCTAAAGTGAGAGTCAACCTTTGTGGGAAGTGCAGAAACACAAAACGCAGCACACACCCTCCACGAGATCCCAGGGGAGTAAGTCTATTGGTCAGAAGAGGAATCTAGACGACATGATCATCTACCATATTACATCCAGTCTGTGCGGGGCAGATGAAGCTTGTCAGTAAACTCTAAGACTTTATTTTATGTCAATTTATTTATAAATTATTATTCTTGCCCTCCTCAAAATCAGCGGCACAGTCATGATTTTATTTCAGGTAACTTGAGCTGATTTTTTTTTTCTTCTTACTGTATTTCCATAGTATTCACTTGCAAATTGAGGTTTTGCTGTTTTTGTTTTTTTTTTGTTTTTTTTTCTTGCAGAGCATTGCATGGTGTTTCTTTGTCTCAGGTAACAAAATGAAAGAGTCTTGAAACTTGTGTTACAAATAAAAAAATTACAAAATACTACACATTTAAATTAATATACTATTATCTTCTTACAGACCTGCACTCATCTGCCATCCATGCACTTGAAAGTAGGTTCCGTGTTCATGTTGTGAGCTTATTGATACTAAAGGAATGTGAGGAAATAATCAATAGTTTGTTTTCCCCAGTGTGTCAGACCGCCTGGTTTGATGATGGAGATGATTCAGGAGTAGGTGACTCTGAGCTCTTGACTGACTTGAGAAGGAAACATGGGACCATGATCTGTTCAGATCCAGTGGACATGGAGACTCAGACTGTTGCCGGGATCAAGTCTCAGCACACAAGGAACATCTTCCACATGTATGACGGTTTTTACCTTGATTTGGTCACATGAAGCCTGAGATGATCAGTTTACTTATAGTTACTGGACACGGGTCAGTGTGATGCAGTGCAACGGTTCTGCACTTGCAAATTGGAACCACAATAATAAACATTTCTGCATTTACTTCCTCTCAATTAAAAGCTGTTTTGTGATGCTGGTTGATTTCCAAGCTGTTCTAATCCCTAAATTATACTTTTTTTTTTTTACTATAGGAAATTATGTAATTATGTCAAAATATAGAAGTTAATTTTCATTTTTACTGCCAAAACCGATTTTTATTTGACATTTTTCTTTTTGGTTTCATTTCATACTGTAGTATGTACATGTATTATCTTGATTTTGTGATCCAACGTGATCAATTTTCATTTTTGTTGTGAGTCACTGTTAGTTTGGTGGGGATGACATTTATCCTGCCATTTGACACAGTTCGACTACTCGTTGAACTCAGAAGAATGGATGCTTGTGTGTGTTTTCTAATCCAAATTTCTAATCTAAATTTATTTCTAGAGCACATTTAAAAATTACAGGGTGGAGCAATTCATTAAGATGCATAGGATACAAAACAGCATAGCTTTACAGAATATAAAAACAGTAAAAGACTAAACAGTAATAAATATATAAATAAAACATGAAGCTGCAAGTGACAAGAAGTGAGTTTATAATGCGTGATTTAATGATGATGTTTTCAGCCACAGTCCATCGGAGGGCCTTTTGTGCCTCAACACAGAGCAAGTAGGGAGTTTGTGTGATGATTATAAGGTCAAGTTCACCTGTTCTGGAGAGTTTTGTTCAGGTATGTGAACAAAAACACAAACCAAATGATAAGTGATTCTTCATTTTAATGGTGTTTTGGGGTTCTAATTCCCACAGAGTGCCAGACGGGCTGGTTTGACCAGGATGACCCGGAAGGGCATGGAGATTTTGAGCTCCTCAGTGACCTCCTCCAAAAGTACCCCGGGAAGATCTGTCCTCAGCCAGTAGCCATCCAAGTCCAGACCGTTTCCGGAGACTCTGCCTCCAGTACGCCGGAGACATTTTTAAGGCGAGAAAATGTTCAGAAAATGCAGTTTAAGGACATGAGAGCCACAACCATTGAGTCACAATCTTTTCTTTACAGGCTAGACGCTGCATACGGGTTTGCTTGTGTGAATACAGATCAGACTGACAAGAGTTGTGAAGACTACAAGGTCAGGTTCACATGTCCCAAAGAGTTCTGTCAAAGTAAGTCAAGCTTCTTTATACAAAAAACATGCCTGGCAATAAGTCAGAACCACAATCTGCCAATCAGTGAAGAAATGTGGACGGATGTGAAAAATGATAATATTGTAATAATGTTATGAATCGCTATATTGAAAGAAAATTTTACTCTTGCAGTACCACAAAGTAGTGGTAGCGAATCTGCCTCAATGTTCTGAGGTTCGGGGGTTCGAATCTGGACTTCCCGTGTGACGATTACATGATTACATGGCTTCCTCCCACATTCCAAAAACAGGCATGTTTGGTTCATTAAAGACTCTTAAATTGTCCATAGGTGTGAATGTGGGTGTGAATGGTTGTTTGTCAATATGTGTACAGCCATTGACTGGTGACCAGTAACCATGCCTGCCCCAAAGTCAGCTCATATCGGCTCCAGCTCACCTGTGACCTTCATTAGGACAAGCGCTGTAGAAAATGGATGGAAGTACATTGTAGTTTATTATATGGATTAATACATGGTCTTGTGATAATTATGTATACTTAAAAATAAATTACAGTTTACACAGTTCTGAGGTCCTGAGTTTGAATCCGGTCTCCCCGTGTTGAGTTTGCATGTTCTCCCCGTGCCTGCGTGGGTTTTCTCCGGGTACTCCGGTTTCCTCCCACGTCCCAAAAACATGCATGGTTGGGTAATTGTCCGTAGGTGTAAAAGTGAGTCCTAATGGTTGTTTTTTTATATGTGCCCTGCGATTGGCTGGCGACTAATTCAGGGTGCACTCCGCCTCTAACCCAAAGTTAGCTGGGATAAATGCCATACATTCGGTTAGTCTGTCATTTGAAAATATCAACTAATACAACAAATGAATGCATGTTATTGCAAATTAAGCAAACTCTTACTTGGACACTAAAGGGAGAATTTTTCAAGTATGACAAACTGTTGTAAATTGTGACCATTCGCAAATCACTGACGGGAACATCCATCCAGTATCTACAGCACTTATCCCGTTCCAGGTTGCGGCAAGCTAGGGTCCATCCCATTTGATAACAGGGTCAATCCTACTCACGGTTTAGAATACTATATAGTACAATGCTAACAAGAAATTGTATCCAATACAGTATAGTCCCATGATCACTTAGTGGAAATGTATTGGTTCATGTCTCAGTGTCACAGGAGTGTCGCACACAATGGATCAATAGTGATGACCCATCAGACGAGGGTGATGTGGAGTCCTTGTATCGGCTCATGAAGACTTACCCTGGACAGGTCTGCAGAAATCCAATCCGAATAGAGGCCAGGACAACAAACGGATTGTCTTCCAAACTCACTGGAGACATCTTCCTCTCGTGAGTCCTTTATTTACAGTCCAACCAAAGAAGAAAGTAGCGGCGTGATTCTTGCTTTTGTCTCTTGTTGTGTTTGAAATTCCAGCAATGATGTTACTTTTGGCTTTGCATGCATCAATGAGAATCAGAAGAATAACCAACAATGTGCGGATTATGAAGTGATGATGACATGTCCCTCCGATTTCTGTCACAGTGAGTTTTTTATGCTCGTCTGTCTAAAAAAAAATTAAAAAAAATAATTACAAAAATCATCCAACCATCAAGATCCTAAATGTAAAAACTGATGCGGTTTTTTTTGTGTGTTTTTTTTTGTCTCTCCACTGACATGTAAAGTGACAGGTTGCAGGACTCGCTGGTTCGACCTAGATGATCCCACAAGCGATGGCGATTATGAGACTCTAGTCGAGCTGCAGAGGGTGAACGCTGCTGAGGTTTGCGCTCAGCCTGTGGCAGTGGAGGCTATGACAGTATCTGGCATCCCAGCACATGAGACTGGCGATGTCTTTCAAATGTGAGTGGATCAAGCAACAATGTACTCTTCCTGCACCAAAACAGTCAAACATTTGGCATTCAGCTTTCATTTTATAAATCCAAATCACCTGGTAATGATGGGAAAAGGGGATTTTTCTAAAGAGGTGTTTGGACAGAACCACCCTTATAATCTTATTGCAGCACTGTGACCAACACTATGGGATACTGTATGTCGTAGCAGATAATGCTTATTATGCACAACATTTTAGGTTACATAATGTTTCAAATATTTAAGGATCAAAAACGTTTATGCTACCTGAAGTAAAGTTTCAACTTTAAGAGATGTGTATTTAAGCTTTTGATGATTTGGGAGTTGAAAATCAGTGATGGATGGATGATATCCAACACAAAATTGCTAAAACAGCTGAGGAGAAATATATGAATGAATATTTACTGTCAAATGAATGTCAAATATGTACTGTATTAAAATTTCCAACCAAACTTGTTATTACTAATATACAATGTACTTTACAGGTATGATGCCACTCATGGCTTTGCATGTGTGAATCGTGAACAACCTGGTGAGAAGCAATGTCAAGACTACAAAGTCCGATTCACCTGCCCACCAGCCTTCTGCTCCATCTGAACCAGCAGTCTTGCAACTTTTATATTAGTCAAGTATAAGCAGCTCACACATCATCAGCTCTCAGTGGGGATTTTTATAGGATTCTTCATACAGTGTTATTGTGAAAAACAATTGAATGTAATGTGGCCAGAATGCACACTACCTTTACTGTTTGTCATATGCAACTGTATATATGCATGATATGAATGAATCAATTAATTGTTATGTTAATGCATGACCAATGCATAAAGCCATTTATTACACCCCAAATTAAAGTATTTTTTGGTTTTGTTCTGTTTTTTTATTTTGTTTCAAATAAATCTAGTAGAAGTGATTGCATCAGATAACTGAGCTTATGATTATGAATGCATGTTTAGAAGTCCATCAATTAAAAAAGGTGTGCCTACTTTGGTTAAAATTAATAAAATCAATTAGCCCCACCTGCCACAAATTAATATGCTGATTGATTGATTGATTGATTGATTGATTGACTGACTGACTGATTGACTGATTGATTGATTGATTGATTGATTGAACCTTTACTTATCCAGGTAAGGCAAACATTCTAATTTGCAATGCCGACCTGGCTGCAGACAGAAGAGTAAAACAAAGCAAAATAAAACCAAATACTCACTGACTTAAAATGTTTAAATGATGATATTTGTCATAAGCCATCCTGCAGTTGCTCTCTCTCTCCCCTCCCCTCTCTCTTTCCAGCACCTTCCTCGGCCGCGCACCTGTCACCAACCAGTCCTTGTTACCACCTGCATTTAAACCTGCCTGATCACGGAAAACCTCACCGTAGTAATGAAGCTTCCAAGCGGTACAACGGCTCCCCAGTCTCCAAGTAAGCCTACTCAATTCCTTGCCATCGTTCTGAACTTCGTGTTCTTCCTTGTCCTCAGTGTATCCTCCATGTCCCTCGTCAAGTGGATCTCTGCCAACTCGCCGTCAAGCCAGCCGCCCGTCCTCGTCACTGCCTGCCACGTACTCTCTGCCTCAACAACCCACCAGCGCATCTCAAGGACCACCTACCTTTCCATTTTCAATAAACTGTTCATCGCAACCTCTCAGCCGCCGCCTGCTCTTGGGTCCAGTCTCCATCCGATCGTGACAATATTGGGATGAATGATGTCAGTTTTATTATTTGTTAGAGAGTGTTCCAGTCCTATGGGGCAAAAAAATGAAAAGATTGACCAAAAGTAACACAGACTCAATAAAACTGCTGGAACAGAGAGTGTGGGTGGTGGTATGCATGGTGAGCAGAGAGCGAAGTTAGGTTGGGGTCTTGCCAATGAGTGTTTATCAGTTAAACATAGACCAGTGAGTGAAGAGCGAGCCTATTAACCAAGAATACAGTTCACAGTGGTAAGTGTTGAAGGGAGCACCAGTGACAAAGCGAATGGCAGCGTGTTTTGTGTTTATGAAAGAAAGTTTTTGAAGCTGATCTTTATAATACTGCACATCTCTGTAATATAGGATTGGGAGGACAGACATTTCAACAAGAAGCAATTTAGAAGAAGGTGTTAGTGAGAATATTTTTCGGTAAAGAGAACTTTACAAGAGAAACATATTGATGTGAGTTTCAAATGCCAGTGAACTGTCAAGCCAGATTCCTATGTATTTGTAGCAAGTGTGGAATTGAACGGCAGAACCATAAAGAGACAGAATATTGCTGGGCTGCATGATTAGTGGGGCGTTTCTGTTTAAGGCCATAAATTTAGTTTTTTCTTATGTTCAGTGACTGTAGACTAGAAGACCATTTTGATATTAGTAAAACTCGCCTGACGCACAGGACAATGTGGAGGGAGGAGCTAGAAGTCTAAGTAACGGTGTTGTCAGCATACAAATGGGCAAGAGTGTTACCGATATCATAGGTTATAATGTTGATGTAAATTTGGAAAAGTGTTGGACCAAGTACAGAACTCTGTGGCACACCTTTGAAAAGTGGTAACGTGTCTGAAAGAATACCCTCCACCTTCACTGACTGTATGCACCATAAAGCAGTATCTGTTTAAGAAAGTCGCACAGCTCTCATAGAGGCCAATATTCTGTCATCTTTCACGTAGAATTGAATGATTAACAAAATCAAATGCCTTTGCAAGATCCACAAAAACAGCAGCACAATGTTCTCTGTTGTCTATGGCACCTACAATATAATTTACCAATTTTAGCGTACCAGAGGTACGACTGTGTCCTGATTTAAAGCTCATATGCAGAGGGTTAAGGGCATTAAGGGTATTTCTTTTTTATTATTTGGGGAAGGCAGGGCAGAATAGTGATGGATCTGCAACTGATCAAATCCGTGTCAACACCTCCTTTAGAGAGTAGGATGATTTCCAATCCTTGGGGAACACTCCAGTTTGCGCCGAAAGGTTGACCAGATTGCAGATGGGGGCTGCAATGATGTGAGCTCCATAGAGAACGAATCTAGCCCATCCAGGCCCAGAGATGCATGAGTGTTTAGGTTGAGCAGCTCAGACGGTACATCCGACTTGTATAAATTGAAGGGAGAAGTGGGGGCGGGGGGGTCCTCAATGAATGAATCACGGATCCTGATATGACTGGAGAATCGGTAGGAGGAGATATCGATTCATCATATCCACAACTGGCTTTGGCAAAAGTGTTTGTTGAAGCAATGAACCATCTTAAACTTGTTTGTGACGACAATTCCGATTAGATTGACTTAAACTGATTACGAACTTGATAATGCTTTACTAGTGGCCAAAGTAGAGTCAGAGGATAAAAGCACTCAAATTTGTCAAAGGAATATGAAAGTAATGAGTTCTAAAAGGAAGCCAAATTTCAAAAATGAAAAAGTGGAGGTGCTGGTGTTGTCATGGTCTGTGTTTTGGTTTGGGTTGTGTTTAGTTTTGTTCCATGTTTTCCTGTGTTCCATGTTTGAAGTGTGCTCATTAGGTTGTTGTGTCCACCTGTTCTCGTCTACTTTGTGTCGACCAATCAGCTCTCTCCAGCCGCTCGTGTCTTGTCCAGGTGTTCCTCGTTGTCTCGTGAATCTGTTTGTATTTAGTTCCCTGGTTTCCCGGGTCTGAGTCTGCTGGGTCCACGTTAGGGCCAGTTCGTTGTATATATTGAAATAAAAGTTTTTTTGTTTTTGTTTGTCTTCAAACTAATTGGTCACCCTCCACAAGACACATGACAGGTGTATTGTCAAAAGGCACTATACACTACGAAGGCTGACTCTCACCAAAAGGCCACTCACTATGTGTGGGCCAAACTGCACATATGACGCTGCTGTGGGGCGGTATACACGTACTGCCACTGCGCTGAAGTTTAAAAAGACTACAGACCACCGTAAAAACAAAATCTTTGCATACCACAGGTATGTGAATGTGAGTGTTATGCTTGCAAGCCCGTATAGCGAGTGTTGCCTATTTTTTTGAAATATTGTTGAAGAAAATTTTAAAAAAAAATAATAACAATTGGTGATTGAGCACCACTTGAGTTCTATGTGTGCGCATGCCTGGCTGTGAAATACAATTGCAAAGATTTGTTTAAAAGAAGTGTAACTTTATATTTCAAATAAGATAACCAAGGCGCACAAGCACGCACGCACACACACACGTACGTGTACAGTACACAGGCTACAGTTTAATATAAAGGTCAAGCTTCATGCCAATATCGTGACGAAGTCAGCTCGGTAGCTTGTAGATGATCATATGCATATTTTTCTCAGAAATATATATAGCACTAGCAAATATTCAAAATCATGAGGGGAAAGGGTGGTAGTTTACCCAAGGGTGGGGGCAGGCGAGCGTCTTCCCCACAGTCATTCTTGTACAGTTTCACATATTGAAATAATTTTTTTTTTGTTTTTGTTTGTCTTCAAACTAATTGGTCACCCTCCACAAGACTCGTATAAATATTTAAACATATTTGTATGCATGCCCTTCCCCCCCCAAAAAACAGTCTTATTTTGTATTGCAGCATTTTTTTTTTTAAAGCCTGCTCTGCGAGGGCAAACATGTCACGACTCCAAAACAAATGGACAGTTTCCAAAAAGAGAGGTTTAATATACGGGCATAGGTCAGTACACAGGGAGGCAATCCAAGAAAGGCAACAGTATCCAAAAACATGAGGCAAAGAGGCGAGGTCGATAATCGGAACAGGGTCAAGTCTTACTAGGAGTCTGTGACGTGGAAACAAGGAATGCTGGAACGCGACGACAAGGTACAACGAACTGGCCCTAACATGGACCCAGCAGACTCAAACCCGGTGCGCAAAGCCCTTCAAGCGCAGGGTCAACGCCTCTCGAAGCAGGATGCTGCCCTCCACCTTCATCTAGAGGGACTGTCAAGGCATCAGGACAATATGATGAGACAGGTGGCCTCGCAGTTTGAACTTCTTATGAAAATGATTCAAGAGATGAAACCAGGGAACTAAATACAAACAGATTGACGAGACAACGAGGAACACCTGGACAAGACACGAGTGGCTGGAGAGAGCTGATTGGTCGACACAAAGTAGACGAGAACAGGTGGACACAACAACAAACATGGAACACAGGAAAACATGGAACAAAACTAAACACAACCCAAACCAAAACACAGACCATGACAGGTGTATTGTCAAAAGGCACTATACACTACGAAGGCTGACTCTCACCAAAAGGCCACTCACTATGTGTGGGCCAAACTGCACATATGACGCTGCTGTGGGGCGGTATACACGTACTGCCACTGCGCTGAAGTTTAAAAAGACTACAGACCACCGTAAAAACAAAATCTTTGCATACCACAGGTATGTGAATGTGAGTGTTATGCTTGCAAGCCCGTATAGCGAGTGTTGCCTATTTTTTTGAAATATTGTTGAATGAAGAAAAAATTTAAAAAAATAATAACAATTGGTGATTGAGCACCACTTGAGTTCTATGTGTGCGCATGCCTGGCTGTGAAATACAATTGCAAAGATTTGTTTAAAAGAAGTGTAACTTTATATTTCAAATAAGATAACCAAGGCGCACAAGCACGCACGCACACACACACGTACGTGTACAGTACACAGGCTACAGTTTAATATAAAGGTCAAGCTTCATGCTAATATCGTGACGAAGTCAGCTCGGTAGCTTGTAGATGATCATATGCATATTTTCTCAGAAATATATATAGCACTAGCAAATATTCAAAATCATGAGGGGAAAGGGTGGTAGTTTACCCAAGGGTGGGGGCAGGCGAGCGTCTTCCCCACAGTCATTCTTGTACAGTTTCACATATTGAAATAAAAGTTTTTTTGTTTTTGTTTGTCTTCAAACTAATTGGTCACCCTCCACAAGACTCGTGAAAATATTTAAACATATTGTATGCATGCCCCTCACCCCCAAAAAACAGTCTTATTTTGTATTGCAGCATTTTTTTTTTTTTTTTTTTTTTTTTTAAAGCCTGCTCTGCGTGGGCAAACATGTCACGAATGTGGAGTATTGCACTTGTCCCGGTCCCCACACATTCTTGCACGCTTTGTTTTACAAATGTTGCGCTCGACCATCATGACCGCCGGAGCGCAACTTGATGGAAACAAATAGAAGCCTGGGAAGCGTCACTTCCGGTGGAATATTCCAGTACATTTCGCCTTGCTCTTTAAAAGGTCGCGTCGGTGATGCTTCTGCGACGTTAACAGGTAGACGTGCTGCTAATGCTGCTGGCAGAATTTAAAAAAGGGAAAAAAAGTCACAACAGTGACAGCAGTGAAGAAACAGCGCAGAGTTCGGGGGGTGTTTAAAGGCATTTTATCGTTTCATTTGTGTACTCTGTACTACGTGGCGCTTATTTCAGGTAAGGTGATGTACGATGATAAACCTATAGTCACGCAAAATGCCGCTTTTAAAGAGCAAACAGGCTTGTATTGTTTGTGACGCAGTTGCGCCACTTGCAACAGCCTGCAGACATCTTGTCTCCTTCGTTACATCATTTATATGATTGCATTTGCACGGACCTGCTGGGACAGTAGCACGACAAATGTGTGGACAAGTAAAATGGTCGGTGCTGATGATGCAGCCCTATACGCCATCGCCTCATCAGCAGGTGCCAAATTTTCGAGGAGGTGTTTAAATGAAGCAGTGGCTCTTCGGTCATCTGGGAATGAAAAGCAACCCTTTAACAATAGTGCGGGGGATAAGAAGTTTTAAACGTTGATTGACTTCAATACAATGAGACTTAATTACGTTTGGAATATTTGGAACGTTTTCTCATTTATTTTCCCGTTGTCTTTCAGCTGTTGTGATTCAGAGACAGTCATGATCCTGCTGACACCCTCCTCCGGTAGGTCCACTGATTATTCCTCCCTCTATTCTGGATTACTGTGCACTTGTCTGGGCAAACTGGGGACTCATTCATGAATAAAATGGGATGGAGTTCTTTGTAAACCGGCATGTAGTCATGCAGCATGTGAGCCTGGATTTTTATCTTATGTTGTTTTAACCATTAATTTCATATAATGGCTACCCTTTATTAATTTGTCTTTTCCTGTCTTCTGATGAAGTGTTTTAGTCGTTACTAGGTGAAACAGTAGGGTCCTACGCAACTTCCCATCATTCTTTGCACTCATTATAGGCAGCAATCCAAATGACCTGCTTGAAATTGGCTGAATCTGTGTTGGTTGGGATTTACCCTTTTTCCAGTGGCATTGTTTTGTCTCAACTAGAATGCCCCTCAAACATGAGCTGCATGTTGCTCTTTTGTCATACTCACAAGTCTGTGGGCCTGACACTATTTTCAGGTGTAATGCTGAATGGGAACTTAGTGCCCAAAAATAGAATACAGTGAAATAAAAGCATGCTTTCAATTAAAAAGTTGTTCTTGGCTGTGTGCTCTTGTCTCATCCGCTGTTTTCTTTCAGATGAAGAGTCTCTTGAACTGCCCTGCCTTTGGAATCACAGGAAGTTCAGCGTGAAACTTGATGGGTTGCTGTAACGCAACATTTAAATCTACATTGTAATTTTTGAGGTCATAATCTGAGCACACTGTCTTGGACGGTACTATGACATGAGAGAAAGCCATACAAAAATGGATTGAAAACAAACATTTCTTTGTGGGGGCAGAGACAGTTTTCTGGCCAGGGCAAGCTGCAGGGTGTCAGCATTCATTACATCTTGTTGATTTAGTGGATGTAGCTGTTACTATAATCAGTATTGCAAAATTTAATCAGTGTAACACAATTAAGTCTAAAGAAAACATATTGCCTATTTAAAATACACTTCTAGTGTATGTTCTCTTTGCAGTAAACTCAATCAATGCAGGAAAGCTTTTTCTATATGTAAAAACCCATGCTACAGTATAGCACTCATCAATAGATTGGATCCATTAGCTGCTGCCACATTGTACAAGGTCACCACTTTTGATTGGCGCTAGCAGACAAATTGATCTCACGTCTGGTATGTGTCAATGCAGTTGCTGCAATTCACACTGTCACTGTAGCCAATGGTGTGTGTAGTAGTTACCTAAATGTCCATTGTTTGTCAACCCACACGAGCACCGTGTGTGTGTGTGAATGTGTGTGTGTGTGTGTGTGTGTGCGCGCGTGCGTGCGTGCGTGTGCGTGTTAGAGAGATACACCTGATAATGTTTGACTATATCGGTGAAGCTTTTGTCAAATACTTATTAATGCATGTAACGATAAAACCTAATGAACCTTAGCTTGTGTGAGAGTAGCTGGGAGGGGGACACTAATGATGCATGCTGGAGGCTGCACAACCCTGACTAAATTAATGCATTCTTTTGATCTGAAAATGGATGAATACTGTTTATTGTATGGTCAGTGTCTGTCCAATAAACATACATCTTGGTAAGTAATGTTTCTTTTACATTAGACAGGAGACTCAGTTTCATATAACGTGTCACCTAATATCCAGTAGGACATTTTTTTTCAAATATCCATCCCTCCATCCCTCCATTTTCTATACCGCTTATCCTCACTAGGGTCGCGGGCGTGCTGGAGCCTATCCCAGCTATCTTCGGGCGAGAGGCGGGGCACACCCTGAAATGGTCGCCAGCCAATCGCAGGGCTTTTTCAGATATCAATTAAACTTATTTTTTCTAGATTTAGATGTATTATTTTTACTTTTTTTCACATTTTACAGCAGAGATTTGGCTCAGACTGGGACAAATGATTCACATTTAGACACTTAAGCCGGTATGGTTGTGGGTTGGGTTTTTTAGCTTGAGTCTGTCAGAGGGTCACCCAGATGGCTACTAACTGCTACTGTCATATGGTCTTAGGTCTCTTCCAGTGCACCAACAAGTTCTTTCTCAGTGATCAGGCCACAGGACTCCAGATCAAGGAGTTTGCTCGTAGAAATGCTGCAAATGCCCTATCAGTTGCCAACATGATCATGGGCATGGCCTCCATCCTCAGCAGTCTTGATGGGTGAGTCAAAAGTTCCCGATTGACAGGGGTACATGTAAGTAGTGCACAGGTGCGCACGTGCACTGAAAACTTTAAAAGTGCACCAATTTCGATTTTGCAGGAGAGAGTAGGGGTGCGCGGTCTATACAGTACATGTGGTGGACGGTATAAATTTGGCCTTCGGCCCAATCGCGATAATGTTTGTTGAGGACATCATTGTATATGCCTCAGTGTGAAACAAGCACAACTCAAGCACATCTGACCACGGTGCTGAAGGAACTGTCAGCACACACCTTCTTCTTCTTTTCCTTTCGGCTTGTCCCTTTAGGGGTTGCCACAGCGCGTCATCCTTTTCCATGTAAGCCTATCTCCTGCATCCTCCTCTCGAACACCAAATGCCCTCATGTCTTCCCTCACGACATCCATCAACCATCTCTTTGGTCTTCCTCTAACTCTCTTGCCTGGCAGCTCCATCCTCAACATTCGATTCCTCTCTGGGTACTCTGTCATAGGCTTTCGCTAGATCTACAAAGACACAATGTAGCTCCTTCTGACCTTCTCTGTACTTTTCCATCAACATCCTCAAGGCAAATAATGCATCTGCGGTACTCTTTCTGGGCATGAAACCATACTGTTGCTCGCAAATACTCACTTCTGTCCTGAGTCTAGCCTCCACTACTCTTTCCCATAACTTCATTGTGTGGCTCATCAACTTTATTCCTCTATAGTTCCCACAGCTCTGCACATCACCCTTGTTCTTAAAAATGGGCACCAAACCAGCACACTTTTCCTCCATTCCTCAGGCATCTTCTCAAGCGCTAGAATTCTATTGAACAAGCTGGTCAAAAACTCCACAGCCACCTCTCCTAGATGCTTCCATACCTCCACAGGAATGTCATCAGGACCAACTGCCTTTCCATTTTCCATCCTCTTTAATGCCTCTCTAACTTACCCCCTTACTAATCATTGCCACTTCCTGGTCCCCCACACTTTCCTCTTCTACTCTCCATTCTCTCTCATTTTCCTCATTCATCAACTCCTCGAAGTATTCTTTCCATCTATCTAGCACACTACTGGCACCAGTCAACATATTTCCATCTCTATCCTTAATCACCCTAACCTGCTGCACATCCTTCCCATCTCTATCCCTCTGTCTGGCCAAACTTGTATAGATCCTTTTCTCCTTCTTTAGTGACCAACCTGTCATACATGTCATCATATGCCTCTTGTTTGGCCTTTGCCACCTCTACCTTTGCCCTATGTCGCATCTCAATGTATTCCTTTCGCCTCTCCTCGGTCCTCTCAGTGTCCCACTTCTTCTTAACTAACCTTTTTCCTTGTATGATTTCCTGTACTGTGAGGTTCCACCACCAAGTTTACTTCTCTCCTTTCCTGCCAGAAGATACACCAAGTACTCTCCTGCCTGCCTCTCTGATCACCTTGTCTGCAGTAGTCCAGTCTTCTGGAAGCTCCTCCTGTCCACCGAGAGCCTGTCTCACCTCTTCCCGAAAAGCTTCACAGCACTCGTCCTGTCTCAGCTTCCACCACATGGTTCTCTGCTGTGCCTTTGTCTTCCTAATCTTCCTCCCCACCACCAGAGTCATCTTACACACCACCATCCTATGCTGTCTAGCCACACTCTCCCCTACCACAACCTTACAGTCGGTAACCTCCTTCAGATTACATCGTCTGCACCAGGTGTAATCCACTTGCGTGCTTCTACCTCCGCTCTCGTAGGTCACCCTATGTTCTTGCCTCTTCTGGAAAAAAGTGTTCGCTACAGCCATTTGCATCCTTTTTGCAAAGTCTACCACCATCTGTCCCTCCAAGTTCCTTTCCTGGATGCCGTACTTACCCATCACTTCTTCATCACCCCTATTACCTTCACCAACATGTCCTTTACAATCTGCACCAATCACGACTCTCTCTCTGTCTGGGATGCTCAGAACTACTTCGTCTAGCTCCTTCCAGAATTTCTCTTTCACCTCTAGGTCACATCCTACCTGTGGGGCATAGCCACTAATCACATTATACATAACACCCTCAATTTCAACTTTCACCCTCATCACTCGATCTGATACTCTTTTCACCTCCAAGACATTCTCAACAGCCAACTCTTTCAAAATAACCCAGAATCCATTTCTCTTCCCATCTACACCATGGTAAAATAATTAAACCTAGCTAAACCCTAAAAACTTCTTGCCTTACACTCTTTCCACCTGGTCTCCTGGACACACAATATATCAACCTTTCTCCTAATCATCATGTCAACCAACTCCCGAGATTTTCCTGTCATAGTCTCAATATTCAAAGTCCTCACATTCAGTTCTAGGCTCTGTGCTTTCCTCTTCTCTTTCTGCCGAAGAACCCGCTTTTCACTTCTTCGACTTCGACCCACAGTAGCTGAATTTCCAACGGCGCCCTGCAGGTTGACGGCGCCGGTGGTGGACGTTGTTAACCACGACCGATGCGGTATGGAATTCTTTGGATGAACGCTCATATTTGTTTGGCAAAGTTTTAAGCCGGATGTCCTTCCTGACGCAACCCTCTGCATTTATCAGGCTTGGGACCGGCCTAAAGTTTGCACTGGCTTGTGCCCCCCATAGGGCTGCATTTGTCAGCACACACCTGACACCATTTAAAGTGCCTCTGATTAACCACAAACAAAGTTCAGTTGTTCTAGTGGGCTTTTACTTAAATTTTTTTGCATTCTAGCAGAAGCCTGAAGGTGTTGTGCTAAGACTGACAGCTATTTCAAACTGTTCGTAATTCCCTCCACCTTAAGGCCCCAGTTCCAGCTGAAGCCAGTGCCAAAATATTATATGCTAGTACCACCATGCTTCACTGAAGGTACTGTATAAGGTTCTCATGGTTATGAGCAGTGCACGTGTGGCAAAATGTGTTCTAAAAAATTTTCTGAACACAGCCATGTCACACTTATAAGAGGGTGTGCCCTTTCATTTATTAGGGGGGCATTTTATTAATTGTGTACATGATATGCAGAACATATTCGTCCTAAAACTTAGGGATATATTAAGGAAAGATACCAAATTATTTTTGAATGGGTTTTCTTTTAATGTTGTTTTTTGCCCCTTAAGGGTTATATGAGTTAGGTCACCCAAACATTTAAAACAAGTTCCAAGTTCTATAAAAGACAGAATAAATAAGGTCAAGACACTTTTTGAAGGCTTAACATTGACGTATCCTCTTGTATGTTGCTGCTTTCAAATACAGTAACTTTGTTTTGTTCAGGCACCATCATGCAGCATGTTGGCTGGTTCTTATTGGCTACCTGCTGGATTTGGCAGATGGAGCTGTTGCCAGGCGACTTGACGCCTGCTCTGCCCTGGGTAAGTGGAGTGTTGTGGTCGATAGCTTGCCAAAGATCAACTTAAAATGGGGCACTGGCCAAGCTCTCTGCTCAGTGCTTTGTTCAAGTTTTCAGTTTGGCAAAACACACAGCTCCCAGCTGCAGGAGACTAAGGCATTTACTCATCTGGATTGTCTTACAAAGTCTGTAACAGGAGGTAAAAGATAAACGGAGGTATGAGACGGAATGTCTATCGCTTTTAAGTAATGCATTATTCATTAAAGTTCAGGTTTAAACACATTTTTTTTTAAAGTTAGAATTAAATGTTCTTTATTAATTGATTTACATTCGACAAATCAACAAACCATGACTAGGTAGCTGAGGTAAAAGGTAATATATATATACTCTAGCATACCTGGATATAGTTTAACATTTTTACAGTTATCAGCTCAGCTCTCATCACATTTCCTGTTAGCACTCTACCACCCAAATTTAAATCCATCCTCAAACTTTCAGGAGATTTTTGGTAATTTTAGAACTACATCTAGTTTTACGTACATGGCCAGTTGCTCATTAAATTGACTTACGTGCAGGCAGCATGGTCTTCAGTTCTCACTTAGTGACGGTGTGAATGTGAATGGGTGTCTGTCTCCATGTGTGAAGTCAGCTGGGATACACTGCAGCTCCACTCAACAGCATTAGCCGTATAGAAAATGGATGGATGGGCAATATGGCCAACATAGCTGAGTTCAACTAATGATACACGCTCCTTGCTGCTTTCTTAGCAGATTTAATTTTTAGTCAAGCTTCGGTTAACTTTCATGGCATATTGCTATATGTTAAGAATCCTACACATTTTGCTTCGTCTAAGCTGGGGCCAAAATACATGTTGTTATGTATTTTTGGTAACGCTTTACCAGGTATCATTTTCAGCAGATTTTGGTCCCTGTGTACACATTTTCTTTTAGATCAATAACATATCAACCTAATTCTAACTACTGGTGGCCATATTCTCAACTTGGCGCGTAACACTTTTGTTAAGGGCCTGGACTTGTGCACTTTTCATCTCCATGGATTCTCCCATTCAGAATAAAAAAATGAAATAATTCAGCAAAAGTAATTTAATCAGAATTCTATGCTTGTGACTCAATGCATGTTTAAAGGTCCATCAGTAAAAACCTACCAGTTTCATGTAGGCATATAAATAATCAGATCTAGTTTTATATATATATATATATATATATATATATATATTATATTATATTTTTTTATATTTATTTATTTATTTTAAACTCCAAAGGCTTGTCTTTAAAGGGACACTATGTAACATTTTTAGTTCTTTATTGGCCAAAATCAATGTCTGTGTTTATACATGTGCTATCATTGGTTTATTATGACCTCTAGTAATAATCTGATACATTCTTGTCAGCGAAGAATTTTAGATTTATTTATACATAAGAGTGATGACCCAGTAGGGGAGCACCATGACGGTCTGCCATCTCGAAACTGAAGTTGCCAGCTTTCTCCTCTACAAGTAAGTCAACACTGCATAAATGAGCATGAATTTATGCAGTGTTGACTTTTTCATTCGTTTTTGTTAAACAGTGTTGTTGTTCTACCGTTGTTGCAGTACGTGTTTGAAAAAACTGAGGGTCCAGAGTGCACTATTTGTTTTGATGTAATGCACAATTTCAACGCTAGTGGGAGTAATCCCTACACAGTGTCCCTTTATATGCTGGTCAGCAACATGTTTGCAGCAGGATCTTTCCACGCAGTTGTCATAAAAAATTTAAAAAAAAAACGTTGTGAAAATGTCTGCTAGCTGTGATATTCTCTTAAACACTGTAAATGACACGTTTTAGAGCGACTATATTTTTTGTTCAGTCTCTCTGTGTGGTTATGGTTGTTGGGGAATTTGGTTTAGATTGCTGAAATCAATTAGCTTGTTAAAGCACCAATAAGGCATGGGGGTGAGCTGAGCCTTCAAGCCAATGTGTAGGTGTATCCCAACGATGGCATACTGCACGAGACTGCGATGAAAAAAGAAAGAAAGAAAGGAAAAACTTCACAACAGTGACAGTTTGAATACATTTGATTGCTTTCTGTAAGTCTCGTTTACAATATTATGAATATGTTTGACATATATTGTAACGCTGCGATTGGCTGGCAACCAGTTCAGGGTGTACCCCGCCTCCTGCCCGATGACAGCTGGGATAGGCTCCAGCACGCCCGCGACCCTAGTGAGGAGAAGCGGCTCAGAAAATGGATGGATGGATATATTGTAACGGCACCCAAACCTCAAGTGCAATATGATGTTTCACCTTCACAAGACGCGTGACGTACGACCTCTGAAGCGCGTGGTGGGTGCTTAAGTTGATGGGAGAATACACGGCAGGCTAGATTTGACATGAAACACCCACATTTTAAAGTTTGTTCAACCTCGCGTAAAGGTGGATGGGAGAATCTGCGCAGCCGTTAAAGCACGCCACTGCGCCCCTTTTCCCTCTTAAACACGGGAGTTAGTGCTTTGAGTTTTTGTGCGGTTTTGCCATTTTAAAAGCTCAGCACTTCAGCAAGCACTCGCCAGACACAATAACCGTGCACTTTTTCTCAAAAGCCCAAAATAGTTCTGAGGTGCATCACCCACAGTTCTTTGTGTCGGTGCTGTGTTTTTCTGCTTGACTGTGCAGGTGGATGTTGTTTTGCCCCTCACGTATTATGTCAAATGAACTTTGTGATCAGGCAGACAAATTCCATTGGATCACCTCTCAATTGTTCATGTTATCCCATTGCTTTGGGTTCTCTGCATATCTGAAATTGTTAAAATGGTTGACCCTGGGCTGCAGAATACCATCGCGTTCATTCCAGCTGTGGCCCGACTCACCTCTTCCTCTTCTGCTGAAATGCACGCTTGCTTCTCCTGAGGGATAAAGAGAAAAGGCAGTGGAGAATGTTGTTTGTTGAGTGGCTGCTGACGCTGAAATTCCCACATTGCCGTTAAGCATGCAGAACATTCTGTCCAAGAAAGCGCAATAATTATTGTAACTGTTCTTTTTTGTCCCCCCATTCTTTCTCAAGGTGCAAAGCTGGATGACTTTGCCGATTTCACAACATTCGGGATTGCTACATCCCTGCTCCTGAGGACACCTGACTTGCTGGATAACATCCTGTGCATGTGCTACGCCCTCTCGGTTTTTGTTCGCCTCTGTTTCTTCTCAAGTGGTGAGTCTTTAAAACTGAGCGTTGCTTCTGAACACACTTACTGTAGAGTGCATAGATGATGAGTTGGCAGGGTTTTTGGTTTCTGTGTCCCTTCTTCAAGCATTCTTTTCAATATATATGGGATGCCTCCATTGAATGCATATGCCTTTTTTTATTCTCTTGAGGGGGAAGAGATGGCACAAGGTTTTTTATGGGTCCAGGGACCCCCTTACCTGGTAGAAATTCTTCCAATGACCCCCTCATAATCTTAACCCCAATTCAACATTCTGTAAGTAGCTAAACTGAATAAAGACAAAATAAAGTTGATGAGCAAGAAGAAGATGAAGAAGAAGATGAAGAAAAAGAAGAGGGTTACCGTTATTGGAAAGAGTAGTGGAGGCTAGACTCAGGACAGAAGTGAGTATTTGTGTGTAGCAGTATGGTTTCATGCCATGGAAAAGTATGCATTATTGCATTATTTGTTGATGGCGACGTACAGCGAAGGTCAGAAGGAGCTGCAATCTGTCTTTGTAGATCTAGAGCAAGCCTATGACAGAGCACCTAGACAGGAACTTTGATATTGCATGAGAAAGTTTGGCGTGGCAGAGAAGAATAGTGCAGAGAGCTCTACACTGTGAGCCTTTGCAGTAAAATTGGACCAATATTATACTGTATTTCTATTGTGACGTACAGTATATTACTGTAAAACGCAATGCACCATTGGAGCAAAACCCCAAAAAATACAGCTCTACTGTGATCCATTTTTACTGTAAACCATGTTTCATCATGGGAACGAGGACAGAAAAATGTACAGGTAGCTCCCATTGTTTTGTTCGCCGCAAAGAAAAATGTTCCTGCCAGCCAGCAAGTTCTGGACAACTTCCACTCGACGTCTGCCACCTGACTATAATTTACAGTGCTAATTTACTGGATATTAATTTACATTATTATGCTGAATTAATTTGCAATATCTTACAGGATTACTGCTGCCAGTAAAACACTGTAATTTCTACAGTAAGAGGTTTTACAGTGTAGGACAGGGGTAAAATGTGGTGTGGGTGTGACGGAGGAGTCGGGAGTGAAGGTGGGACTGCATCAGGGATCAGCTCTAGGCCTCCTCCTGTTTGCAATGGTGATGGAAAGTGGCCATCGAGGCTAGACTGGAATGGACCATGATGTTCACAGATGACAAGGTGATCTGCAGTGACAACAAGGAGCAGGTGGAGTAATGCGCTGGAAAGGAGAGGAAAGAAGATTAGCCAAAGACAGAATATGCAGTATGTGCATGAATAAAAGGGGGAAGAGTAATGCGACAGGGAGAATAGACAGTGACCGTGGACGACTTTAAATACTTGGGGTCAGCAGTCCAGAGCTATGATGAGAGTGGAAAAAAGGTAAAGAAACAGATCCAAGTAGGTTGGAATGGGTGGAGGAAAGTGTCAGGTGTGTTCTGTGATGTAACAGTATCAGGTAGGATGAAAGGAAAGCTTTTTAAGACAGTGGTGGTGTCAGCCATGATGTACGGATTAGAGACAGTTGCACTGAAGAGACGACAGGAGACAGAACTGGAGGTGGTGAGGATGAAGATGTGGAGGTTCTCTGTAAGAGTAACCAAGTTTGATAGGATTAGAAATGAGCTCATCAGAGGGACAGCCAAGGTTGGATGTGTTGGAGACAAAGTTAAAGCGACCAGACCGAGAGGAGAATGTATACTGGTAGAAAGACGATGACCGAGGGTTGATCGATGTTGTGTGAAAAGACGTGAGGGCAGTTGGTGTTAAAGAGTAGACTGCAGAAGAATGAAAAATGACAACACACTCTCTGGGGAACCCTAACGGGACAAGCCAAAAGACAAAGAAGATAAAGTACCTATTTTTTTTAACATTTCAACCTAAATATTTATATTTTCTCAGTTTAGCGTTTCGTATCACTTGATGTATTTAAAACTTTATCCATTGTCAAGAGCTATAAATGCTCTGCATCAGTCACTTGTAAAGTGACAGAATTTTGCGTAAAGTGACTGATGCGGGGATGAAAAGGTAATGTGATACGTCACAGTCATATCAGAGCTTTTAATTGGCCCAAAGCTAAAGGTAGGGAGGAGTAATTGGTTTAGTACTGTATGTTTGTTTTATTAGCGTACCAGTCCCCATTTGTAAGGTATACACTTTTTAAAAAATGTTATGGCTAAACAATTTATTGGAAATTATTTTGCGGAACCCCAACCCACAGCCCACAGACCCTTGGGGGTCCCCGGATCCCAGTTTGAGAACCCCTGAACTCGAGAATTCTTCATCTTGCTTTGTAGGGATTCCGTTCATGTATCGTGGACTGCCATGCATCTACTCCTCGGCCATCCTAGCCAGTGCCTCGCTGCTGTCGGGCGGCAACACGGCCATGCTGCGAGTCATCGCTGTGGCCATGATCCTTTTCATGATTAGTCAAAGTTTCTACCCTCACGACCGAGTGCTGGAGTCCCAGGCTTGGAAGAAGGTTGTCTATGCTGGGGGTAAGTCCATTTACTAAAGCCTTTTAATTCAATGCTATTATTTTATAGTACTTCAATGTGATGAATAATATTATGTTAGTTCAATGCAATCAATTGTGAATTGGTAAGTGGATTTGTTAAAGACATCAGTTTGTTGTTCCTGTAAAACGCTCACTGTTTAGCGCTGAGCACAATTGCAACCGGACATATGCAGATTCTTTTGACCCCAGCAACCTCAAACAAAACTTCATCTTTCACTTTCAAAATCAGTAGAAGCCTTACTTTTGTATATAAAAGTAATATTTGAAGTTGGAACCAGTCCATACACAAAAAGGTGCCTAAAAGTATTGATCAGTTCATCCATCCATCCATGTTCTGTACCACTTATCCTCACTAGGGATGCGGGCGTGCTGGAGCCTATCCCAGCTACCTTTGGGCGAGAGGCGTGATACACCCTGAACTGGTCGCCAGCCAATCGCAGGGCACACATAAACAAACAACCATTCGCACCTATGGGCAATTTAGAGTCTTCAATCAACCTACCATGCATGTTTTGGGGATGTGGGAGGAAACCGGAGTACCCGGAGAAAACCCACGCAGGCACGGGGAGAACATGCAAACCCCACACAGGCGGAGCCGGGATTTGAACCCCCATCCTCAGAACTGTGAGGCAGATGTGCAAACCAGTCGTGCGCTGCCTGATCAGTTCCAATTTCAAATATTTCCTTTACACAGTGTGTCAAAGTAAGGCTTCTACCTTCATGTTGTTACTCAGAGCAGCATTGAGAATCAGATATTTTTTTTTTTTTACCGGAATAAAATATTGGACCGTTGTACTGTAGAATGCTGCATTCTTCATTTTTATTGAGTTCATTGGCAGGTTGGAGAACCAACCACTTACAAATTCAGTAATCTTTTTACCATGTTTGTCACCAAAGAAATCACTCTTAATAGGGAAACGTGTTTTTACACACAATTTTGCAATTGAATTGCTGCTATGTATCAAATATAAAAATCCCATATTCAGTATATATCAACAGCACGATATGCAGTGTATGTTGGGGGCCTGGCTCCTGTCTCTCATTTCTTTGACATTCACTTTATATCCTCTCTTAACGAAATTATATTTTTTGTTCCCCCACTCCCACTTTTCATTTTGTCTGCTTAGGGGTCGTCATGCTGTTCTGCTCGTTCTTCCCTCCTGCTTGTGTATACTATCTACTGTGGTCTGTCTCCTATATTTTGTTCCCAACATCCCTTTGGAGCAGTAAAGTGTAAAATCAAGAAGGTGGGCACTTCCAGGCTGCTGCTAGCTGCCATGGAGGATCCAAGCTCATTTACCTCAAACAAACACTATTTAACACTACCAAACACTATTTAAGACTACATTTTGTTATTGTTGGATGTGACGCCATGGAGGGAGAATCCAAATGAGAAAGACAGTCTCCTGACAGGATTAACTCTCATGCTGTTTTTCACTGAAGGTAAACAAGAAAAGATTAGATTTCCCACCCCCCACACCACTCACCTCCCTCCAAAATTCTGATGTCTCTGATGTAATCTTCCAACTACAGTCTTAATCCACTTTCTTATCAGTGTTGTGCAAATGGCAGCAGTGAGTGCCAAATAAACTGAATGGCATGTATGCATACGTTGCATTCTGTAATCTGTAATCCAGTAAAGAACTCATGAAACAGTATTTCAGTATTCACGTTCAGATGAAGGTTTGCGGCGGCACGGTGGCCGACTGGTTAGAGCGTCAACCTTAGAGTTCTGAGGACCCGGGTTCAATCCCCAGCCCCGCCTGTGTGGAGTTTGCATGTTCTCCCCGTGCCTGCGTGGGTTTTCTCCGGGCACTCTGGTTTCCTCCCACATCCCAAAAACATGCATTAATTGCAGACTCTAAATTCCCCGTAGGCATGACTGTGAGTGCGAATGGTTGTTTGTTTCTATGTGCCCTGCAATTGGCTGGTAACCAGTTCAGAGTATACCCCACCAACTGCCTGATGACAGCTGGGATAGGCTCCAGCACGCCCGCGACCGTAGTGAGGAGAAGTGGCTCAGAAAATGGATGGATGAAGGTTTGCTAAAATGGGGGAGTTTCCAATTTTCATTAAAAAAAAAAAAAAAAGTTTGTCCTACGTATTTGTTAATACAATAGTCTTTATTACCTAGCACTCGTACAGGATAAATATGATTTGTGGAAAAAAAAACAAAAAAAAGAAATCACCCATCTCTGGCCCCATCTTGTGCCTCACGTGATGTGCAAGAAACCACTGCACCCAAGAAAAAAGAACCAATCAGAAACAGAAGGCGTGCCTTGTGTGGCAATCATTTGTTGTGCACTCACTGGCACACTGATAACGGGCACACCCTGCGGCCCAGAGCTGACCTGTTACCTTGCCATCCCGGAAAAACTTTATTCTTTATGGAATGCTACTATTACAGTAAATGCTATTGGTTTGAAGTTTTATTTTTGACTGTCAAGTCATAATGACTGTTTTAAAAAATATGCCAAAATGTGATTTTTGGTAAAATTGTAAACTCCCCTTTAAATATTAACCATTTACTACAACATTTATTGGATCAAACTTTTGAATATTGTGTCAACATTATTATTCTTACATCTGTTTTAGTGCCACTGGAAGTGAATTGCTTTCTCCCCTGCCATCAGTGATTTAGCGATATGCACAATTTTGATTTCTTGTAGCCTCTGTTCTAGGAGGATTTTGAATTGTAAATCCACAGTGGATTGTCTGTATGTCATACTCTCTGATTACAAGTAAACGGTATTACATTTTTTTTTTTGTGCTTTTTTTGGAGTGACAATTGAAGAGAGAGTGAACTGGTCAGAAACATGATGCAATTAAGAGCAAAAGTGAATAGGGGTCAATCTGACCTTATTCCGTGATATTATTTAAGCACAAAGATTGACAAGTTCACCCACCACCGTACCACATTCCTTCTGTGAACGTCTTCTCTCAACTTCATTAGAGTTGAATCTTCTGTAAGCCATGGTTCTCTTGAAGTTTTAAAAAAAAGTATGCAATACACAAAAGGTTCATGTGTTCGCCAAGTCAAATACTGACTTAATCACATTGTCTTGTCTTGTTGACCTGCTTTAGTATTGAAAAATAACAGCAAAAATCTACTGACTAAACGGACTATATTTAGCTTTATGTGGGTGTTGTCACACAATAATTTCATAGTATTTAAATAGAGAGAAATATTACGGATATGGCTCTTTGCCACTCAACAATTACATGATTAAAACAAAGATCTTTTGCTATCGGTCACTACATTTTTTTTAAAAATAGGACAGATTGGAAAAAAAAAAAGCATACAGTACATTTAACTTTAACCACAATTATTACCAAAGGTTTGAGTTTTTCATCAGTCAGAAGTTTAAAATCACTGAACCATATTGTATTTTGGTAATTATTAATAGATGCAACTATTGTTATATTGTTCCAAAGCCTTGTTTTAATCCATCTGGAAAAGTGGCTGAGACTGCAAGACAAATGTTTAATAAAAACAATAAAAATATTGAAATACGAGACTTGACTATTGTGCTTAATCACCAGACTCTTCTCTTCAAGTAATACATCATTTTGATTTGATTGATAAAACAGGTCCTGTACAAGAAAGTTCAGGTAATGTTATAATGTTTAAAACAGAATAGAATAGAACTTTATTGTCACTGTCACAGGAACAATGAAAATCAGTTCACCTATGCATACATCCATCAATTTTTCTATACTGCTTATCCGGTTCTGGGTCGCTAGGAGCCTAACCTACTTGACCTCGGACAAAAGGCAGACTGCACCTTGGATTGGTCGCCAGTCAATCACAGGGCACATATAGCGACGGAAACGGCACCTAATAAGTCGCTGTTACCAGCAGTAGTTCAGCAACACAGATCCAAAGAATTTGAATATTTGTGTTTTTGTTTTTGTGTTCTTAGGATATGTTCCAGCACTTCAGTGACCCTGAACAGAAAATGACGTCAATCATTTGTCACTTGTTGCTAGACAAAATTGTTGCCCCACATGGTGACGAAAGGACTGGGAAGTTAACATGAATTTAACCCAAAATAAAACCATGAAGTTTAGACAACTTTGCAGGATGAAATGACTGGTGTCCTATATTAGCTGCCATCATTGTTAGATATGCAAGGCTGCTGAGTACAAAGATGATTCAGTGCTAATGATTCGCATAAAGCACAGGACTTGTAACAGGAGTCCCCCCCATGGCAGTTGTTTCATTTAGAAATGACATAAAACAGAGAGGTAGCATGTTGCCGTAGCGGTTAGCACGTCTGGCCCACAGTTCTGAGGTTCTGGGGAGGTTTCAGCTCCAGCCTTCCTGTGCGAAGTTTGTGTGTTCTTCTTGTGCCTGTATGGGTTTTCTGTGGGTTATGTCGCTTCCTCCAAAAACATGCAAGAAAACGTTTTCCACATGTGTGAATGGTTGTTTGTCTGTATGTGCCCTACCTTTGGCTGCCGACAAAGTCCCGGTGTACCCTGCCTCGCTCAAAATCAGCTGGGTTAGGCTGCAGCTCACCCATCACTCTAATGAAGACAAGCAGTATAAAAACAAAATGGATGGATGGTTGAAACAGGGGATCAAACAACTGGGTGTTGCTTTAAAGCAGCGGTGTCCAAACTTTTTTGTTCGAGGGCCGCATTCAGAAAAATCCAAGGATGTAAGGGCCACTTTGAAATTCTTTACCTTTAATTTATCAAAAAAGGTAAAAAAAAAAATACAACCTCACAACAACCTTATCGTGGTGGAGGGGTTTGTGTGTCCCAATGATCCTAGGAGCTAAGTTGTCTGGGGCGTCCTAGGTGAGGGACCAGACAACGCTGCAAAAACCCCTATGATGCATACAATAAATGGAAATAGGTTTTCCTTGGCCGGACACGGGTCACTGAGGCCCCCTTCTGGAGCCAGGCCTGGAGGTGGGGCTCGAAGCCACCCATGGGGCCCAGCCGGCCACAGCCCGAAAGGGTAAAGTGGGTCCATCTTCCCATGGGCTCACCACTTGTGGTCGGGTGCAGTGTGAACTGGTCGGTGGCCAAAGGCGATCCGATCCCCGGCTACAGAAGCTGGCTCTAGGGACGTGGAATGTCACCTCTCTGGCAGGGAAGGAGCTCGAGTTGGTGTGTGAAGTTGAGAAGTTCCAACTAGATATAGTCGGGCTCGCCTCCACACACGGCTTGGGCTGTGGGACCAGTCCTCTTGAGAGGGGTTGGACTCTTTTCCACTCTGGAGTTGCCCACGGAGAGAGGCACCGAGCAGGTGTAGGGATACTTGTTGCCACCTTGCATTCCTTGGAGGGTGTGCTGGAGAGCGCTCCCCCTGGGGACTCCATTGTTCTGCTGGGGAACTTCAATGCTCATGTGGGCAATGACAGTGAGACCTGGAAGGGCGTGACTGGGAGGAAGTTGACGAGTGAGGAGGAAGGATGGAACGGGAGATCGACAGGCGGATCGGTGCAGCATCTGCAGTGATGCGGACTTTGCATCGGTCCGTTGTGGTGAAAAATGAGCTAAGCCGAAACGCGAAGCTCTCATTTTACCGGTCGATCTACGTTCCCACCCTCACCCATTGCAGTGATTCTCAACCATTAGTGTGCTGTGAGCGCTCTTCAGGTGTGCCGTGGGAAATTATAAAATGTTATGTAATTGCTCAAAAAAACTGCGATTGGCTGGCAACCAGTTCAGGGTGTACCCCGCCTCCTGCCCGATGACAGCTGGGATAGGCTCCAGCACGCCCGCGACCCTAGTGAGGAGAAGCGGCTCAGAAAATGGATGGATGCTCAAAAAAATATTTACTAGAAAATGCTAGTGAGGCATAGTGACAAACAGAACAAATAAATGTTATTCTATTTGATGGCAGGAAATACGTACAGTAATTAATGTATCCACTTTTCGTGACAATTTTGTTTGTTGGTGTGCCGTGAGATTTTTCAATTGAAAAATATGTGCCTTGGATGGATAGATGAAAAACAATCAATCACGCAATTATATATTGTTTATGTATTGGAGTTATTTTGAAAAACTGCTATGTCACAGCCTCATGTTAAAGGTGATGAGGTAAATACTGTAGTTTGGGATTGCTCAAGATTTTGCAGTGACAGGCAGCCCTGTATTACAGTATCTATCTATAACAAAAATAATATGACAATAAAGCAATTACAAAAAAATAACAATCAACATATCAAATTGAGGTAAAAGCCATAGGGAAAAAAATACTTTTGAATGGATGTGAATCGGCCTCAATCAGAACGTATGTACTTGTACTTCGTTACTTCTCGCCACTGAAGTACTTGAGTTGAAGTTCCACCTCGTAACCACGAGAGAGCAGGCTCGCACAGGAAAAACATTTTTACTACAAGGCCATTCCTAAATCCAAAGTGTTGTAAATTGCAACAACAAAATGGTCAGGGATCAAATAAAAACTAAGCTGCAAATCTCACAACAATTATGTATGAACCTTATCTGACCGACCATATAAACACAAAAACACGTTTCGTACACACTGGAGTAACAAACTGATAATACGTCATCACTAAAGTCCCGCCTTCTGACACTCGCCATTGGTTGAATCAACTCCCTCCCCTGGCTAATGATTGGACTGAAGAGCTTTTAATCAACAAAGCAACACGGAACAAGCTAGGGACAAAAAGTTATGGAGTGAAGTCTAATCGGATCATGGTTCGTGCGTGGCGCCGCTTGTGTTTTGTTTAGTGCAAAATATTCTGTGCGTGTGGCGAAGTCGTGCAATCGCTTAGCGCTCAAAAGAAGAACACAAAAGAGCGCCGTGTGAGAAAACAACGCAATTCCGCGAGGAGGGACAGGAATGTTTTTCCGTTTCCAAGGACTGTCTTGCTGATGTCACCGCGGAGGAGGGCGCCACACAAGGACAGGTGCGCTGCGTAAAGTTGCCCAGCCAGTCTGTTTGGATCAGGCTCGGAAACAAACAGCTGATCCGGGGATCCGTTTGCCGAAAGTGTTTTGACTGCAATTTAATCAACTTGGCTGCCAATTTCTGGAATCTTTCGGGGGGGGGGAAAAAAAGCATCTCGTTTGGCGCGAGGAAGACTCGGGTGCTTGCCAACTCCCTTCTGTGCTCTTATAGATTGGAGATTAGATTATAGATTAGCCGCAAAAAAAAAAAAAAAAAAAAGGGGGGGGGGGGGGCGTTGTCGTCGTAAGTCTCAGGAGTGCACGCTGTTGCAAAGAGGGCTGTGGGGTCGAGACGCCCCAGCACCACAGCACCGACACCTTCTGTCTCTATGCGACACTGCAGGCGCAGCCGCTTGACTTGGCATCCCAGTGTGCGGAGAGGTGATGCGCGAGTAACCGTCCAGGGGGAACCGACCACCACTGATCATCGGAGTGGAATATGACACTTGACTTGCACAATCTGCAATGATTCCCCGGTGCGTCACTGCGTCTTAGCACCACCAGCCGCTCTCTCCTTCAAGGACGATCGTGTTCGGACTGCAAAATACTCATAATAAAAACAGCATCCAACAATGTCTAAGACCCTCAAAAAGAAGAAGCACTGGTCCGCTAAAGTCCAGGAGTGCGCCGTGTCCTGGGGGGGATCCGGCGACCTGGTCACGGCGGTGGAGCTGCGAGGCGGCGCCGAGCAGGGGGAGTTCCCCTTCCTCGGGCACATAGTAGCCGAGGCCATGGTCTGTCACGCCGGGAGACTCCCCGGCAACGGCGACGTGCTGCTGGAGGTCAACGGCACTCCGGTGAGCGGACTCACCCACCGGGACACTCTGGCTGTTATCCGCCACTTCCGAGAGCCCATCCGCCTGAAGACGGTCAAAGCAGGTGTGTGACCCCCCCCCCAAACACACACCTTCTCTCTCAGCACGTACACTTCATACTGCGAGCCTGACTGCTTCTTCTTATGTTTCTATGTGCGTTTGGAAGCTAAAGGTCACTTCCATATTTTCAGTTTTTGCTGCAGTCCGCTGCCGCCAAGCACACGTGTGCGTGTGAGCGTGCACGTGCGCGAGGCCGCATCTGGATGCACTGCAAGATCCGCTTGTCTGAACTCATTTATAATCTTCTTCGCATCAGGCACCGACATTGTTATTGAGAGTATTCAGGGCTCGTCACGCAGCATGGTTTGGACAGTACCTTGACTTGTGATTGTAGCTCTTAACTCAATTTGTTCATATTTTAAATCAATATTCTCCAGTGAAATTAATTTAAATGCCATTAATCTCCCCAAAATTATGTTTTTAGGGTTATAAGAGAATGTAAAGAAGTTAATAATAAACTGGCATTTAAAGGCACCGACTGTATGTGTGCCTTTAAGGGGCATGGCCTAGTAGTGAATGTAGTCATGAACATGGTGGCTTATTAGTCTTTGTGTGAGTGTCTTGATGTAAGTTTTGGCTTACTGCATTTCTTTGCTGTTGTGTTCTCATTTTGTATTTGTGTGTTTGACTGTTTGTACCATTCAATTAATGGCTGAATTTGAATTGGTGACTGCTTCTCTGCTTTTTTCCCTCCCCACTTCACTCTAACGTCGGTGTATCTTTAGTTCACTTTTAACTCAGATTTTGGCACGCAGCCCAAAGCAAAAAATAAAAAATAAATAAAAATCCAGGCAAGTGCTTGTAACTTGAGAAACTAATAAGTTGACTGTATATGACCTTGTAATTATGATTAATAAGTTAAGCATATAGTTGACACTGGCAGTCACCCATTTACTGACTGACTGATTAACTTTCACATCCCAGTGCTGCTCACTATGCCATTTCTTTGTCAACTTTGCTCCACTGCACCACACAACAGAGAAAAGGCAAGATCTAGCAGGAAGACATAAGACAGACACACTGATGAAATGACTCCATGCATTAATTATGAGACTGTTGTATTTATACGGATTGATATGTTGTATCAATAGTGTCTGAAAAAGTAACAAGCTTTTTTTCCCACCATCTGCTACCACACTTTCTCCGACTACAAAACGGCCATAGGTGCTGTGTGTCTCTCTGCTGACACACTGCAGGAATGCGTAGATTGCTGATTTGTCCGCTCAGTGGTATGCGACCGAGTAGTAACACCATGAAAAATCTAAATCTAAACCACCCTGTCAAGCCGACATTCCATCATGGCTCAGGGTGCAATCGTGGTCACATGGTTTGGCGTATTTGCGTCTGTGTATCCTGTTGATAGTGGTTTGCATAGGGCTCATCCAGGAGGATGGCCAGGTTTCATCCCAATGCACTTGTACTGAATGTATGTTAGTCTGCCACAATACAATTTGTCTCAAGATGATTGAGATTGACATGAGCTATTACTTCTACAAAACCCGTAATATCATAAATGAGACAATTGAGCACATTGTCGGGGATTGTGACCATACTTCAAGCTTTTTGATTGTTGTAAAGTTTGTAAAAAGGTTTTGGAGTGGAATGGCTTCATTTGTGCAAAGCTTTAACTTTAAGCACTGCGTAGTCTTTACCGTGTCAAGCGACTTGAATGCAAAGTCATAGATTGTGAAATATTTATTAAGGGAGAACACGAGCCATTTTGTATTCTTACGATGTGTTCAGAGGGGATGGTTAATCAGCACTATAACTCCACTTTGACATGTTCATATGGGCTTCTCTGTTCCCCTGTGGGGCCCTACCGTGTGTTTATATCTCTGTCTCCTTTCTCATGATTAATTCAAGCCTCATCTATCATTTATGGCTGCCCAGTGCCAGGATGAGGTGGCTGATGGGAGGATCAAATGATAACTCCCTGGTGGAGATGGGAAACATGGTCAAGTTGGGAGACAAAATAAATTGCATATGTTTTGCTCATGTATGGGAAAAGTGTAATCTGACAAAAAAAGATATTTATTTCATGTTTTTTTTTTGGGGGGGGGGGGGTTCTGCTCAGGTTCTGTTCTTTCAAGTCATAGTCTTCACTTTATAGCGATTGGTGGAGTATTTCCCCTTTTCCTCTTAACGTTTTTCATATTTTCTCCTCTTAACTCTCATTAGTATACACGGTTGAGCATTAGTCTCTAAAGAAAATTAAACCATTTCCACTAAGCTGTCTTAAATACATGTGGTTTAACATTAAATGCAATTAATTTATAGAGAGGGAATTGCTTTATTGTTGCAAACAATGGAAACAATAACTTTTATTTGTTGCATTTCTACTTTAAAGCGCAACATAATTATGTATTCTGCTCAAGTTCATATTTGTTGAAGTAGCTGTCGTTTTTAAACTTAAACTTCTAACTGCAGGAGTTTCAAATTCCTTATTCCAGTTAGTTTGTCTATTTATTTATTTCAATTAATATTGGAGTTCCCACAATGCTACTAACAAAGCAAAGTGTTTCCCATGTATTTTGTGCCAAAATCATGATATTTTTATCAAGACAGATTTAAATGCTTCATATCGTTGTCACAGTTGAGCAAATGTTGTTTTGGATTGATATTCGACACCAGATAGTTGAGGTAGTGCAAAGCCCAAATGAAATTGAGTTGCAATTTTTACTGAAACATTTTCAGTCTTTTAAAGATATTGAGCCAGCCAATGAGAAATGGTTGCGAGGGAATAAAGTAGTAAGTGCATAAGCAAGAATATTTTCTCTATTTTTTCCTAGTCTTGTCAATGAGCTGCAGCTAGGCGACTGTATGAGAGCTTGCTCTTTTGTGTAACCGATTGGCAGACTTTAAAGCAGGAAATAGAGAAGTAACAGAAATGAAGAGCTATTATTCAATACATGGGTGCAGATGTGGATAGGGGCCAGAGGCGAGCAGGTAATCTTGACAACTGATGGAACCGAGTTTCCTCTCGATGTGCAGTCACGGCACGACGATGTGAGCCAATCTGTTGTCTTGGTTTTGGGCCAGGGGTTCTCCAGCAGAGACAATAACTAAAACAGCATTGCTGCTGCACTATGATTCCCTTGTAAGATACTGTATATTGAGTAAAGTGATGCAGCAAGGCACACAGAGGATTGTAGACTTATGAAAAGCACATACTATATGACACAGAGCATTACTAATCCCAGAACTGGGGGCGATTATGCTGCTATAAATCATTATAATAGAACTGATGCGGTGCTGTGGTTATCTAAAAGGACTGTGCTAACATTTACTGTTATAGCAGTCATCTAATCTCAATGGTCTTTGGAATCATCTTTCGGTCAAAGCTAACAACAACAAAAAAAGAATCGGGAGTGCTTGTTCCAGTCATTTTAGTTTTAAAAGGGACATATTATGCGAACAAAAAGATTGAATTTTTTTAATTGTTTTTTTGGTGGTGAGTCCGCTGCGTGTGGCAAATGCATTACACAGAACAGCTACACTAATTGAGAAGTATTGTAATTCAGCGGTTGGTAAAGAAGTGTTGCATAGAAATAGTACTCTTCTGTCTTTATGAGGGTTTACCTGTGCTTCTCACTCACATTTTTAGACTCCCCAAGCTCCACCCCTAGTCATCATGGTTATGGAAGATGTTAGCACACCCAGCAATAGAGCGGGCAGGTTAAGCAGTGGCACATTTGCATATGATGGTGATCGTCCCTCAAAGCAGGCTGAATTCAGCGAAGCTCTGAAATGAAGATGAAAAATGTGGTAATACAGTACACCCCTTTTATTTGCAGGGGATAGGGGCCCGACCATGAATAGTGAAAATCCGTGAGTAATTGATGCCCATTGTAGTTGTTGAGGAAAACTAAACAAAACAGTTTATTTACAACCCCAATTCCAATGAAGTTGGACGTTGTGTTAAACATAAATAAAAATAGAATACAATGATTTGCAAATCATGTTTGACCTATATTTAATTGAATGCACTACAAAGACAAGATATTTAATGTTCAAACTGATAAACTGTGTTGTTTTTAGTAAATAATAATTAACTGAGAATTTTATGGCTGCAACATGTTCCAAAAAGGCTGGGACAGGGTCATGTTTACCACTGTGTTACATCACCTTTCCTTTTAACAACATTCAATAAACGTTTGGGAACTGAGGACACTAATTGTTGAAGCTTTGTAGGTGGAATTCTTTCACATTCTTGTTTGATGTACAGCTTCAGATGTTCAACAGTCCGGGGTCTCCGTTGTCGTATTTTACGCTTCATAATCCGCCACACATTTCCAATGGGAGACAGGTCTGGACTGCAGGCAGGCCAGTCTAGTACCCGCACTCTTTTACTACGAAGCCAGGCTGTTGTAACACGTGCAGAATGTGGTTTGCCATTGTCTTGCTGAAATAAGCAGGGGCGTCCATGAAAAAGACGTTGCTTGGATGGCAGCATGTTTCTCCAAAACCTGCATGTACCTTTCAGCATTAATGGTGCCTTCACAGATGTGTAAATTACCCATGCCATTGGCACTAACACAGCCCCATACCATCACAGATGATGGATTTTGAACTTTGCATACATAACAGTCCGAATGGTTCTTTTCATTTTTGGCCCGGAGGACACGACGTCCATAATTTCCAAAAACAATTTGAAAAGTGGACTCGTCGGACCACAGAACACTTTTCCACTTTGCATCAGTCCATCTTAGGGAAGTCCAATTCAGGGAAGCTCCTTTTGTACCCAATCATGGCACCCACCTGTTCCCAATTAGCCTGTTCACCTGTGGGATGTTCCAAACAGGTGTTTGATGAGCATTCCTCAACTTTCTTAGTCTTTTTTGCCACCTGTCCCAGCTTTTTTGGAATGTGTTGCAGCCATAAAATTCCAAGTTAATGATTATTTGCTAAAAACAATAAATTTTATCAGTTTGAACATTAAATATCTTGTCTTTGTAGTGTATTATATTAAATATAGGTTGAACATGATTTACAAATAATTGTATTCTGCTTTTATTTGTTTAACACAACGTCCCAACTTCATTGGAATTGGGGTTGTATTTATTTTTTATTTTAACCCAAAACAATCTCGAATAAGTGGAATACATCGCCAATATGCAAGAAAAATAAAAACAGGGATTGGGTCCCCCCCAAAAATAAAAAAAATGGGTGAGGGGAAAAAAATTGCAAATAGGTGAATCCGCGGGTGCCGAACCACAAGTATGTACTTATACATTGTATTCTTGATCCTTGGGGTATTTTGATAAAAGCATGTCACCGAGCTGTTATTAGGATACCTCGGAGCTGTTTTAAATTGTGACAAGTAATGTCCCGTCCTTGAGTCACTGATGTGCAGGAAGCGTGGGCTCACAAAGTGACGGTTCTTTCTCTATATGTGCTGTCACTGGCAACCAGTCCAGGGTGTAGTCTGTGTTTCGCATGAAGTTGGTATCTGCTGCAGCGTGGCGGTCCATGCGAATCTCAACAGGACAAGCTGTTATGTTAAATTTTGATTTAGTACCCGTTTGCTGTACATTTACTTTCAAGTGACTGATGTACAGTGGGGAAAACAAGTATTTGGACAGCCACAGATAGTGCAAGTTGTCCCAATTAAAAAGATGAGAGAGGTTTGTAATTTTCATCATAAGCACACTTCAACTGTGAGACACATGGAAAAAAAATCCTGGAAATCACATTGTATGATTTATTTTTTTATTTTATTTTTTTTCTAAATCTATATTTTTAATCAATTTATTTGGATATTCGTGAAAAATACATATTTTGACACCTACGAAGCAGCAGGAATTCTGGCTCTCACAGACCTGTTACTTCATCTTTAAGAAGTTCTTGCCATCCTCCACATTAGACTCCAACGTCTCCACCATGGCCAGGATCAGATAGCTATCTTACATACATGCAATTCAGTTGCCTTTCGGCGAAATTCGCAATTTTGAATTCAAAATAGGCCATTTATATGAATCGTATAGAGCCGATGTGTTTTTCCTTTTTTTTTTCTTTTGCCTTTTAAAAGATAGAGATCTAGATCTCAAGATAACAAGATCTCCCTCGAACTGGGGCTCCACACAAGAGCTCACCTCGTGGGGTATCAATGATCTTGAGAATAGTGTGGGATCAACCCAAAATTACATGGGGGGAGCTGGTCTAGGACCTGAAGGGAGCTGGGACCACAATCACAAAGGTTACCATGAGTTACTCACTACGTCGCCATGAATTCAATTCCTGCAGCGTCCGAAAGGTCCCCCCCGCTGAAGCCAGCAGATCCAGGCCCGTCTAAAGTTTGCAAGTGACTGTCTGGACGAACCAGAGGAGGACTGGGAGAATGTCATGTGGTCATATAAGACCAAAACAGAACTTTTTGGTATAAACTCAACTTGCTGTGTTTTGAGGAAGAAGAATGATGTGTTGTGTCCCAAGAATGCCATACCCACTGTAAAGCATGGGGGTGGAAACATCATGCTTTGGGGCTGTGTTTTTGCCAAGGGGACAGGAGAACTGATGCGAATTAAGGAGAGGATGAATGGGGCCATGTATCATGAGATTTTGGGCAAAAACCTCCTTCCCTCCATAAGAGCATTGAAGATTGAACGTGGCTAGGTCTTCCAGCATGACAGTGACCCCAAACACACGGCCCGGGCCCGGAATTAGGGGGTGGCCCCGTTAGAAGCATTTCAAGGTCCTGGAGTGGCCTAGCCAGTCTCCAGACCTCAACCCAATAGAAAATCTGTGGAGGGAGTTGAAAGTCAGTGTTGGCCAGCGACAGTCCCAAAACATGACAGATTGAGAGAAGATCTGTGTAACAAAGTGGGCCAAAATACATGGTACATCGTGTGTAAACCTGGTCAAGAACTACAGGAAACGATTGACCTCGGGAATTGAAAACAAATGTTAATTACAAAGTATTGATTAAACGTTATGATTGTCCAAATAATGTTTTTTCCACCAGAATGTACAAATAAGTTGTTTAAAAATCATAAAAATAGAAAAAAATTAAAGAAATATCTGGTGGGATCAAAGTCACCTGTGGAAAATTAATATCAATACTATAGTAGTTTATTCCATTATATTGAAGACATTTAGTAAGTGGCTTGCTCATATTAAGTATTGATGTCGCCATAAGACTTTCTACTTGATTTAGACGCACTAGAAAAACGTATTTGCCATGGCATCAAAGGGGAATATAAATAATGAAGTTAATTATAATCTGCTGAGTCATGGAAAGAAGGAAAAGATTGCGTTGTCTTCAGAAACTGAAAAGCTAAATATTTTTGTGATCAGATAGCCAATCCAAGCTACAATTGTACTGTTGGGAGAAGAAGGGCACATCTCTATTATGAATGCAAGGTCTTCAATGGTGAGATGTCATGCTTGCTGGAAATTAGGTTCCTGAGTGAATTCATGAGTGTTTGGCCAATTTGGCTTCTTTTGCTTCTGAGCATTACTAACAGGTTATTGTTCATGTACAGTCTTATCCCTGTCCTCCATAGAGTCCAATGCTATCCACGTGGCCAAGAGCATGTGTGTGTGTGACTTGCACACAGTTTATATGTTGCATTTGTGAAGGGTGACAATGAGCTCACAGGGAACCGCAAATAGATTGTCTTTCAGCTCATGAGAACTTTCTCTCATTTGGTGTTAATCAACCAATTTGAGAAGCTTCCTGCCCTTCATTGGTTCTTGCTGCACTTTTGTGGGGCTTGCCCCTTATTTATTTTCAAAGTAGACATACAGTACACACAGTCAAATAGTCTAGAGGCTTTGGCAGCAACCAGGCCCTGGCCAGCTCCAGAGAACTTAGATTAAATTGACACAGGAGATCACAAGTTTATTAGTCACTGTTTAATGTAAGCAGAAGGATGTGTTACTCGTACAACCCTGACGTCACCACGATAAGACCAGTGGAAGATCCTTGTACTGGTTATGTTTACATGGTTTAAAACATTCCTTTAGTTGTGTTGCAGGACTTTTACAGACTCAACTGTCACTCTGTGTGTCCTGCGTGGCTGATTGAGCATTCATCTGCGAATGGGAGTCATGTATGGAATGCAGTTATTTTGAATTCATTGAGCACAATGAGACTGGCTGCACAATTCCAGCAGTGTATTGTTACTAACAGGTGCTGCATTTGGCAGCTATTTGTCATTAAGTTCCGAGGCAACAATTTCCTCAATGCCTCAGGAGAAATGGTAACTTGAAATGATTCAGCATTTACAAAATACTTGAATTACTTTTGTTTAACAAAGCTGTTTTATTTAGTGTAATCAAATCCAAAACTGAATAGACAGTAAACAGACTGTTTTGACACTGTTTCCTTTAGTACAGCTACAGTGGGTATAACGCTTCTATTATCAAAATTGTACAATTTAATTTGAAACAAATACACATTAGAAATTACTCTTTTACATGATGATTACAGTGTGGAAATATAATTTCAATGTGGTTGCAACAGGAAGCAATTTAAGAAGAATGTGGTTAAACGGGTGGCAAAGAGTATTGTATTTGTACAGAAGGAAACTGTGGAAACAAATAAAAGGGATTTTGGAATGGAAAGCATCTTTACATCTTGGTTGCTTACTACTAAAACTGCTTTTTAATATGTTATTGAAAATCTGCATCTAATTAGCGTATCATGTTTTGATAAACATTTGTTAAACTAGTTAGATAAACATTTGTTAAACTAGTTAGTTATATATATATATATATATATATATATATATATATATATATATATATATATATGACTTTACACCGATTATCGGACGATATTTAGCATTTTATGCTGATCGGCTTTTATGTCATAATTTACCGATCGGCTCCGCAAAAGACATTAACTCTGCGTCGCCGCGTGCACAGTATATTTTAATCCAAAGGGTAGTTTATTTTTAGCCTTGTCGCGTGTCTTTTGATGTAGTACTGTAAATATCTGACGGCCAATGAAGTTATATATAAAAAAACAAAAACAAAAAAAACGTTGGCGGTGTGGAATATACAACACGTCTGAGACAGACAACACGCAATGCCCCGATCAAACAACAAGACAAATTTTCTCTTTTCATGTCAGACTACTGCAATAAAATCTTGTATTCCGATACCACCGCATCCCGTTTTTGACGATCATTGGGCTTTATCTTGTCAACTCAAATGCGACCGGATACACTCGTTACCGTGGCGAGGACAACGAGAGTGGAGCGCGCCGACTTTGTATTATAAGGACAAAATGGGGAAAAACGTGTGTTGGTTGTCACCAGTGCTCAGAACAGGAGAGGGTGTTTGATTAAGGCTTGCTTGAGGTATGTTCACGTACTTTTAATACGATACGGCTCACAAGCAGGCAATAAAATGTTATGTCGCCTAGCAAGCTAACGGTAGCACGACCGGTCAGACGTAAACATGCCGCCGTTCTGTCGAATCATGCTCTAAAGTTTCGGTGTGGGTGAAGTCATTTAATTAAAAATAAAGTAATGTAATTACAGTAAGTTAGCAGCCATTATTTCTGTCACGTTGTAATGTTGGTTTGACTTGACTGATTAGAATACACGATCTGACTAGAGCAGTGATTTCCAACCTTTATGGAGCCAAGGAACATATTTTACAATTGAAAAAATCTCACTGCACACCAATAAACAAAAATGTCACAAAAAGTGGATACATTAATTACTGTATTTACTTCCTGCCATCTAATAGAAGACCATTCATTTGTTCTGTCTGTCACTATGCCACACTGGCATAAATAGAGGGACAAAGATACATTATTGATTCTAAATAGAATTTTTTGAGCAATTAAGTACACAAGTATATACAGAAAACGAACAGGTCATTTAAATAGACATTCCTCCATCTTGTGATTGGATCGGTGACTTGAGACTATCTGTGTCCCAGGATGCATATGTCTGGAAACAATGAGTCCCAGCTGGAACAATTAGTCCCTGCAATTTATCATCACGGAGTACATATACAGTAATCTTCCACTTTATGATGGTTGTTGCTTCGCAGTCCAGCTATATTGCAGATTTTTATTTGTGCAGTATTTTTGTGTTACCCATTGCTCCTGCTCTCTCTCAATATATTATTTTTCAGCCTGCCACTGTCGCAAACTTTTTAGGACGATATATTTTCCCCCAACTTCTCACAATCAACAATAGTATAATTTGTTTTTTTTTTGTATGCCACTGATATAATGATATTATAGTGCATAATAATTCAACTACATCCATTTTAAGAACAATTTACTTTCAATTCTAATGAACATTGAATATTGTAATGTAGAACTATGAGTAAAATATCTTGCTAACTAAACAATATAAATAAATCTGACTCAGGCTCTCTTCGCTAAAATTGCACTTAAACAAATATTAAACATTTGGCTCATAGGTATAGAGTCATTAACCCACTAAAAAGACCCCAAAAAATGTCTTAAAGACTGACAAATTTGAATGAATTAAAACAAATAATAAAAAAATACAATACGTACTCGAAAGCATTTGGGCTTTGTCACTGTTTTTGAATCAGATGCCATATATTTTAATATCACTTGATTTTTAGTCTTCGTTTTTATTTATTGTATAAATGTTTTCGTTATGTACTGTATACTTTGTTGCCTCTTGTAAATACCATGAAATAAAAGATGGAATTCTGAACTTCTGTTTCATATTCCTCTTTTGATCTGAAACCCAAATGTATTAAGTATACAAAAAAAAAAAAGAACGTGACTTTGCCGTTCCGCCGTTCCAATACTTTTTGAGGGGACTGTAGATATATTATATATATATATATATATATATATAAAATATAGGGGAACCTCGATAAAATGGACCCCGCCCGGTATGACGGATATCGGATAAAACGGACTGTCAGGACTGAACGATGTGTCTAGTGAAAGCGACAAATGGAAACTATTTTTAAAGTCATTTAGTTCCACAATTGGCTGCTGTTGTTTACTGGCCCTATGGCGCAATGCAGGCAGAGAATGGGACTGACTTCTGTGCCTACTGTATATACTATACTGTATGTTGATCATAGTCTCTGCCTCCTGAATCCTTGTTGAAACAAGATTAGAAATGAGAAATATAATTAGAAATGTCATCAACACACATTCATACAAACACCCAGAGTGCTGTTGCCTCTTAAAAGCTTCTGCGGCTTTTGAGTAATGCATTCAGTGACTTATTAACCTCAGCAGTGAGTCACATATATACAAACATAATGAATGTCTTTCCTTTGTACTGACTTACTGGCATTCTGCCTCTGTGGCACTTCCGGTTTGAAGCCTGTAATGTTCCTTCGTGTCACTAAATCCAGAACCACTCAAATGAAAGAGCAAAGATGAATGACTGGTTATATTCATCCTTTTCTACATGATAGTCTGTCTTATTGCTTTCTAATTATGATGCAACATCACAGCTGAGTAAAGAAACATTAATAAAAGACCATGGTGTTTTGCTTATCTGGGTATGAGTCAGACATTGCAGACATACTAACTACAATATGTCCAAAAATCAAGTCTCAAAAATGTATATTCTGGATAAGGTTGTTGATGCAGTGCAAAAAGTTGCCAGTGGGTTTAACTATATTTGCATCCTTCAAGTGAGAGGAAGGTTGGTTGAAATTTGCAACTCAACAGAGTGCTGACATAAAAATGTTTAGATGACTTTGAACCAAAACCTCCTGATCAAATTTTGACTAAAATCCCCCGGAGTTCTTTCACAAAGAAATAATCCTAGAAATTGTCTGGTTTTTGAATGAAGGGACATGAGAGCCTTTTCCAATACAGGCACCTTTTCAGGAACTTTCCTATCTACCGAAGGTTCTCTGAGGATTATTTAGTTCCTCCTGTACCCCAGGGTCTTCTTAAGACTACCAGGAACAAGCGCTGATTGGTTGACACTAGGGTTGGGCATCGTTTGAATTTGAGTGATTCCGGTTCCAAACGATTCTCTATTCAGATTCTTTTAGGGGGCTAGGTGAAAAAAGTTTGCACGGTTTAAATAAAGGGTGTCCAAATTCTGAACATCCATTTTCTTAGCCGCCCGCAGTATAGACTAAAATGAACATTTGGTTCTTTTTAACCAGTATCAATATCAAACCTATGAACTAAAAGGCAATGTGTGTGGAATTAACCCAATTGACTTAATATTAATTAATTGTTTCATCTGAAAGTTAAATTTAGAATTGTTAAAATAGTTATTTGCGTTTTATCATGTCAAATGGTTTGTAATGTGTACGTTTTAACTTAACGTTTCATGTTTTAAGCATGTAGCCTTTTATTTTGAAGGGTACGCACTGGAACTCAGCATTTTGGCATGAAAAGTAACTTGACATGACATCGGTGAATTTTGACAACAAAAGTAATGGAACCAAACTATATAAAACGTTGATTCCTTTACCAACCTACCGATGAGACACAAGGTTAGTCTTTGTGATACTGTGAGACGTTTTTTGTGAATTTTGTCCCAATTCATTGTGATGTAAACTTGCTAGTTTGACCTTTGGTTAAGATTTAGCTCAATGTTAAGCTTGTAATCTGACTGTTTCTATCATCTTTCCAGTATGGTGTGAAAATTAGTATTTTATTTTTGTGCCTATCATCAGCTCCTTACATTGGTTTGAAGACAAAAATAAATGCCGAAAACTATCAGTGCAAGAGTGCAACCCACCGTTTAACGCGTTAGCTGACTTAATGTTGGCGTAGATGTATTTTATTGTTTTACTCACCCAATTGACTTGACTGAAGTCCCGTGCGGTGTTGGCTGATGCTCATAGTGGGAGGGACCACGTCAGACTTCTACACGTTGTGGAAGCCTCCTTTACACAATATAATCTTAATCCAAGTGTTGCACTGAGGTGACTGGTCCTTTATTTTAATATAGTTAAGACAGACTTTTCTTCGTGCGCGTTTTTCTTCGTTGGTTTGCGCCGCTTCTTCGTTGGTTTTCGCCATGTTCCTCTTCGGGGTCGGTGGACTGTAGGCCTCGAAACTTGGACCCGAAATTTTTTTATTTGAATGATTTTGGGAGAACGGAATGTTAGTGCCGGATCCAATCGGTTCTCTATGCCCAACTTTAGTTGACACAGACAACTGTCATCAGGGTCATGTCTTTGTTTACTTTTCACATTCACAAAGCCGCCATTACTGTATCTATGCAGTGTTACGGCAAGGCCTAAAATAAGTGGATTCGCATTCCCATCTATGACTAAAAATTCACATTTTGCACCTCATGTCAACACACTGAAAAGCAAAACTTCAAAGCACAGATTTTCAAGTTTTTCCACTAAGCCCTGCAAGGTGGATCAGCAGCAGGCTGGAGAAACTCTGTGCTCGCTAGACAGCCCGCCACTGCCTCGCAGTTGCCTTTGTCGCAGGGCCGAAAAGGGGCAAAGAGACGGTGAGGTCCACTCAGGAGCAGGACCCATGCGGAGCCCATGTGGGCCTGCACCCTCTCCTCGGCCACGTCTGAGGCAACAATGTGGGCCGGAGGATCAAAGCGCCGGCGGGGACCCTCTGATAGCGGGTTATCAGTGCTACTCGCTCGGTGTGGACAGTGAGGGGGAAAAAAAGCCTTGCCTTGCAGCAATCCTTCCAGCCGGCGGAAAATGCCACATTTTGCATAGCGCAATGGTCCTGGTTCCTCGCCCTGGCCGCCCATTAACGCGACAGCTAGCAGTGGGTGGCGTAGTGCAAAGCGTAAGGGTACACCCTGAAACCGGAGAGTCGCGGTTTGTATCCCCGCCCGAGGAAATGTTGTTATTGTGTCCCTGGGCAAAACACTTAACCCACATTGTTCATGAATGATTGTGGTTGGATGTTTGGTGGTGGTCAGAGGTAAAGGTGTCCCGATCCGATCCTTGAGAACGGAAATCAGTCCGATGTCAGCAAAAAAACAAGAATTGTATCAGACATGATCTAAAATCTCCAATTTTACCACACACACATACAAGCAATCCATTATCGGTATCGGCCAAAACGCAAGGCTGCTATATCGGTATCGGATCATAAGTGAAAAAGTTGGATCAATATAATATAATGCATTATTATTATTATCATTATTATTTTTGGCGCCACAGTGGCGGACAGGTTAGCACATCCGCCTCACAATTCTGTTGTATGAATACCAACAGGTTTATTACCATTACCTATACCTTTTGCCATCCAGTCGACGAGCATTTAATTGTTCTGCGTGTCACTAAACGGCGCTGGCATAGACAGATGAACAAAGCACAAAACAAAACCCATATTTCTGATTAATAGAAACATTTAAAATAACAATAATACAAAATATACAAGACATAACTAATTTTGTATACCTACCTGAACAGGAAACAGTCACCACAAAACTGAAATACGAACCGAACCGTGGAAAACCACCCTGCCTCAAAAACTCTCTGCAGCCGGGTTGGCATTGCAAATGAGACTTACCTAGACCAATAAGGGGTTAAAGTTAAAGTTAGGCTTTCAAGGTATCACATATATTTTAAACTTGGATTAAGAAATAAAATAAGACATTAAGTTTACAGCTTGAGTTGCCTGCAATGATTTTTTTGATCCAGCAACTGTCAGTAATGAGCAAGTCTCTCATTTGGATAAGCTGCCGTGAACTAATAAGTGCAGTAGAAACGTAATCCACAGAACCTTTTGCTTCCAGAAACTCCTGGAACTCAAAAGTACAAACTCAAAGTTCCTGGGCTGGTTGGTGGAAAAGGGGCTATTCTAAAGGAGTCCATCGATCTATGGTCTCATTGAATGGTGTTCATCCATACAATGAAAACGTCTCATTATTCTGCTCCTACCACAATGGCATTGAAACAGAAGATCAGAACATTAAGAGAGATTCTCCCATCCCATTAAAAATGTTAAACAAAATATTTTTTTCCCCCCATTGATCAAGGACATTTTGTCAAATCATCAAATAACTAGTCATGGTCACTAGTCGGCTATAGATTTGTTTTATTTTATTTTTTTGAATAACATTCATTCATCAAACTATTTGCGTGTGGAAATAATTTGCACTGAATGCAGCTGTAAAAATGAAAAACGTTTGATAGAGGCTGTATGCAGTGTGCTTGTTCGGCTTTGTAGGTCCTTGGTGCTCTGTTTGTTCTAGCCATCTGTTTGTTTAACCCACTTCATCATCCATTTTATCATGATGCTGCAGTGAACACTGTTGCTACAGCATGAAAATTTATGAACAGCTTTGTTTCAAGCAAATAGCTGCGCGAGCCCAACATCTGGAGTCACAACACGACCGAGAGGTCAGCATTGCAGTTCTGCGTGACGCTGCATGAAGCAAGCCCCCAGCTTTCTCAGAGTCAACAGAGACACATTTTCACCATCATTTTTCAGCTTTATCAATGCTTCATCCACTCTGTATATAGTTGCAGACAGATTTTACTCTGAAGATTGCCTAAATGTCTGTTGAGACGCCAGTGCTCCAGCTTGTTACCAATGTCATCATTGGCTGCTTGGAAATATTTTTGTAAGGTGGCAGGGTGCAAAGAAGCGCTGCTTTTCAATCTGTCACATCTACCTCCATCCTTCTATTTTTCCTTTCTATGTTCCTCTTGCTTAATGTATCTCACTGCGATATGGGCAAAGTAGAGCAGGCTTTATTCTCCTCTGTTGCGTGACTTTTATTGCTTGAAAAGAAAGAGGATTGTTTCTGGCGCACACAAACACCATCTGATGCATTTTGTAAAGAAGAATGAATGTCAGCGATCACATAAAGGGACCAGGTTCACCTCCTCACCCTACTTACTGCCTTTACTCGCTATGCTCGTAAAACCCGCCACACTTGTTTGTTGGTTTCGGTGGAGGTTCTAGCTAGGATTGTATTTCCAGAATGAGAGATGATGCTTGTTGTTATACTTCCAGCTGACTAAAAGATCTGTCTTTTTAACACCCTCCCACTCCCACCCCCCAGCTACCGGTTGTTATTGATTTCCACTTTCTCACCTTCAGTATTTTCTTTCTGCCACTTAAACTTTCAAGAGCACAGGTGGTGCATGGTTTAAGATAACGCATGGGCCAAGAGCACTTTCTTCCGCAGGTATACTGAGCATTCTCAGCAAGTGCATCTGAGGCGAAGGGTTTTTGGGGCATACTTGGGGGAAAAAAAGATGAGATATTTTGAGGGTGTGCGTGTGTGTGTGTGTGTGCGTGTGCGCACAGTTGTGTTGAAGAATATAGAAGGAAGACGCTGCAGTGAGACCAATTAGCTGATTCCTTGATCCCTCGCCCTGCAGGGGATCGCTTTGCAAGAGAGCCCCAGCGATGCAGCACTGCGGCATCGTGCTCACAAGCAGGCTGTAGCAGTAGATACACTATCAGTCTGTCAAATGGAACAACCCTCATGCTTTTTTATGTGAAGATTTGTCAGGTTTCTCTTTCTATCACTTTGACCACACCCTGTTTATTTCCGCATTTGCTCCATTCCAACAATGACTGAGCCTAATTGCTGGTAGTGGCGGCTGTTGGAGTTTTCTCTGGGGGCGGGGGGGACAATGAGAGACAAATTATTCATTCATTCATTCATTCATTCTTTTGTTTCCACTTTTCCCTAGTCAGGCAGCAGCTTTAGGAGCGAAACCCAGACTTCCTCCTCCCCTAGCCACTTCGTACAGCTCTTCTGTTGTTCTAGTTGTTCCCAGGACCCCTGGGAGACAGAGTCTCTCCATCGTGTCCTGGGTCTGGGCTTCCTACCGGTGGGACATGCCTGAAACACCTCACCAGGGAGGCGTCCAGGAGGCATCCTAATCAACTGCTCTTCTCAATGCGTAGGAGCAGCGGGTGTACTTTTCGGATGACTGAGCTTCTCACTCTATCTCTAAGGGAGACACCCTGCAGAAGAAACTCATAAGAAAAAACAAACAAAAACATTAAATAATATGAATTGAATAAAAAATAAGTACACAAAGCTGCTTGCTACTGTCTGACTGATCCACAAAGCAAAAACATTGTTCTTTTTATCATGCATGCCATGAACATCCGTACAGCTCCACGGGCACTCCTATCAGATGCCTCCAAGACGAACTACGTGGATCTGTGATCCATGATTAGCTGGAGTACTTGGTAGCTACTGTACAACTGCGTATATGTACATGTGTAGTAAGTCAAAATGCCGTCGGCCATAAACAGGTGAAACATCATGAATTATTATTATTATTTTTTTTAAGTAAATGTGGCGTGGCAGCAGTTGCAGCTTTTGTCAGAATAAAGTAAGTAGTATGTTATTCTTTGATTCGTTTTGATTCAAATCCGAAAATTCTCAAGCCGCGTTTGTTTTTTTGGGGCGGACTCAAATGCCAGTTCGAGTCACCACCCATTCGTGCATAGCCCTAATAGCGAATGAGGTCGTACTTTAGTGCACTGGTTTTGTTCTTTTTCATACTAAACGGTTACACTGAAAAATACATCACTAGATAAATTATTATATTATTATAAACATTATTATATTCAGTATTTAAAATATTAGTCATATTTAAAATGGTAAAAAAAAAAGAGCAGTAGTGATCAATATATACTCTCACGCAGCCAGCAATAATGATAGCAAGCCCGCATTAAATGGTAGCCAACTTACCTTTAAAATTGAAGAGGTTTTGATTAAATGTAAAACTTGAAATCATACATGCAAATCAGTCGCCTTTCGGCGAAATTTTCCGTTTTGAAATCAACACAGGCCATTTCCGTGAATCGTACAGATGTGATGAGTTTTTTTTAAAGGGGGGGGGGGGCAATCGCTGTCGTCATAGACTGTTTTGTACTCTTTCAGCGCTGGCAGCGAGATCCATTCCACACACACACCATTCCACACTTGGGACCGGCCTACAGTTTGCACTGGCTTGTGCCCCCCCAGAGGGCTACATTATCCACACACAGATGTAATTCTGAATATTACTCCGCGGCGGCCTGAGGTTTCACCTGTGCGCTCAGGACCGTCTTTGGATAAATCACAGGAGTTGACGAGACCAGAAAAAACACTTCCACCGCTTCTGCTGTTAAGAAGTAACAATACTTTCACTCCTTTACAATGATCTAAATGTTGGTCGCTACTTTTATTGATCAATTATTACTTATTTATCAACTATTTCTTGAGTGAGACTACAACTTCGACATAGCATTAGCGCTGTTTGCTCCAATCCAGTTTAAGTGCTAGTGACGTGGCGGACATGTTGGGAAGGTCGTCGTTACATTTACATTTACATTTAGACGAACAAAAACAACAGCTTTCATGTATTGTAGTATTTGTCTGGCACTGTCTGCCCAAAGGTGGATATTTCAGCTTACTTATAACTTGAGAAAACACTGTGCAGTAAATTGCACGTTTTGTCGTAGTTTTGACTGTGCTTACACACACACACACACACACACACAGCAACATCAGAATTAGCATTTTATTTTGTAATTATTATTGTTTTTAATTGATTGTTCATGCTGTGGTTAAAAAAGTCTGAAGTCACTCACTATTTACTCAGTACTTTTTCACTGTGTACGTTTTACTCTTACTCAAGTAATTTTTTTTCGACTATAATATAATAGTATAATGATATAATAATAATAATAATAGTATATAATATAATATAATAAAAAGTATAATCTACTTTTTACTTTTATTTGAGTCACATTATTGTCAAGTAACAGTATACTTACTTGAGTACAATATTTGGCTTCTCTACCCACTTCTGCAGCGGACAGCCTCTTTTGCTACTCTTACGTTTAACCAGCATTTTTGCTCATCAGATCAGACAGTGTCGTATTTGTTGTACTGGTCTTTTGTATTTTCGCGTTAAGGTTCTGCAGGTCGTGGTCCTGGTTGTGGTCCCAGCGGAACAGCGAAGCACACGTAACATCGGCGACAAGAGTTGTTCCGCTAGTACATCTTGTATTAATTAGGAAACGCGCCTACATTTATCTAACGAGTTTAGCGATGTTAAAGTTAAATGTATTAAGCGATAGAGCGATGTTTGGGATAATGTCACAACACAGGATGAACTAACTTCAAATTTAGCAATGGCTAATAAAAACAGAAAAATATTGTACTTAATATTTTCCTGGAGGATGCATATGGGATTAGCCTTTGAAGTTGGTAATCGTGAAAAAGACAGTGATTGTAGTCAATTATTTTCCAGAATGAGCGCGCTTAAAGAGGAGGATGCTATTCATGTGGCACAGCTTGAATCAGGCGTCAGGAGTAGGTGGAGATGGGCCTGGCTCAAATTGGAGGCCAAAGCAAAAAAGCAAAGAAATGAGGCAAATTAAATTTTAATCCTAAATTTGTACATGAGCGGTGTAAATAAATGTTTTTCTGCATGAAGAAAAATTGTTTATTTTGCCTTATTGTACTCTTCAGAGTCTTCCAGATTGCTTAATTTGTTAAAATCAAAAACATTCTCTGTGGAAGCCTGGGGGATCCCCCTCTAGACCACCCTTACGATGTTTTTTCATTTCGTTCTTTTTCATGCCTTTGGTGTTTGCATGTCTGTGAAATAAATAAATAGCTAATCTATGAGAGTTAATTAGTATTCCACCAAGAACATGTCAACACAGAACCAGGAAGTGCTGTATGCAAAGCGCATACACAAGTTCCACTAGTCTATTGGCAAACCCTCCAGCCATCCATCCATTTTCTGAGCCGCTTCTCTTCACCAGGGTCGCGGGCGTGCTGGAGCCTATCCCAGCTGTCATCGGGCAGGAGGCGTGGTACACCCTGAACTGGTTGCCAGCCAAACGCAGGGCACATAGGAACAAACAACCATTCGCACTCACAGTCATGCCTACGGGCAATTTAGAGTCTCCAATTCATGCATGTTTTTGGGATGTGGGAGGAAACCGGAGTACCCGGAGAAAACCCACACAGGCACGGGGAGAACATGCAAACTCCACACAGGCGGGGCCGGGGATTGAACCCGAGTCCTCAGAACTTTGAGGCTGACGCTCTAACCAGTCGGCAAAAAGATGCAGAGTCCTCTAGCAGTTTGAATGACTAATATAGCAATAGTCCGGTTCAATGACCATCGTGCGAAGGGCGCAGAGACTTCAAGGAGTGTATGCAGTTTAAAGTGACTAGTAATAATCTGGGACAATGTTGATTGTGCAAATGTTGCAGATACTCCTCAGTCAGTGTGCAAGTGGTGCAGATGCTACTCTGGCATGAGTGACCAGTATTGGTCAGCAACAGATATGCAATAGTGCAGCGTGACGAGACTACTACAGTGAGTGCACGAGCAATGTATAATTGGCCCAACAGAAATGTGACAACAAACTCAAGCCAAAAAAAAATTGGCAGCATGTTGCAATGGAATTGTAGGTTAGCTGTTTAAGAAGTTGATGGCAAGAGGGAAGAAGCTGTTGGAATGTCTGCTAGTTCTAGTTTGCATTGATCGGTAGCGCCTACCTGAGGGAAGGAGCTGGAAGAGCTGGTGACCGGGGTGTGGAGGGTCCGAGAGGATTTTGCACGCCCTTGTCTTAGTTCTGGCAGCGTGCAAGTCCTCAAGGGTGGGTAGGGGGGTACCGACAATCCTTTCAGCAGTTTTGATTGTCCGTTGCAGTCGGAGTTTGTCCTTTTTTGTAGCAGCACCAAACCAGACTGTGATGGAAGAACACAGGACTGATTCGATGACTGCTGAGTAGAACTGCCTCAGCAGCTCCCGTGGCAGGCCGTGCTTTCTCAGACGCCGCAGGAAGTACATCCTTTGCTGGGCCTTTTTGAGGACGGAGTTGATGTTGGTCGCCCACTTCAGGTCCTGAGAGACTGTAATTCCCAGGAACTTGAAGGTCTCGACGGTTGACACAAGGCAGCTGGACATTAAATAAATATTACATTTACCATATTGGAATTCCAGACATTTTACACTGTACCTCAATTTTTAGGGGATCAGTAGTATTTGGACAACTAACTCACAATGGATGAACAGGCCAGGTGTGGCCCAATCACTTGTTACTTACTTGAAGCAGATAAAAGTCTGGAGTTGGATTGCGTATTAAGTTTGCATTTGGCAGCTAGAGGTACTCTGCATAAAATGATTATGATTCCTAGTTGGTAATTTTTTGTTTTAGTAATCTTAAAATGATTGGGTTTTTTGAGTCTATGTGTGGTATGCAATATATTTAATTCCATGTAATTATTTATTTTAAACTCATGGTTTATATAAAAGCAAATAAAATAAAATAGAAATCCAAATATTTCTGGACCCAATTCTTCAAACTGTACCGTATTCTTTGCAACACTTGATTTTTCTCTTTCCCCTGGGTGAGCATTTTTAGAAAAGTTGCATATTAATGTGAGGTAGCGATAGAAGCAGGAAGCTCTGCAGTGAGAATGTCTGATGCTGTCCTCCGCTGAGCGAAGGATGGTGAGACAGAGGGAGGTAATGCAAGGAGGCGAATTAGAAGGAATGGTGGTCTGAACTAAGCCCTCTGCCCCATCTGGAAGGAGATGATCCACTGTGTGTTAGTCACAAGCAGTAAATATAGTCATCAATACCGAGAAGAAAATGGGGGTGTTAGAAATGTCACAACAATCATATGTTGATTAACGTCACACTTTGCAGTCTATTTCCTACACACTCATTAAGATGAAGAGTACTGTAGTACTGCTGTTAATTTTGTACATTCTAGAGGCATTCCAAATCAACTTTTCTTCCCCTGATTTCCCATTTTATTTTACGTAGTAAGTAGCATGACTTGCATGATATTTCAAATTGCTTACATTTAACTTTAACAAATGCTCCCGCAGCAGGATGACAATGGAATTCTTCTGATACAAAGCAGCTAAATTCAAATAGCTCAAATTCGTATATACCTTTATCAATTTGGTTACTTTTCAACATAATAAGATGCATGCAATCAGATAATTCCAACACATTCCTATGAGGGGGGAAATGGGTTTGCTTCCCGCTAGGGATGTCCCGATGACATTTTTTTTGCCTCTGAGTCAGAATCCGAATCACTTAATTTTCAAAATCTGCCAATAACGAGTCCGTTAAGAAAAAAAACAACAGCGCTTCAAGATTGTTTCTATTGTTTTATTTTTATTTTTAATCTGAATAAAGGTATCCCAACATGATGCCTTCTTATGACTGAAAGTCTAATGAAGTGTCTAGTGGAGGTTCAGACCAAGTAAACAAATAAAATCATTTATAGTGTGTTGCACAAAATAATGATGCAAAGAGATTACATTTAAATATTATGTTCAGGACAAGCTAAAATCTGAAAAAAAGAAAATTTACTTAGTGCAGTCACAAACTAAAGATCTTAACTGGTCAATGAATCAATTCTACACAGCACAACATTATAGAAGTTTGCTAACTCCAGGTTGCTTCACATTCAGTCACAAATAAAATCCCATTTTAGTGCAGTGCGGAATGTAGACCAGCTAGTCTTGTATTGAAATGAACAAATGTAAATTCCACCGGAAACACTCAATTTACAGACATTACAAGTCGCTGTTGCTGCTTTCCAAATTCAAATACTTCCAAAATGCAGACATTATCCCTGTCCTGAGATGCCAGCTTCACATTTACGCTATCCGCTAGGTACATACTCCCTACTTCTGTGAGAGACATTACTGTTCACTGTGTTCAGGAGTACTTTTAGTACGAAATGATGTTGTATTGAACAATTAGTTGATTTACCGAGACTAAAGTTTAGACAGTCATTCTATATGCTTGATCTATGAGTAACAGTACAAAGTTGGGAGTATTTTAGATTATATGTGATTGTTAAACACTTTTTTTTTTTTTTTAATGGGCCAAATTGTAGACTAAATTTGAGTCGATAGGTGTGGTCTTATCCACTCACCCTGTCCCTTAGACACGCATACTGGGTATTTAACCCTTGGCTTCCGCCTTTTCGCCCTCTTGGTTCTTGGCTCTCCGTTCCTCCTGGCTAACATCCTCAGCTATGGGGCGGCTTCGGCCAGCCCCCCCACGCCCCCCTTTGTTCGAATCACGCGGTTCGGGCCAACTCGAAACGTGTGATGGCGACTCTGCTTTCCGGCCTCTACTTGTCCACCACCAGGGAATTGTAGAAGCTGCTACTAAAAGTACAAGTGACACTTCCAGCCAAGCGTGAATTCTCTGATTTACCAGCGGATCCATGAAAAAGGCAGGAAGAGAAACGGTCGCATTCTCCCACACAATGCTTGAAGAACAACTTTTTTCCTTTTTTTTCGTCCTTTTTCCTCATCTGAAGCTGCCTCTTTTCCCTCCTGAGATCCTCGGAGACAAAGCATCTACAGGGCCAACTGATCTACAGTCGTGTGTAAAGCATGAGAATCGTCGTGTGTAAAGCATGACAAAGAATGTACAAAACTAGTGACTAATAGTTTTGGGGGTAAAATACCAGATTCACACAGGTTCCAACTTTGTACTAGCTCAACATGGTGTAACCTATTCACGCACATTGTTAGTCCAGCCACACACGATGTTCTATTTTTATTTACGCATACCCTATTTTTCTTTCTATTACCATTATTTTCTCTGTGTAGATTTAATTACATTTTCTGTAAAATGATACTTCCTGTTGTGTTTTGTGTTTGATTATACCCGGAAAACCGCTGTCATCGAGAACTCTTTTTTCATAAATGTAGCAGCCTTCTAGATAACAGAGATTGATAGAGGTTTTTTGTCACTTTTCCTAAAGTTTACATATATAAAAAGAGACAAAGATAGTTTGATTGTAATGTTAAACGTACGTTGAGCTAAACCGGAAGCAAACGCAGGTGTTTCCCTTCTGACGTATTGCTTTTCCAAATTAATTAAGTTTTTATCCAAAACCAATACACGCTACAGTAATATAAAACTAAGTTAGTGGTGCTCAATTTTGCAATATATTCTTGGACATAAATGATTTTGGGGTTAGCTTGCACCACATGTGAATTCAAAATAGTTAGCACAGCTGAAGTTTAAGGTGTCTGACAATCATATTAGATTACCCTTGACTGTCTGGGCTCAAATTATGTAAAAAACCTTTGTTGTAAATACAATTAGACAATGGTAAATAAGCTTTTCTTAAATGACAAAGACGTGAAGAATTTCAGCCAATTCATGTATAGTATGTGCTTAATTCTAAGTTATTCAAATAAGCATTGCCCAGTAATGTTTGTTGTATTGTTGTTTTTACAACAAAAATTGTAGTTATTTTATTTGAGGTGATGCATTTTACACCAGCCACAAGGGATATGTCTCTAATTAGCCAAGGACGCTCTCGCTGGCCTCTGAGCATGATCTTTCCCCCAAGGAGCGCTTACACTTTTTCTAATGCTCATGAGTCGTATCATTCATTTGGAGTCATTACTTAAGTGCAAGAAATATCTCTCAGGAGATATAGCGGGAATTGAGAGGTGTGCTAATGGAGCCATTGTTATCGTGGTGTGGCGGAGGGGGGTTGATCTTGAGGGGTGTGGATGAATGTATGTGTGTGTTTATGTGCGTGTTTTAGTCAGGAGACAGCTTGGGGTTGAGTCAGGTGCTGGCGTGGCTGACTGAGCCTCGTCTTGGGGGTCAGGAAGAACAACAGCAGAGTGTTTTGCTAAACTCTGCAGGAACCCAGCTGAGGCATTATGAAGTCTCACACACGCACATGGTCACACTTTTTGTAGTTCACTGAGCACAGTGCCGATTCATTGTTAAGTCAACTATGGATTTGTGTGTGTGTGTGTGAGTGAGAGGGAAAGGGTGCAGACACGTATTTGTGTCTATTTGTTGGGATTTCCCGTTCCTCCAAGCAGCTTTGTGTCTGCACATTTCAAGATGGACCCTCGTGTGAAGCAAAGCGCTCGCGTTGCGTGTACACTCTCTGCTCTCTGTCAGTTTCTGTCTCTTATCTCACTGCTTCATTTGCCTCCTGCCTTTTAGCCAATAATGCCCAAAGAGGGTTGGAGGACGTCTTCACTTTATCACACCATAACAGGTGTGTGTGCCTGATCAGATATACTTTGCGGTTTTGTTCAGTCAACACCCATGTGTGGATGTTTTAAGAGAGACAGCTGCAAACAAGGACTAAAAAGTTCCAAGTGTTTTATTCCCTCCCAAATGTTTTCCGCCCATGCAGGCCTGTGTCAGTGTAGTTTTCAAGGTCTTTTTTCCAGGCATGCCTCAGTGCTGTGTCATTCCCTGTTGCCTGGCTGCTGACTCTCTGGAGGGTTAAAGTGCAGAGCTGTTACATTTGAAACGTTACAGTCTTGTTGTTTAATTATGATCCCAACTGCCATACCTGTGGATTGCTAATCTATTTTGTTCTGATTCTAACTTTCAGAGAGTATTTCTTTATGCCAAAACCAAACTCTGGTTTTAAGTAGTTGAGGTGAAAGATAAGCTCAGTTGGCAGATATACCCTGGTGGTGGTGAGGAGATGATTTTTTTCTTTCTGCAATTAATTCTCTTTGTTTTAGCCAGATCTATGTTGATTTTGAATGATGTACAATACCTAATAGTGGATATTAGTAGACTAAACTTCCGGAAATGTTCTATGTGACATCAAGAACACAACCTATACCTGCATACCTATCTCATAGTTTATTTTCAGGCAGAGACATGCCCTCTGGATGTCGCCAGATTTAAAAAAAACAAAACAAAACAACAACAACAAAAATTTTTTTTTCATTTATTTATTTTTTTTAAATCCAGACTCTCATTTGTTCTTTTTTCCCCTCACCATCTGTTTCTCCTCTTTCTGTCTGTCAGCACCTCCAATTCTCCCTTGAATCTCACTGAAGATGTACACAGACACTGAGGGCCCAGAGAATTACATATTACATTCTCTCCTGATGACTGTCACAGCCTCAGTCAGCATTTTTGAGGTGCCAGATGTGCTCTCTCTGGGTGAATCACAAAAGTCTTACTGTAATCTCTAATCCATATCTGGTGAGCGTAAATCAACTATGAGGATGATCATACAAGTCACTTGGGTTCATTAGTCTTCTACAGTTGAACGTAAACGTACAAATCAGTATGGTGAGCTGTATTTTGAAATCCATGCCACATTCTCCCCCCAAAGAAGCCATGCAGCATTCATGGGAACCAGAACTTTTCTGTGAATGACAACAGAACTCAATGTTTTACCGAGACACGGCTTTGTGAAGATGTATATTTTGGTTGTGCTTGTGAATGTGATTGCCGCTTGTTTCTCTTTGTAGAAATAAATCCTCTAATATTCTTAAATGTTGTTTAATTTTGTCATTATTTCCATTATACCAGGTGAACATGCTGAAGAAGTTGGAAACTATCCACTGTAATGTTTTGATGTTTGTTCATCATATGTTTCATTTTTAACAATTCACTACCTAAATATCATCCCCAAAATACGTAATGAATTGTGTCTTTATTGCAAAAAATATTTCAAATATTTATTGGGGTCCAGGTGCTGCCTAATCTCTTTATGTAACTGTGCAGCAATTTTCATGGTTGGAGTGTTTACTTAGGCTGCTTCCTCTGTCAAAACTCTGCACTGATTGGATCTCAACCTTGCAGCTCCTTACTCACGTTATGTAGAGCACAGAGTGTAACAATGAGTGGGAGAAGCACTGAGACTTCCTGTGATGGAATGCCATGATTGTCAGAGCTCCCTGTGTGATCCAAGTCGACAGAAAAAGAAAGATGTGCTTATCTTAGCAAGGTGTTTGATCAGTGTTACATTTTGTGTTGCTCTGTGACCACTGAACAGTTGTACTCCAAGGCAGCTTTTCACAAACATTTTAAGCCACACACCTCCTTGAACATCTCCACAGAGGAGGTGCATCACCATTTGGGAGTCCCTCTCCCTAAGGATAAAGTGTTCATATCTTTGTCAAGCTAAGCTACCAAGCTGCAAATGCATCAAGCAGTGAGTGCACTTACTTGGTGATGAAAAGAACAAACTCCCCGGCCAAATCATTCATTTTAATTATTGATTGTACAAAGATTGCTGTCATTTTGTGGTTACCATTTGAAAAAAAGATTGTCATTTTGTGGTTATTATTGGATATTATAAGTTATTGTTAAATTTGTAACCCGGAAGGATATGAAAGGGTATATATTTTTTTGGTGTTCATTCCGAACAAAGCCACTATTGATTTTCAGTGCTTTTCAAGTGTATTTTAATGAGCAGAATCTCATTTGCAAGCCGCCCTTTGATGACAGTAAAATGCAAATACAGTTGTTGGCTAATGAAAGAGCCATATGCATTTTATTGATTATTAAAGGTACTTTACAGAATACACGAGGAAATAAATATTCTCTAAGTACATTTCCTTATCTGTATAGAACACTGTACTTGCGTGTAAAACCATTCCATTGTATTGGTTTTGTATAATACATAATACATTTTTCAATTATTATTTATTTTTTTTAAGTTTGCACTCACTTTTCTTAACCTTCAATAAATAAAATCAACCACAGTGCGGTCTTGTTTTGTAATCGTCCTGAATCAGCCTTTTCCACATCCCCTGACCACCCCAACACCTTTATTCTACCACCTCCCACTCCACTTAGGTAGCCGCAGTGCCTTCTGGGTTTAAAACTGTGTTATCACAACAACAACAAGGCACATGTTGTGGTGTGTAGGTGGTCTGAGCTACTTAAATAGCGAGGTAACGCGCCAGTGAATTCAACAAAAAACAGAAGTGTGACAAGGAGCAGGTCTGTGTGTTGACATTATCTATAGCATCACAAATGGTGTAAAATGCATTTTTCCCCCCTTCGTAATCGACTATTATATTCAAATGCAACAGTCACAATTTTCTGTCAACAAATCAACAGACAGCAGCGTGTCTCGTTTCCTCTTACACATGCAAACCGTACCGCTCTATAACCTATACCCAAAAGAAAGTGTGCTATATTTTGCTAGCTTGCATATCACTGGGTTCGGGTGGAAACCTTGCATCCCCAAAACCATCTTTTTTCAGGAAAAGAGATGGTTGAGCCATTAAAATTGTATCGTGTAAGCCATTTTCAACACTTTGGTCAATCATTTGTAAAAATAACAGACCCATGTTGGGACTGACCAAATTAATATCCCTTTGTAAAAAAAAAAAAAAATGACCAAATGTGGACATGGGAGGGTTTGGCCTGATGCCAGCATTATGATACACTACTACTGTATATTGCCAAATTTATTCACTCTCCTGCCTTGACTCGCATATGATTTTAAGTGAGTTCCCATTCTAAATAAATATGGTTTAATATGATGTTGGGCTACTTTTTACTGCTGTAACAGATTCAACTCTTGACTTTCTTGTGGGAAGGCTTTCAACAAGGTTTAGTGAGTTTTTAGGAATTTTTACCAGTTTTTCCAGGAGCATATTTGTGAGACCACACACTGATGTTGGACAAGAAGGTCTTGCTCACTGTCCACTCGAAATCAACCCAAAGGTTTTCTGTTGGGTTGAGGACAAGACCAGTCAAGTTCATCCATACAAAATTCTCTCATCCATGTCTTTATGGCCCTTGCTTTGTGCACTGGTGCACAGACATTGCAACAGGAAGGAGTCATCCCCAAGCTGTTTGACTGTCCAAAATCTCCTGGTATGCTGAAGCATTCAGAGTTCATTTCACTGGAGCTCAGGGGCTAACATTTCCACATATGTGGGAACAGTTTGCAGATGCCCCCTTCCTTTTCCAACATGACTGTGCATCAGTACACAACTCAAGGTTCATAAAGACACGGATGAGAGTGTTTGTGGATGAACTTGACTGGCCTGCACAATCCTGACCTCAATACTATAGAACACTTTTGGATGAATTAAAGCAGAGACAGAGAGCCAGGCCTGCTCGTCCAACATCAGTCTGTAACCTCACAAATACGCCCCTGGAAAAATTTTCATGAATTCACATAAACGCACTCCTAAACCTTGTGGCCTTTGCAGAAGAGTTTGGGCTCTTATAATTGCAGAGGGTGGACTGAAGTCATATTTAACCTTGTGGCTTAAGAAAGGGATGTCAATTAAATACATATCTGAGTCAAGGCAGGTGAGTAAATACTTTTGCCAATATATGAAATATCCATCCATCCATTTTCTGAGCTGCTTATCCTCACAAGGGTCGCGGGAGCGCTGGAGCCTATCCCAGCTAACTTCAGGCAGGAGGCGGGGTACACCCTGAACCGGTAGCCAGCCAATCGCAGGGTACATATAAACAAACAACCAGTTGCACTCACATTCACACCAAACCGATCCTGGCGTAGGATTGCAAAAGAAAATTATTTGCTCCGAACTCCTAATGTACCTGATGGAATGGTCTTAACAACTATTGACACTGTATGCAACTGTAACAAGAGGCCTATTGAAATCAAATAACAAGTACGTCACAGAAAAAGTCTTTAAAAAAACTGACTGACTCTGGGTTAAAAGGCTGACATCCATCAGCTGAATGAGAGATAAGCGATCTCTCTCTATCATCCGCAACACATGAAGGTCAACACTGGTCAAGGTAGCAGGACATCAAACGTTCACCACAATCACTGCTCCTTTCTCATCTTGCAGTTTAACTGTATTGAAACTTTTCCTGCAACAGAAGCATGCAGATAGAGCACAGACACGAGGCTAAGTCCGAAATATTTTTTTTATATGCAAAACCAAAATTACAGCTATTTTGGTGGAGGACGTGACACCTGGATGTAGCTCAAATTGGGTGAACCACTTGATAATTGTGTAAGATCCTACATTTAAGCTAAAAATACACATTACCTATTGGTTATGACACAATTAACTCTTTGTCTATAACTGTTACATCTGGATCATTAAAGTGTCCTGGATCCACAAGAAGAGAGAGACGTTGATGCTGAGGTGAGAAAAGCAAGGTAAACAGTCTAAGTCAGTGTTGAAGGACCACGAAGGTGAGAGAAAGTCAGAGGAGAATGAGGTGGATGACAGATAATTGAGGGAAGGAAAAGGGACGTAGGAAGAAACCAGGGATTGAAAAATCAAAACGAAGCGATAACCCATCATTCAATGCTGCTGCCCTTTCTTATCTCTGCACCAGTGATGAGAGAGGGCTGATAGCAGAGAGCATCTTCGCTGACCTCATTAACAGGATGGTTTCAGATGATAACCTACAGGAAGACCAGTCAGGGTGGGGGATGGGTTATGTGTACCAATCAGGAAATAATCGCAGGAAGCTACAACCCCAATTCCAATGAAGTTGGGACGTTGTGTTAAAATTAGAATACAATGATTTGCAAATCATGTTCAAGCTATATTTAATTGAATACACTGCAAAGACAAGATAGTTAATGTCCAAACTGATAAACTTTATTGTTTTTAGCAAATAATCATTATCTTAGAATTTTATGGCTGCAACACATTCCAAAAAAGCTGGGACAGGGTCATGTTTACCACTGTGTCACATCACCTTTTCTTTTAACAACATTCAATAAACGTTTGGGAACTGAGGACACTAATTGTTGAAGCTTTGTAGGTGGAATTCTTTCCCATTCTTGCTTGATGTACAACTTCAGCTGTTCAAAAGTTCGGGGTCTCCGTTGTCGTATTTTACGCTTCATAATGCGCCACACATTTTGAATGGGAGACAGGTCTGGATTGCAGGCAGGCCAGTCTAGTCCCCGCACTCTTTTACTACGAAGCCACGCTGTTGTAACACGTGCAGAATGTGGTTTGGCATTGTCTTGCTGAAATAAGCAGGGGCGTCCATGAAAACGACGTTGCTTCGATGGCAGCATATGTTTCTTCAAAACCTGTATGTACCTTTCAGCATTAATGGTGCCTTCACAGATGTGTAAGTTGCCCATGCCGTTGGCACTAACAGCCCCATACCATCACAGATGCTGGCTTTTGAACTTTACATCCATAAAAGTCCGGATGGTTCTTTTCCTCGTCGGCCCACAGAACACTTTTCCACTTTGCGTCAGTCCATCTTAGATGAGCTCGGGCCCAGAGAAGCCGGCGGCGTTTCCGGGTGTTGTTGATAAATGGCTTTTGCTTTGCATAGTAGAGTTTCAAGTTGCACTTATTGATGTAGCGCCGAGCTGTATTTACTGACATTTGTTTTCTGAAGTGTTCCTGACCCCATGTGGTGATATCCTTTACACATTGATGTCGGTTTTTGATGCAGTGTCGCCTGAGGGATCGAAGGTCACGGGCATTCAATGTTGGTTTTCGGCCTTGCCGCTGACATGCAGCGATTTCTCCAGATTCTCTGAACCTTTTGATGATATTATGGACTTAAGATGATGAAATCCCTAAATTCCTTGCAATTGTACGTTGAGGAACATTGTCCTTAAACTCTTCGACTATTTTCTCACGCACTTGTTCACAAAGAGGTGAACCTCGCCCCATCTTTGCTTGTGAATGACTGAACAATTCAGGGAAGCTCCTTTTATACCCAATCATGGCACCCACCTGTTCCCAATTGGCCTGTTCACCTGTGGGATGTTCCAAACAGGTGTTTGGTGAGCATTCCTCAACTTTCTCAGTCTTTTTGCCACCAGTCCCAGCTTTTTTGGAACGTGTTGCAACCATAAAATTCCAAGTTAATTATTATTTGCTAAAAACAATAAAGTTGATCAGTTTGAACATTAAATATTTTCTCTTTGTAATGTATTCAATTAAATATAGGTTGAACATGATTTGCAAATCATTGTATTCTGTTGTTATTTATGTTTAACACAACGTCCCAACTTCATTGGAATTGGGGGTTTACATCGATGATGTACTGAGTATTTATCTTTTTTTATTTTTTATTTATTTTTATTTTTTTTTAAAGATTTTCCTCCACTTATCCGAGGTGTGGTCGCGGGGGCAGTAGCTTTAGCGGGGAGGCCCAGACTTCCCTTTCTCCAGCCACTTTCTCTAGCTCTTCCGAGGGGATCCCGAGGAGTTCCCAGACCAGTTGAGCGACGTTGTTTCTCCAGCATGTCCTGGGTCGTCACCGTGATCGCCTCTCGGTGGGACCTGCCCGGAACAACTCACCGGGGAGGCATCCTAATCAGATGCCTGAGCCACCTCATCTGGCTCCTCTCAATGTGGAGGACCAGCGGCTCGACTCTGAGCCACTCTCGGATGACCGAGCTTCTCACTCTATCTCTAAGGGAGAGACTGCGGAGGAAACTCATTTCTTCCACTTGTGTCCGGGATCTTGTTCTTTCGGACACAACCCACAGCTCGTGACCATAGGTGAGGGTACGGTTTCTGCATTCAATCATGGTTTATCTGGTTTGGTGCTGTATGACACACTTAAGGGTGATGTCGGAATCAGAATCATCTTTATTTGCCAAGTATATCCAAAAAACACACAAGGAATTTGTCTCGGGTAGTTGGAGCCGCTCTAGTACGACAACAGACAGTCAATTGACAGAGAACACTTTTGAGACATGAAGACATTGAGAAAAACAGTCACTGAGCAATAAAGGGTTGCTAGTTATCTGGTAATGCCGGTACAATTCTTATTATTATTTTTTTGACAATTGTGCAAAAAGATGCAGAGTCCTCTAGCACTTAGAGCAGTTCGAATGACTAATCTCGCAATAGTCCGGTGCAATGACCATTGTGCAAAGGGCGGCGAGACTTCAAGGAGTGTATGCAGTTTAAAGTGACGAGTAGTGCTATAATCTGGGACAATGTTGGTTGTGCAAATGTTGCAGATACTCCTCAGTCAGTGTGCAAATGGGGCAGCTGCTACTCTGGCATTAGTGGCCAGTATTGGTCAAAAACAGATATGCAAATACTGCAGCGTGGCGCAGAAATTGGCCCGACAGAAATGTGACAACAAACTCAGACAAAATGAATTGGCAGCATGCTGCAATGGAATTGTAAGTTAGCTGTTTAAGAAGTTGATTGCAAGAGGGAAGAAGCTGTTGGAATGTCTGCTAGTTCTAGTTTGCACTGATCCGTAGCGCCTACCTGAGGGAAGGAGCCGGAAGAGCCGGTGACCGGGTTGTAGAGGGTCCGAGAGGATTTTGCACGCTCTTGTCTTAGTTCGGGCAGCGTGCAATTCCTTAAGGGTGGTTAGGGGGGTACCGACAATGCTTTCAAGAGTTTTGATTGTCCGTTTCAGTCGGAATTTGTCCTTTTTTGTAGCAGCACCAAAACAGACTGTGACGGAAGAACACAGGACTGATTCGATGACCGCTGTGTAGAACTGCTTCAGCAGCTCCCGTGCCAGGCCGTGCTTCCTCAGAAGCCGCAGGAAGTATATCCTCTGCTGGGCCTTTTTGAGGACAGAGTTGATTTTGATCGCCCACTTCAGGTCCTGAGAGACTGTAATTCCCAGGAACTTGAAGGTCTCGATAGTTGACACAAGGCAGCTGGACAGCGTGAGCGGCAGCTGGACAGCGTGAGGGGCAGCTGTGGCGAAGGATGCCTCCTGAAGTCCACGATCATCTCTATCAAATCCTTCATTTAACAATCAGAAGACTTCACCAGAGTGAATACAGAGGGTTCACTACAAGATATAAACCACTGGTGAGCATCAAAAACAGGAAGGCCATACTAGAGTTTGCCAAACAACATCTAAAAAAGCCTTTACAGTTCTGGAACAACATCCTATGGACAGAGGAGACAAAGACCAACGTGTACCACAGTGATGGGAGGAAAAGAGTATGGAGAAGGAAAGGAACTGTTCATGATCCAAAGCATACAACCTCATCAGTGAAACGTGGTGGTAGTCTCATGGCATCGGCACGTATGGCTGCCAATAGAACTGGTTTCCTTGTATTTATTGATGATGTGAATGCTGACAAAAGCAGCAGGATGAATTCTGAAGTGTTTCGGACAATTTTATCTGCTCACATTGAGACAAATACATATGGCAGGAGGAGGGTTATTATGATTTCATGTCAATATGAAGAATGAACGGAGCAGCTGGGAGGCACAGGTGATCAGTATGATCGATCTCTGGTGCCAGACACAGCAAAATATTATAGACGATGATGGAGTGAGACGGCATGGCGGAAAAGTGGTTAGCACGTCCACCTAACAGTTTTGAGGTTGTGGGTTTGAATGCGTGCTCCAGCCTTTTCTGTCTGGACTTTGCATGTTCTCCTTGTGCTTACTTTTAGCCAGTTATGCCGGTTTCCGCCCACATTCCAAAAACATGTTGGGTTCATTGAAGTCTCTAAATTGTCCAATGGTGTGAACGTGTGTGAATGGTTGATTTTCTATATGTGCCTTTCGAATGGCTGGCGACCAGTCAGGAGTGTACCCTGTCCCATCTCTCGCCCGTAGTCAGCTGGGATAGGTTCCAGCTCACGTGCTACCCTAGTGAGGATAAGCGGTATAGATGAATGGATGGATGAAAGAGTGGACCTATCATCAGGCTCTGGTCACTACAAAGCGCTGTATCTCTATTATTATGCAACACATGAAAATTATCATTTCAAGCTATGCATGTCCCTTGATGTTCTTGCAGATAAATTGGCACAAAATGGGCACAGCAGATCTGTTGTAGATTCTATGCAGCCTGCATCGGCTCTCGCTGGCTGTTTGTCTATTATGTTGGAGCTTCCAGCACATACGGTAGATTGGAGAGCCACAGATGGGAAATTGTGTTGACCAGATTGTGTCTATGCACCCTCCAAACATCTTTAAACCTGCGTTCCCCAGGGATTACTAACATTCTGTTGGAAATTGGTCTAATCCACGGCAAATTCATTAGGTTATATTCTTGTTAATTAATTGCTTGTGACACATTGCCCTTTTGACCATGAACAGACCCATTTTACAGAGCTTTTGTTCTCACGCCTCACTGAGTCTGGTCGTGACACTTCAATCTAAAAGATGTCATCAGGCAGCCAGGACTCTTACACAAGAGACGCATTGGGCATGAAAGATGGGTAATTCCTTGCTGAAATATTACTAGAAAAGAATGAAACATTGATCATTCAGATGGTCCATTTTACTGTGAAATAATTAAGTTTCTTGTCATCTCTCCACTCATAGCAGTTTGAGGATTCTCTGTGGAATTTCAGTGATTAGTTTTTATATTATACATAAGATGGCAGCAGTAGCAAATGTCAAATGAGTCAGTCTGTCGGAATCAGCATACGTTCCAGCAACTAATGGTCATACCGCCATGGCTTATTTTTCTATATCCTATTGTGCTTTTACATGTTATCGATGCAGATGCTTCAGATGGTGAAGCCAGGTCAAACTAGGCACAGCTTCTTTAGCAGCCCTCTTCTGAATGAACATTTAAAGTAACTTTGTCAATCTTAATCTTAAAAAAACAATGTGAAGGACTTTATAAAACCCACACAGCACATAGGTATTGATGTACGGTAAATGTTATCTGAGCTGAAGTTTCTCATGTCACGGGTCATAGTGATGGCTGCCAAGTGCATAGTGTAAGGCACTATCGCTTGCCACAGTTTTCTAGTTTACTAGTTTTGTTACCAACTGATGGTAGAACGGCCTCATGATCTATCCTTTGTAATAGAATCAAGTAATTATTATTAAATAGTTTCTTAGCAAACATTTATGAGGCATGATGTGCTTCCAAATCCAACCATGTTTTTCTTCATCCATGTGGAAATGGTTTAAATCATGACTAACTCTGTCACAGCCTTTATTACATTCAGCATTGTGCCTTTGCATCTCTTGCCTCCCATCACTTCTACCCATTCCACCCTAAGCCGCCATCTTATCAGATTTTGACCAAGGGCACCAAAATAACGTTTTTTTGTTTTGTTTTTGTTTTTTGTGACAGACGTCTTCTCATCTCCCTTGTCATTTAGCTGCTGTTTATCACTCAAACCTGACCACTATCCCTTTACATTATGGGCTCCCTACCCTAGGCTGCCGATGCTGCTGAACAATACATGAAATGGAAATGAGAGCAGCAAAGATATAAGAAATAAGTGAAAGAAATGTATCACATGAAAACAAATGAGGATGAGTGAAGTTGAAAGGAGGAGAATATATCAACCCCTCTGCAGTGAGCGGGGCAGAACTGTTGCCATGGGGCTTTACATAAATAACCTGGCTCCTGGGGAAGAAACGAGAGACAGCAAGGAGGTTTGTTGCCATCTCCGCGCGCTGACATACAAGCACTGAGCCTTTTTGATTGTTCCCATCTGAGTCAGCAATGCTGCATATTGCAGAGAAGTCCTGTTGTAACATCCATTTACTGGCTGTGCTACTCAAATGTGTTCTCAAACAGGGAGAAGTGAGGAGGAAAGGCTTCTCACCCATAGTTGTCAGTTGAACGAAAGAGGCACAGTCTATACATGTGACCTGAACCACATTTGCTCTTGATTTGACCTTTGAGGAGTTACGAATCTTTCTATGCGGCAAGCTGGACGACTGGTTAGCACGTCTCCCTCACAGTTCTGAGGACCCGGGTTGACATCCGGCCCCCCCTGTGTGGAGTTTGCATGCTCTCCCCGTGCCTGCGTTGGTTTTCTCCGCATACTCTGGTTTCCTCCCACATTCTAAAAAAACATGCATTGTAGGTTAATTGAAGACTCTAAATTGCCCTCAGGTGTGAATGCTTGTTTGTTTGTGTGCCCTGCGATTGACTGGCGACCAGTTCAGGGTGTATCCTGCCTCTCACCCGAAGATAGCTGTGATAGGCTCCAGCACGCCCGCGACCCTAGTAAGGATAAGCGGATTAGAAAATGGATGGATGGATGGAATCTTTCTATAGGCCTGTGTCTTACCATGAATCTTGTATCTATGCATTGCACTTTACTACATCAACCTAATTATTTAAAGTGTTTCATTACACTGGGGAACAATTTGAAAATTCAGTTTAGTTAGATTTTTATGCTGATTAAAATTGGCATGCTGATTCCAAAATTGCAGTCAGTTTTTTTCTCCACAGCTTACCCTCCAGATAAGCAAAATTCCACTGATTAGCTGTAGTAAGACTTGCCAGCTGATTACGATTGGACTCATCTACAGCTAAGTGGCAACTTTTGTGCAGTCACAATTGAGACATTGCGGTGAGTTGTGTGCAGCTCCCAATAGGTTAGTACTATCAATATCTTAAACAGAAAGCTAGCATAGTAGGAATTAAGAGGATTTGTGCCATATCCTTTGTAAAACATAATAGTGTTAAATAAGCATTGCAGACATGCCTGTTTCTTTCATATTTCATTGTATGCCAATATTTGAAAAGTTTTATAAAACAAGCACATATCTGTACAATATCTTTCACATTTTGTAAGAAAACGGGGATCGATCGTTAAAAAACTTGACATGATAGAGAAAAACTGAGCCCAGTTTTGGATTCCGCACCCAAAAATTAGTTAAAAACAGCTATCAGACCTAACTCAACAAGAAATGTTCCCCAGTTATCTATCATTATTTAAACACACTTTTATTCTTTGGCTTTCAACTCTGCTTAAGACTCAGCATCTGTTTTAGTGTTTTTTCATTGTTTTAATTGTTTTTTTGTTTGTCGTAAATTATTTGTATTTCTTAAGTTTGATTTTTATCTGTGTACAGCACTTTGTTTTCAGCTGTGGTTGTATTTAAAGTGCTTTGTAAATAAAGTTGAGTTGACTGCAGCCACCACCAATGCTAACAAGTCCTGCCCTTTTATTGACTAAAAATTCTCCCCACCTCTGCCCCAGCTGGAGCATTAATTGCTGCATTGTTGTGTCTTATCTCATTCTGGCACATGGGCTCATCAGACACTTGTGGCATTTTCAGCGAAGGTCATTCCTCAAAGAGCCAAAACAAAGAAAGGCGAGTGGCACCCAGTGAAAGGCCATGCTGTGTCATGCACTACTGTGTCTTTGTGCACCAATTAAACTTACCTGAACGCTCAGGTTGGGCCACAGTCAACCGTGTGTTGAACAGCTGTTTCTGGGACTTCAAGTCTGCTGTCAATATGTGTCATCAGTTGAATGAGAGAAATGTTCATCTCCCTTCCACATGTACACATGCTGTGCTTTGTAAACTTGCATTAACTGCATGTGCAAAGGAAGGCTAACGAGCGAGGGCATCTGCATTTATTTTCAAATGTGGAGTAGGGAGGAGGGTTGATGTGTGCAGTAGTGGAACGCTTTTGGCTATAAAGTTGAAGTTGCTATGCAGCTTGTCCAGCGACCTTGCTTGTATAACGATGAGTAATCATGAAAGCACGTGCACATGCAGCAGTACCTGGCTTTCTTAGAACCTTGTTTGCAGCCATCTTCCACTGGTCCTGCCTCCTCGTCTGAGCAAAACTTCGAATTCAGCTTTTTGCTTTTAGCATGTTACACAAATAAATTATGGCATATGCGGGAAGTCTGGAGCTGCTGACTTTGATGGAATGACACCTTTTAATTTCTTATCTATTTCTAAACACCTCACCACTGTCTCTCAGAGGCATAATTTGCCATGGTGACTTTACCCCAAGCACATCCTCAGAATTAGATTCCTTATTGTTAAGACCCTTCCAACTGTGGCATATTTCCTCATTTCATTATAGAGCTTAGAAAAAGACAAGAGTGCAGCACCTGATTTTTTTTTTTAGGCACTTTTAGGATTAGCCTTTCTCGCCTTTTGCTTGTTTGTTTATTTCCAGTGGGCTGAGTAGACGATGTTAGTCAACTACACCCACTTCGGAACCAGTCAAAGAACGATGGCATTAGCGTGCAGAAGCTGGAGAACTGCAACCACAATCCTTGACCACCTCTCTCACGGGCATTTAGTCAGCAAGACCATGATTAAAGTTTCATCCGAACACACCCTTGCCACAGTCAATATGATACCCTTTATAATCTGTGTATTAATCAGGGTAATAAATAAAAAAATATATAGCACAAACAATCAAATTCCAGGTGGAATTAAGCCAATAAAACATATACCATTGTATCTTTGTAAGGTTGATTCCAATTTGGAATGATTTATGGATTTATTTATTATTATTTTTTTTTAATTAAGAATTTTGTAAATAAGCTTGTGTGTGTGTATACAAAGGGTTCTATCCGTCCATTTTCTAAAAAGCTTAGCTTTTTTATCGGGGAACTGGAGCGGACTACACCCTGGACTGGTCGCCAATCAATCACAGGGCAAATATAGAGACAGACAGTCACATCGTCACTGAGTTGAAACTGAACCCACACTGCCTGCACGGAAGTCAGGCAAGCGTCTACTCCACCATCAGTGACTTGTACAAATGTTTATAAAATTTCTAATTTAGCTCCCTAAACGGCCACCCATAGAAATTTAAATTGAAAGTAAACCGGATGACAGATAAGTTTGGTGCAGGACTGTTTTGGATCTCTTTTAGTTGTCAATGTGGTAGAATAATTTTGAATTGTTGGGTTGACCCCAAGTGAAACTAATTACAGCTAACAAAAAGCCCACTGGTACAAACTTCAGCTGTGTTTTTGCTTGACTCTCTATACGAATTTTTATTTAAGCTCTGTAACCATGACAATTCCATTACTGGCATCACTGGTTAAATACAGACTGGGCACCTCTTGGAGATCTCCTTCTTACTGGAATGCGAAAGCTCAGCAGCATTCATAAATGTTCATGCGATGCCAAATGAGCCTGCCCAAGAGACACTGTGGCACACACTGTCTGCAGCGTGCATGAGAAGAGGCGATAACATCATTGCTCTTTTAAAAAAGCAACAGTAAAAAATGTGGGGGTGGTAGTTAGCTGATTTACACTTTCAAAAATAGGCAACAACACATTTCCTGGTTGCCCTGAGAAATCATGTCATCTAAGTGACTTGAGGTCTGCATTTCCCAACTATGTGACAGAGCGACAATCAAATGGACACCACAATTGGGTTTAGAAATGCTAACCATGCGGATCATAGTTTAATATGAGGATTGTAATGACTTATGGTGTCTCCACAGAAAAATAGCAACTGTAAATCATTCATATATGTAGAAGATTCATATATGTATGTGGGAATTTCCATTCCCATTGCCAGTAACCTCGACATGTAAATCATTCGTGGGACTTCTAAAGGTGGAAGACTGAGTTGGCCATATTAAATATTCCATTGTCATTTGAAATCACAACTGGAGTGTGAGGTTTGATGTTCTGAGGAAAGGAAGTGCCTTTGCTGAATTAGTGGCTGAGAAATGTGGTTTTGTGGAAAAGTGAGACATCTTAAATGCCACTCAGAAATTGACGATTTCTCTCTGGCACCGTTTGTGTATATGAGTCTTTTGTGTGTGCTTATATGAAGCTGAGGAAAGGGGTATTAGGAGTATTATTTTTGCAAACCACTGTGCTTTTCTGTTCCATTGAACCATTTCAGTTTGTTTATTGAGTCAGAAACCTCAATAGTTTCTAGAGTCACTAATTCATTTGTTCCAAGGCAAACCACTGATAATCAAGTATCGTATTTTCATGACCATAAGGCGCACTTAAAAGTCTTATATTTTCTCCAAAATGGACAGGGCGCCTTATAATGCGGCGTGCCTTATGTGTGCACAGTTCCAAAATCTGTAAATGTTGTTGTGTGACTTTGATGAGCGCTCCGCTTGAATGACTGGGAGCATTTCCTGCCGACACGCTGCTTATATAGAGGAAAGGCGGACGTGACTGAGGACAGCATGCGGACGTTAAAGGGGGAAGGGTGTGCGTGAAAGAGGACGCTAAAGGCACACCCCCAGTATGTATATAGTGCCGGTATGTGCATTGTGCAAAACACTATCGGTTTGGCTAAGGACACCGAAAATGGCACCTACGAAGAGACACGCTTACGAAGCACAGTTTAAACTGCAAGCTATCAGTTACGCGGAGGAACATGGGACTCAAGCAGCCGCGAGAGAATTCAAGCTCAACAAATCCATGGTTCGCAAGTGGAGGAAGCAGGAAAACGCTGGCATCATTGCTGAACAGCTCCCCGGCAACGAGACTGACTCCGACAACGACGAGAGGGAACCCGGCATGTTTGATGGAGAACTTGCCTGGCTGTTCATTTGGGATACAGAAGATGAGGACTTTGATGGATTTGTGGATGAGGATTGATCAAAAAATAATGTAAGTACATTGTTAAATACTTCAATAAAGTACAACCGAACTGAGTTTTGCTCCCGCTGCCTTTTTAAAAACATACGCTAGCATGCATGCTAGCGTATGTTTTAGCGTGCATGCATGATACCGTATGTTTTAAGCTAGCGTATGTTTTACCATGCCTGCGCCCAATAATACGGTGCGCCTTTGCATGTGTTAAATACAGAAATAGACCCCGTAACTGAGACTGCGCCTTTTAGTACGGTGCGCCTTATGGTCGGGAAAATACGGTAGCCACTATTTTACAAAGCACCCCCTCGTCTTTAAATACAACTGAGCAATGTATTAGAAATGTATTCAACTGGTGATTAAATGCTGTCCATTTCCAGGTATTTTCGTTGTTTTTGACCTGCAACTTGGCCTGTCACGATAATTTTTTTTAAGACGATATATCTTCCCCAAAACTATCACGATAAATGATTATTATTTTGTATTTATTTTATTTGATTGCTTTCAATTCAGTATTGTTGTTGTTGTTATTAATATAATTTCCTTTCAAGTTTCTCTATTCATTTTACTTTTCTTTACTCTGTGCTATAGATCCCCCTGGGTCTGAAATAAAGAATAAAGACTGGTTTACATGGAGACATCCACCCATTCATTTTCCGTACCGCTTATCCTCACTAGGTTCGCGGGCGTGCTAGAGCCCATCTCAGCTGACTCTGGGCAAGAGGCAGGGTACACCTTGAACTGGTCGCCAGCCAATCACATGGCACATATAAACAAACAACCATTCACACCTATGGGCAATTTAGCGTTTTCAATTATCTTACCAAGCATGTTTTTGGAATGTGGGAGGAAACCGTGGCACCCAGAGAAAATGTCATTGTTTATCACACCATAAATATGGCTGCTTCCGACGGAGCTCGTATGCGACGGAGTTCTTATTTTTAACTACTTATAAGTTGGTTTGATCAAGTGTTGTTGTTTTTTTAAACGTATAAAACAATCCCAACTACTGTGCTCAATAGACGACGGACTTCCTGCTTGATAAATGGCTTGACGTTCACGACGAAGTCCGCATGTCACATGGCTGTTCCGATTAAATGTAGTGCATGTATACACCCGATCAGAATATATCACGTCACATGTAAACAGTTGACCAGAGATCTTCCATTGTAATGATTTCAATCGGAATGACAAAAAAAGTCTCCATGTACATCCGACTACTGTGTGGTTGGTTCACTGAAAAAGAGCCCTTCACCTGTCAATTAAAAATGTATTGAGGTTCGCTGTTATCAACTACTGGCTGAATAACGTGTGCCACTGAGGTTATGCTTAATAAACAGTGAACGTTCCCGTGTTTGTGTTAATTGTTGACTAGCACACACCGCGCGAAGCGAAGCGCTGGTGTTTTAAACGACATCGCCGCAGTGGAGCTCACTGTTTAGCTCAGATCGCGAGCTCGTTACCTCGCAGGCTAGCTTGTTAACTCGCAAGCAAGTTTGTTACCTTTATACAACAAACAGTTAACGTTCCCTTAATTGTCTGTATTCTATTAACGTGCTGCATATGGAACAAGGCTATGGAGTGTGGAGTAACATCGGCAAAAGTGTACCGGTCCGCCGGCGTTCCATGAGCCCACTAGCAGCTAATGACACAGCCGTCCAACTCTGTTGGCTCACTGTGTGATCCGCACGCCGGCTCACCACAACAATGACAATTTATTGAGTCCGGAAAACCTATTGTGTACATTTTATTTATCGAAATATAAATCGATACAGTAATTAATGTGACAGGCCTATGAGCAACATAATTTTGTGTTTTATGCCACATTGATTAAACAAAAGAAGATAATGCAAGCTAGAGATTAGCTGCTAAATGAACCAACATCAAGAATGGTGACTAAAATCATCCACATTTGTTTAGAGCACTGTCACAGAGGACTCCTCAGGCCTGTTCTCCATAGGTTTATTTTTGGTTCCTGGTCACTATGACAGGACATTTGGAGAAAGGGATCCTCCTTGGCGGACCGCAGCTCGACTAATGATGTTAAGTCATTCATTATCTAAAGAGATCATTTGGGCAAAGAATAATTTAAATAACACTTAAGCGCTCAATAAGCAAATTCAGTTCTGCCCCTTATGATCATGATGTCATTCACCCACCCAGTTATACTGTTTTACTCAAATTGTAAGGCTTTTTTTGGGACCAGATTTCATACATACAAAATATATCACACAAAAACATTCCTCAAAAAGGCTTTTTTTTTCCTGATACAAAAACCACTATTTCTCTGGAACCCATCATCGAATTTTGTAATGAGGTTGAAGAGGCCATTGCAACCAGATGTAGTATTTTGACAGACTGACATTTTTGGGGAAATCTTCTCATGTTGCTACATTAATCTCTTCCAGCCCCACATTGTGCTCCTTCTGTAAGTATGAAAACATTTTTCCTTCAAATCCAGTTTTCTTTGGGTAGGGGGAATAGAATCTAATACAATTTTTTTACATAAATTTAACACTATTAGAAATGTATCTGAGATATTTTTCTGCCTGAACAACACATGGAATGTGGAATATCAACAGGCATCTGTACAGTACTCCACATCTCTATTCCACATTTTCCCATATCAATCAGGTTATTTGCCACAATTATCCCACAACAATTAAAGAAAATATACAGTGGGTACGGAAAGTATTCAGACCCCCTTAAATTTATCACTCTTTGTTATATTGCAGCCATTTGCTAAAATCCATCCATCCATTTTCTGAGCCGCTTCTCCTCACTAGGGTCGCGGGCGTGCTGGAGCCTATCCCAGCTGTCATCGGGCAGGAGGCGGGGTACACCCTGAACTGGTTGCCAGCCAATCGCAGGGCACATACAAACAAACAACCATTCACACTCACACCTATGGGCAATTTAGAGTCTCCAATTAATGCATGTTTTTGTGATGTGGGAGGAAACCGGAGTGCCCGGAGAAAACCCACGCAGGCACGGGGAGAACATGCAAACTCCACATAGGCGGGGCCGGGGATTGAACCCGGGTCCTCAGAACTGTGAGGTTGACGCTCTAACCAGTCATCCACTGTGCCGCCTATTTGCTAAAATCATTTATGTTAATTTTTTCCCTCATTGTACATACAGCACCCCATATTGACAGAAAAAAACGGAATTGTTGAAATTTTTGCAGATTTATTAAAAAAGAAAAACTGAAATGTCACACATAAGTATTCACACCCTTTGCTCAGCATTTAGTAGACGCACCCTGTTGACCTAATACAGCCATGAGTCTTTTTGGGAATGATAGTTTTTCACACCTGGATTTGGGGATCCTCTGCCATTCCTTCTTGCAGATCCTCTCCAGTTCTGTCAGGTTGGATGGTGAACAGCCATTTTCAGGTCTCTCCATAGATGCTCAATTGGGTTTAAGTCAGGGCTCTGGCTGGGCCATTCAAGAACAGTCACAGAGTTGTTCTGAAGCCACTCCTTCGTTATTTTAGCTGTGTGCTTAGGGTCATTGTCTTGTTGGAAGGTGAACCTTCAGCCCAGTCTAAGGGGCCCAGTCCTGAGCACTCTGGAGAAGGTTTTCGTCCAGGATATCCCTGTACTCGTCCTGTCCCTGCAGCTGTAAAACACCCCCACAGCATCAGAATCATCTTTATTTGCCAAGTATGTCCAAAAAACACACAAGGAATTTGTCTCCGGTAGTTGCAGCCGCTCTAGTACGACAACAGACAGTCAATTGACAGAGAACACTTTTGAGACATAAAGACATTGACAAAAAACAGTCACTGAGCAATAAAGGGTTACTAGTTATCTGGTAATCCCGGTACATTTTTTAATTTTTTAATTTTTTTCACAATTGTGTGATGCTGCCACCGTCATGCTTCACTGTTGGGACTGTATTGAACAGGTGATGAGCAGTGCCTGGTTTTCTCCACACATACCGCTTAGAATTAAGGCCAAAAAGTTATATCTTGGTCTCATCAGACCAGATAATCTCATTTGTCACCATCTTGGAGTCCTTCAGTTGTTTTTTAAGCAAACTCCATGCGGGCTTTCATGTGTCTTGCACTGATGAGAGGCTTCCGTCGGGCCACTCTGCCATAAAGCCTCGACTGGTGGAGGGCTTCAGTGATGGTTGACTTTCTAGAAGTTTCTCCCATCTCCCATCTCCCGACTGCATCTCTGAAGCTCAGCCACAGGGATCTTTGGGTTCTTCTTTACCTCTCTCACCAAGGCTCTTCTCGCCCGATTGCTCAGTTTGACTGGACGGCCAGCTCTAGGAAGGGTTCTGGTCTTCCCAAACGTCTCCCATTTAAGGATTATGGAGGCCACTGTGCCCTTAAGTGCAGCAGAAATCTTTTTGTAACCTCGGCCAGATCTGTGCCTTACCACAATTCTGTCTCTGAGCTCTTCAGGCAGTTACCTTTGACCTCATGATTCTCATTTGCTCTGACATGCACTGAGCTGTAAGGTCTTATATAGACAGGTGTGTGGCTTTTCTAATCAAGTCCAATCAGGATAATCAAACTCAGCTGGACTCCAATGAAGGTGTAGAACCATCTCAAGGATGATCAGAAGAAATGGACAGCCCCTGAGTTAAATATATGAGTGTCACAGCAAAGGGTCTGAATACTTATGGCTGTGTGATATTTCAGTTTTTCTTTTTTAATAAATCTGCAAAGATTTCAACAATTCCGTTTTTTTCTGTCAATATGGGGTGTTGTGTGTACATTAATGAGGAAAAAAATGAACTTAAATGATTTTAGCAAATGGCTGCAATATACCAAAGAGTGAAAAATTTAAGGGGAATGCTGAATACTTTCCGTACCCACTGTAAATCTGGATTGTGACATTAAGACCATGCTCCATATCAACAGACAAGCTGATCGAGGCTTTGAAAAAGGTCAACCTTTACTTTTGGTCCAAGAACAAGCACCCTAGTGGCTTTCTCTTTGCTTTGCTCCTTTCTCCCACAGAGGAAATAATGTAATGATGTGCAGAGTACTTTTTCAATAAATAGATTCTTATCACTAGTTACTTTGCTGTAATATAGCATCTCTAAAATATTCCGCATAGCTCCTTTTTAAAACTGGATAGGTGCTCTTGCCTCCAAAGCCTCGAATGTTATTACATGTATCATATCAAAATCCATGGCATCCTTTAAATCACTTGTTAAAACAATTTTTTTAGACTGGCTTTTATGTGATGGGAACTTCTCTTCCATTTTGAAAATTCAACTGGCACCCTGGATGAATATACGGAGACTATGACATCCTATATTCGTTTCTGTGAAGCGGTGTGTGTACCAACAAAGTCATTTTACACGTTCAATAACAACAAGCCGTGCTTCACTGCCAAATTTAAGCAACTTCGCCAGGCTAAAGAGGATGCATATCAAAGTGAGGTAGAGGCCTGTATAATTGCGTGAGAAACCAGCTGACTAAATAAATTAACATCGCAAAGAGAAATTATGCAGTAAAGTTAGAAAAACAGTTAACCGTGAACGACTCCAAATCAGTCTGGCATGCATTACAATTGCTAACCAATTACAAGTGACCATACCCTCGAGCTGAGAACAATAAAAGACTACCCGACGACTTGAAGACCTTCTACTGCAGGTTTGAAAAGGACACTTTCACATCCCACACCCACCACGCCGCACCAACGACCACATCACACCTCTGACTCCCCCTCCAGCGTTGACCATCCACGAGCAGGAGGTGAGACGCATCATCAAACAACAAAAGATCAACAGAGCGGCAGGCCCAGACCTTGTCCCCATCCTGCCTCAAAGTCTACCCGGACCACCTTGCTCAAGTCTTCACACAGATCTTCAATAGATCTCTGGAACTGTGTGAGGTACCATCCTGTTTCAAATGCTCCACCATCATCCCAGTCCCCAAGAAACCTGCAATCTCGGGTCTGAATTACTACAGACCTGTCGCCCTGACATCTGTGGTCATGAAGTCCTTTGAAAGCCTCGTGGTGGACCACCTCAAGAGCGTCCCAGGTCCCCTGCTGGACCCCCTGCAGTTTGCCTACCGAACAAAGAGGTCTGCGGATGACGCAGTCAACATGAGACTACACTTCATCCTAGAACACCTCGAGGGCACGAGGATCCTGTTTGTGGATTTCAGCTCTGCGTTCAACACCATCATCCCCGAACTCCTCTCCTCCAAGCTTCTCCAGCTCAGCGTCTCGCCTGCCATCTGCCAGTGGATTTACAGGTTCCTGATGGGGAGGACACAGCAGATGAGGCTGGGGGACACCACCTCAGCTACATGCACCACCAGCACCGGGGCCCCCCAAGGATGTGTCCTCTCTCTGTTGCTCTTCTCTCTCTACACGAACGACTGCACCTGAACACACCTCGCTGTCAAACTACTGAAGTTTGCAGACGACACCACAGTCATCGCCCTCATTAAAGACGGTGACGTGTCTGCATATCGACAGGAAGTGGAGCGGCTGGAGCTATAGTGCGGCCGACACAACCTGGAGCTCAACACGCTCAAGACTGTAGAGATGATTTTGGACTTCAGGAGGCATCCTTCGCCACAGCTGCCCCTCACGCTGTCCAAAGGCCCTGTGTCAACCGTTGAGACCTTCAAGTTCCTGTGAATTACAGTCTCTCAGGACCTGAAGTGGGAGATCAACATCAACCCCATCCTCAAAAAGGCCCAGCAGAGGATGTACTTCCTGCAGCTTCTGAGGAAGCACGCCCTGCCACAGGAGCTGTTGAGGCAGTTCGACACAGCAGTCATCGAATCAGTCCTGTGTTCTTAAATCACAGTCTGGTTTGGTGCTGCTACAAAAAAGGACAAACTCCGACTGCAACGGACAATCAAAACTGCTGAAAAGATTGTCGGTACCCCCCTACCCACCCTTGAGGACTTGCACGCTGCCAGAACTAAGACAAGAGCATGCAAAATGCTCTTGTCTTAGTTCTGCTCTTGGACCCTCCACATCCTGGTCACCACCTATTCCAGCTCCTTCCCTCTGGTAGGGGCTATCAAACAATGCAAACTTGAACAAGAAGACATTCCAACAGCTTCTTCCCTCTTGCCAATAACTTCTTAAACAGTTAACTTACAATTCCATTATAACATGCTGCCAATTTTGTCTTGAGATTGTTGTCACATCTCTGTCGGGCCAATTATACATTACTAGTGCACTCACTTTAGTAGTCTCGCCACTCTGGACTATTCGCATATCTGTTGTTGACCAATACTGGCCACTCGTGCTTGAGTAGCATCTGCACCATTTGCACAATTGAAATTGGACCAGATTACTGCACTACTCGTCACTTTAAATGGCATAAATTTCTTGAAGTCTCTGCGCCCTTTGCATAATGGTCATTCCACCGTACTATTGTTCTATTAGTCATTTCAAACTGCTCTAATTGCTCGAGGATTGTGCATCTTTTTGCATAATTGTAAAAGAAAATATATAGTCCTGCCATTACTGTATTACTGGTAACCTTTTATTGCTCAGTGTTTTTTATGGCTTAGGCTCAAAAGTATTCTCTTCAATTGACTGTCTGTTGTCGTACTAGAGCGGCTCCAACTAACGGAGACAAATTCCTTGTGTGTTTTTGACATACTTGGCAAATAAAGATGATTCTGATTCTGATTACTTGGGTTGCTCCCGACAACTCCCCCACAACTTGATAAGCTGCATTCCTCCCTGCGGCCCTGCTGTGTGAGACGGCCACTGAAAGGACGCCTGATGTATGTCAAGTGGACCCTAAATTAATTAAGCATGTCACCTCGAAATCTTGGTTTACAGTCATCAAAGAGTCCTTTCCTTCGTTCGAACTGAGAGAACAACCAAAATGTGGGGAGAGCCTCTCCCCAATAGGAACAATTGCTGGGACACAGGCGCCACCAACTGGCGTATGAGAGTCACTGACTGCATTGTGGAGTTCCATTCAGGGTTTTCTTTAACTGCAGACAAAATGCCCGCTTTGATATTTCACAAACTCTGCAGAAATATTCCAAATGTATTTCTTGTCTGTGTCAGTGTGTCAACTTTACAGGTCCAGCTATGAGATTTTGAGAACTGTTTGTCTTGATTTGAAGCCAAACAGCATGAAATGTGATTGAACAATAAGCAATTGATCTGCCAAGACAAAAGTTTAAACAATCATTCTATATGCTTGATCTATGAGTTAGAGTACAAAGTTGGGAGTGTTTTAGATTAATGTATGATTTTTAAACCCATATTATGGGTCAGAATTGTAGACTAGATTCAAGCTGATGGGTGTGGTCTTCCTCCAGTCACTATGTCCCTTAGACATGTCCACTGGGTGTTTAACCTTTGGCTCCCGCCTCTTCTGTCTCTCCACTTCTTTCTTTTCTGTTGTCCTCCGGTGCCACCAGGCGGCACTAAGTGCGCGAGCACCCACCTCACCCGACAGCGGCATTTTCGATCAAAGAAGCCAGCTATGCGGCTTCGATCGCTTTTCCTCGCCGCGATCGGTCGGTGGAGCCTCAGCAAGCAACTACTGGCATCCCGTACCGGTCACGCACGCATTTGAGAGCTGTAGCTGGGCCCACCACCATTTCAATCGGCAGTAAAGTTACGAGCGTACCCCGAGGGGACAATAATTTTTCTTCATCCGCCTCTTTTGTTTTTGTTTTATTTTTCTGCATCCTTTTTCTTCTTAACCAAACGCTGCCCATCCAACCTGACTGACCTTGAGAGGATCTGCAGAGAAGAATCAGAGAAAATGCCCCAATACAGGTGTGCCAAGCTCGTACCCAAGAACACTTGAGGCTGTGATTACTGCCAAAGGTGTTTCAACCAAATATTAAGCAAAGGCTGTGAATAGTTATGTACCTATTATGTTTACATTTTCAATAAATTTGCACAGCTGTCTGAAAATATGTTTTTACTTTGTCATTATGGCATGTTTTATGTAGATTTTTTTTAAAGAAAACTACACTCAAATCAGCTTTAGAATAAGTCTGTAACATGGCAAAATGTGGAAAAAGTGAAGGGGTGTGAATACTTTCTGGTGGCCCCGTACATACAACACAATGTTACTCCGGTTATAAAAAGAAAGAAAAACAAAGCCTCCCACCTCCCATTATGTCACCAACCGTATTTGTAACAACTGCACAGACTCTCCATACAAAAATAAAAAGATTCATAGCCTGGTCAGTTAGGCAGAACACACTCACCTCCCCTGTGACAAAAGTGTTGAAGCACTTTGAAGTGTCGGAGCAAATGTGTCACGATGCTCATGCTATTTGTTCAGCATAACAAAAGGCACAAGTTTTAGAAGTCCTATTCTTCCGACTTTTTGTGCTGCAAAGCCTCATCAAATGTGTCATCCTTCTTTGTGTTTATTGAGTCCAGATCAGACTGTCTGGTTCCATCAGTGCTGAAAAAGAGGTGTAATTAATGATGTGAGGTAATTACTGGTATTCATAAGCACCTAGTTAGCATGCTGTTTAAGTAAAGAGGTGCTAGCACTGAGGTGGACTGTTATTAAGCTTCTTGATCTAAAAGGGTGGAATGGCCAGCCGAGAAGTTCTGTCCGTTTTGTCAACGTCAATCTCTTGTTCACAGCTGTTTTGGTATCAGTAGAGGCTGACTTTGGAGTGGATGTTGACCCCCGCTCACTCCCACTCCCACAGAGATTGAACCCAATCCCGAGTGAGCAATGTTTAGCTCGATGCTCAGGGGAAATGTTCAAATATCAATTTGATTAAAGTTAAAATAAAATATAACTGCATCATGTTTTTCACTCCCGTCATGGTTTCGACTCCCATCAACTCTCGTCTCATGGTTTCCACTCCCGTCAAGCCCCAGTGACTTTGTTTTCATAATTCCCACTCCCTCCCGCTCCCGATGACATTCGCTACCGATCTTGCCCAATCACTTGATTGATAGTGAAGTTCACTCCCATCCTGCGGGGATCCCGCGGGACCCACAGGAGCCTGTGGGTTTCCTGAAAAATGTCAGCCTCTAGGTCTCTGGTGTGATCAGCGAGGCCTGCAGTCGCTCCCTCGTCTTTTGGTGACAAGGATGGTTTATGGCCTGGTGCAGTCAGCTTTGATGCAGAAGCAAGGTGTAACACTAATGAGAACATTCTGAGACCCAGGAGCAACCTAATGCATTCCATTAAAGATTCCCTTGAAGTGTAAGTGTGAAGTACCGTCATTTCTAGACTTTACGCCGATCTGATCGGTGTTATCAGTATCGGCCGATAATTAGCATTTTATGCTGATCGGCTGATCGGCTTTCATGTCATAAGTCGCCGATCCGATCAATGACGTCATCGATCGGCGCCGCACAAGACATTTAACTCCGCGTCTTCGCATATGAATCCAGAAGCAAAAACAATCAAGTTTATCAGTTTGAACATTAAATAGCTTGTCTTTGTAGTGTATTCAATTAAATATAAGTTGAACATGATTTGCAAATCATTGTATTCTGTTTTTATTTATGTTTACCACAACTTCATTGGAATTAGGGTCGTACACGAGGAGCATGCCGCGTTCAAACAACGCACCGTGGTGGGGTGGGTGGGGCGGGGGTGGGGGAGTTAAACGGACTCGAACTCTGGACGACACCCGTCCATATAGCTGGGACAGTGACAAAGTTAGAGTAAGCATGTCATTAACAGTATTTATTAAAGTAATTTAATTGCAATAAAGTAATTTAATTGCGGTTATTTAGCACCCATTATTTCTGTCATGTAATGTTGATTTGTCCAAAACTTATGTCAGTGGCCAATCCTTGAATGCCCTCTAGAGGTCATTGGTGTTTTAACTTTTGTCTAAAATGCTAGAGAATCATTTTAGCTGGGACGGACAGGCTCCAGCATGCCTGGAACTCTTGTGAGGATAAGCTGTACAGAAAATGGGTGGATACAGTATACAGTACAGAAGTATATACAATAAATGAACAAGTCATATAAATAGACACATTGCTCCATCTTGTGATCGGATCGGTTATCGTTTTTTTTTTTTTTTTTAAACTTGCTGATCGGTGATCGGCCCCAAAAATCCTGATCGTGTAAAGCCTAGTAATTTCTCGTGTATAATGTGCAATTTTATCCCCCAAAAATTGTCAAGTCAATAGCGCGCATTATACATAGGTATAGGGGGAAATGGAAAAAACTTTCACATTTTATAAATGTATGCCGCCATCTAGAGGTTATGAAAAAGGTCTACACTTTCATTCCAATATGACAGGGGTACGTATGACTACATATATTTACAGTTGTGCTCATAAGTTTACATACCCTGGCAGAATTTGTGAAATATTGGTTTGTCCATCCATCCATCCATTTTCTGAGCCGCTTCTCCTCACTAGGGTCGCAGGCGTGCTGGAGCCTATCCCAGCTATCTGCGGGCAGGAGGCGGGGTACACCCTGAACTGGTTGCCAGCCAATCGCAGGGCACATACAAACAAACAACCATTCGCACTCGCATTCACACCTATGGGCAATTTAGAGTCTTCAATCAACCTACCATGCATGTTTTTGGGATGTGGGAGGAAACCGGAGTGGCTAGAGAAAACCCACTCAGGCACAGGGAGAACATGCAAACTCCACACAGGCGGGGCCGGGGATTGAACCCCAGTCCTATGAACTGTGAGGCAGACGGTCTAACCAGTGTTTGTTTGTTTTTTAAATATGAATGTTCACTGAATTATTAATTAATTAATTTCTTTGTGGTTATGTTTTGTTTAATGATAATGCTTTCTGAAATGCTTGACCGTTTAATTTGAATCCCATTAAAATAAAATTCAATGTGTTTCACCTGGGACTTGGTTTTCTTTTAAGAATTGTAACCATCTTACAAATTCTGCCTGGCTAATCAAAAATTTTAGCACAACTGTGTGTTTTCTCATTTACTAAATAAAAGTAGCGGCACGGAGGGCGACTGGTGAGAGCGTCTGCCTCACAGTTCTGAGGACCGAGGTTCAAGTCCCGGCCCCGCCGGTGTGGAGTTTACATGTTCTCCCCGTGCCTGTGTGGGTTTTCTCCGGCCACTCCGGTTTCCTCCCACATCCCAAAAACATGCATGGTAGGTTGATTGAAGACTCTAAATTGCCCGTAGGTGTGAATGTGAGTGCGTATGGTTGTTTGTTTATGTTTGCCCTGCGATTGGCTGGCAACCAGTTCAGGGTGTACCCCGCCTCCTGCCCGATGATACCTGGGATAGGCTCCAGCTGTCATGAACGGAACAGAGGATAGGACCCAAAAATGCACGACTCCAAAACAGATGGACAGTTTCCAAAAAGAGAGGTTTAATAGACGGGCATAGGTCGGTACACAGGCAGGCAATCCAAGAAAGGCAACAGTATCCAAAAACATGAGGCAAAGAGGCAAGGTCGATAATCGGAACAGGGTCAAATCTTACTGTGAGTCTATGACGTGGAAACAAGGAATGCTGGAACGCGACGACAAGGTACAACGAACTGGCAACGAGAGGGAATGAGACACGAGGTTAAATACAATAGGTAATTAGGGTGAACGAGGCACAGGTGGTTTTCTCCGGGCACTCCGGTTTCCTCCCACATCCCAAAAACATGCATTAATTGGAGACTCTAAATTGCCCGTAGGCATGACTGTGAGTGCGAATGGTTGTTTGTTTCTATGTGACCTGCGATTGGCTGGCAACCAGTTCAGGGTGTACCCCGCCTCCTGCCCGATGACAGCTGGGATAGGCTCCAGCACGCCCGCGACCCTAGTGAGGAGAAGCGGCCTAGAAAATGGATGGATGGATGGAGGCACAGGTGGTGAAGATGCTCACAGGAGCAGGTGTGTGTGAAACAGGGGGGAAGACAAAACCCGGAACACACACACATGACACCAGCACTCCCGCGACCCTTATGAGGATGGGTGGCACAGAAAATGGATGGATGGATAAATAAAAGTAGGGCTGTAAATTTCAAAATATGAGCAGGTAAATAAAAAAGAAAGTATTACGTGTTCAAATAAAGTGCTTAGCTTCAGAATAATTCTTTGAAAAAAAAGAACAAAATACAGAATACTTCGTTTTGATCATATGGGTAGAAGCAAAATCATGCGTTGTAAAAATGCATTATACATAGGGAGAGAGGTTTTCAAGAATTTTGAGGTCAACTTTGGGGGAGCGTGTTATACATGGGTGCGCATTATACACGAGAAATTACGGTAATACAAGATGATGATGATTTTTCTCAGATGTGATGTATTTATATGTTGATATCCAATATAAAAATCACTGAAAAAAATCCCATATACTGTAGTTTAATTTTATGACTTTTCTGAAGTCAACTTGGGAAAGTTCTTACAACCCGGAAGTGACGTCAATTCAAGGACGCAATCCCAAAATAATCAAATGGCTTCGTACACAAGCACGACTAAATGTTTGAGGGAAACAGCAGCTATTCCGATTCTGAAACAGACAGCATATCAACTGATACTTCTACAGAAGGGGCAGTTGTTTTGGAGGATTTCCAAGAAGAGCATCAAGATTTTCTGCTCATTAGTCCATACATGGATGAACCAGATGCGGTGGTTGCCGGCATATTAGAGGTACGTCTTTTAAAGTTTAATCAATTACATTTTTACATGTGATTACACAAGACCAGCGTTATCGGACAGGTATTTTAAAGACGATTCCAGAGATATGTATAATGTTTTCCTGTAACAAATGTTAAGGAATTTATGGCCATTTAAAACCAGTGAAAATGCACCGCTTTATGACTAACTTCTTACTGCAAATCAAACTGTTGTATCTTTCTTAATCTTTACCCTATATGATTAACCTCTTTTTTGAGCCATTAAGTGGCAAATACACACATGCTAGCATACAAGCAGCCCCCCCAATTAATAGTCAATTAATAGCTTTCTTCACTATAACCAGCGGGGTCGACAATGGGTCTCCTAAAAGTGACGTCACTGCCAAAGATTGCCGATTTTTTTTTTTTTCACTTTGTTGCCAAGGGGGTTTTGCTATGGGCCAAACTCTAAAAATACTGGGTAACTTGCGAATTCATTTTGAAAAAAAATTCTTGACTTTCTGCATCAGATTTAAACTTTTAAATTTAAATTTTCAAATTTGCCCTTTAATGCATTGTGTGGCACAATTCATGTGTGTTTGTGTGACCCTGCTAGTGTGCCGTTTCGCAGATTAAGTTCAATGCAAACCCCACATTATTAGCAGTTCACCTTGGGTTCTAATCACAGGGGATAATTCACTGGCAGTTTTTGCCTGACCTTCTGTCATAAATATGATTTAGGAAATCAAAGTGACATCAACTAAAAACCTTGGAGGAGAGTTGATTTATGTATATGATTGGCAGGAATGCATATTAAAGCACCTGTAAGAAATATCCCATCCTTCTTTTGTAGATCCATACAGTTCTTAGTCAACAGGACAGATGGCCAGTCTTGATAGCATTTTTATCACATGTGCAGTGCTTGCGCGCTCATTGGCCTGTGCAGACAGCTTGTCTGAGTCACTGGAAAGTGTTCGATGGGCTTTTGAAAGTCCAGCAGCCTCAAGCGGAAAAAGGACATTGAGTGCGCCTCAATAACATCTCTGAGAGAGAAACTGGATGTGACAAGTTTCATACCAACATGTAGCCAGAGCATGTTTGTGCAGCGCACGCATCATATTCATTCAGATAAATTCCATGTTAATTACTCCACACATATCAGTTGATCATCATACATCTGCAGTGTTGGCGAATGTCCTTAACACTCTTCCGAAATGTGGAACTGCCTGTGTCTCACTTGAACCCCACTGTTTCTGTCCTGTTTACATTTTGCCATATGTATTCAGGGCTTTTGTCCAAATTGGTCCACTAATACACTGCCTTGGTGACACAAACTCGCATTATGTTGTTAGAGGTTAGGAAAAGAGAACAAAGAATAGTCGCGGCCCAGGTATAACCTGCCGGCCGTACAAACCTCTATTGCCCGGTTCTTTTATTCTGGTCGAGGTAAAACTCCAATGATTAGGCCGGATGAAAAGTGTAACAATTTATTTGAAAATACAAAGTCAAACAGTAAGGTTGGAAATGACCAATCCTAGCTTTACCCTAGTGTTTGGGGTCCATTCGGAAATTCAGTCTGATGTTTGTTGTGTCGGTGCGACTAAGTGTAATGCAATTATAGGTTTATAAGGATATCTGGATGTCTCTCTGTAATGGGATGTATCAAATAAAAGTGTATGCTGTGTTGTGTAAGCGTGCAGCCAGTAATTTGTAATGTTGGTCAAGCATATTGATGTGCCAAGTTTAAATCATGTTTTTAGCACCCTACTCTATTCATCTATGCCAGATTTATAACAAATGTGTCATATAAAGATCCCAATTGTTTTTTGAATGACATCCAATTCAAGATGCTTGGGGTGTATGGGGTCACAGGTAATATACATATTTTTGGTCTATCACTTTAACAAATGTTCCTCCCTGCTGAAGACAAGTGACTGCCAAAGTTTTCTTCTTACTCATCCTTCATTTTTCAATCTTATCCCATTCCTCTTCAATCAAAACATACAATTTCATTCACGAAACTTGTTTATCATTGTTTTATAGCCCACAGAGACAAGCAGTCTTCCACACATTGTGATCAGCAATATCTGGCAGCTCTTAACTCCCCCCAGCATCCTCAGAGAAGCTCGTGCTTTAGTAATTTATTCATGTTGGTTCATTTGAGCTTAATCCGATTTTTGCAACTATCTGCCACCTGGGGAGAGCAGAATTAATGGGGTGTGAGAGATGGCCAGCAGATGAATGGGCTCGAGCAAGGGCTTGTTGACAAGTGTGTGGACTGAGAACTTCTGCGTGGTTGAAATAAAAAAGTAATTGCAAGTAAAGGCTGTCTACTACCAGAGTGATCGTTGTGAGCTGTCTGCACCTTGGACAAATTCTAAATAAACACTATAGTTATCAGGCACAGATTACCTTATTTCTATCAAACTAGTGGAACTTGACAAAAGCCACAGATGGACGCACTGGACAGAGGTTTGTGGCAAGCGAGTCATGGTACCTTGAGTTTTTTGAGTTACAAGCTGTTGCTTACACTGCTGCTTGAGTGAAGTTAAAAAGAAATTAAAGCAATAGTTGCTGATGTACTTTCAGCTCTCTATTGAACAGTACAACCAGTCAAATACAAAATGAGAACACTAGCGAAGAGACACACTAACCAGGTGTGTTCCATCTGGGCTTTGCTAAGTGGTGGAGGATATATATTATTTATATATATATATATATATATATATATATCCATTTTCTTTTACCACTTATCCTCACTAGGGTCACGGGCTGCTGGAGCCTATCCCAGCTCTCTCCGGACAGGAGGCGGGGTACACCCTGAATCGGTCGCCAGCCAATCGCAGGGCACATAGAAACAACCAACCATTCGCACTCACTGTCACACTTACGGGCAATTTAGACTCTTCAATCAACCTACCACGCATGTTTTGGGGATGTGGGAGGAAACCGGAGTGCCCGGAGAAAACACACCAGGCACGGGGAGAACATGCAAACTCCACACAGTGGGGCTGGGATTTGAACCCCGGTCCCCAGAACTGTGAGGCAGATGTGCTAACCTTCCACCATGCTGTATATATATATATAATTTCTGAGTCGCTTCTCCTCACTAGGGTTGCGGGCGTGCTGGAGCCTATCCCAGCTCTCGTCGGGCAGGAGGTGGGGTACGTCCCGAACTGGTTGCCAGCCAATATATATTAACATATTGGAAAGACTTCCCTGTATGATGTAGGTGTACACCACTGCAATCACAATAATTAGAAGGGAAAAGCTGAATTAATGCCTACTTTTATATTTAATAAGTACTGTATAGACATTGATCACGGTAATATTGATCACGGTAGATTATTTGATGTAGCTCTATTTGGCTTTAATTAGACTATACAGGTGTATCTATCGCTACCTCAAATGACTGGTAAGTATAAATAGGAGTATTGGGAAATGTGCCGTGCAGGTGCATTCATCTCAAACACTATGATACTTGCATTGGATGTCTGTTCTCAGTTTTTTGTATTTTTTCATCATGATAGTAATAGTAATAATAATGATAATAATAATAATGGCGGCACGGTGCATGACTGGTTAGAGCGTCAGCCTCACAGTTCTGAGGACCCGGGTTCAATCACCGGCCCCGCCTGTGTGGAGTTTGCATGTTCTCCCCGTGCCTGTGTGGGTTTTCTCCGGGTACTCCGGTTTCCTCCCACATCCCAAAAACATGCATGAATTGGAGACTCTAAATTGCCCGTAGGCATGACTGTGAGTGCGAATGGTTGTTTGTTCCTATGTGCCCTGCGATTGGCTGGCAACCAGTTCAGGGTGTACCCCGCCTCCTGCCCGATGACAGCTGGGATAGGCTCCAGCACGCCCGCGACCCTAGTGAGGAGAAGCGGCTCAGAAAATGGATGGATGGATAATAATAATGATTAATAATAATAATTCTGGTGCCACGGTGTGCAACTGGTTAGCACGTCTGCCTCACAGTTTTGAGGACTTGGGATCAAATCCGGCCTCGCCTGTGTGGAGTTTGCATGTTCTCCCAGTGCCTGCGTGGGTTTTCTCCGGGTACTTCGGTATCCTCCCATATCCCAAAAACATGCTTGGTAGGTTAATTGAAAAATCGAAATTGCCCGTAGGTGTGAATGTGAGTGTGCATGGTTGTTTGTTTATATGTCCCCTTTGATTCCCTGGCGACTAGTTAAGGGTGTACCCCACCTCTCACCCGGAGATAGCTGGGATAGGCTCCAGTAGCCCGCGACCCTAGTGAGGATAAGCTAGACCTGTGACAACAGCAGGCTGGGGTGTATACTTTCTAGGATGAGGCCCTCCCCCACTATATAAAGACCAAGTGCCCTTATTCCATGCAGGGGCCATTCGGCGGTATTGCCACTTCCTCATTCATTTTAACACGACTCATTGCTACCAGGATAGCGTGTGATTGATCATCAAACTATGCCCACAACTCGAAAAAAATACATCTTCCCTGAAGTGTAATGTATTTAGTTTTCTTTGGGCTCAAGTGTTTGGCACCACGTGCGTTGTGTTATGAGGCAGCGGCAAACTGGACGGGATCTGCCGCCCCTTGCCAGCCCAACAGCGGTTAGAGTAGCTGCCGGAGGTCCAGCATAGCAGCGTTGGGGCCGTCAGCCTCACAGTTGCCACCGCAAGTTGCGGTGCGAGAAGGAGGGAAAATGTTTTTCCAGGGAGACCGATGAGCATGATGCGGTTGTGGCCGCTTTTGGCGCACCCTTTGTGGGTACAGATGCGCATTGTCCCGCTGAGTTTCAAAGGAGGGAAATTTGTCCCGGCGAACCCACAAGCCCAGAGCATCTGCAAGCTGAAAGAATGTCTCAATTGTTGACCATTTTGAAGCCTTATTTCACATACTTTGCAATATTTTCTTTATCCATTCATTAATCGCCTGGGTTGTTAACACGACTCTTTTCTGTGATGTGTCAAATTTACAAGACATTTTTTTGGTCTGTTCAGTTCAACTTTAAATGATTATTCTAAAATAAAATCATATTCTAAAATTACCTTAACATGAAACATTAACTGCCTTGAAAATCTGATTCAAAATTCTAACTTCTTTAACTTGTTTTATTGTTTTGAAGTTCAAAAAAAATATGTGGAACCTGTTGAAAAGAAAATATATATCAAGTCACTATTTATCAATGTTATTCATCAATATTTATTTCTAATATCCACTTCAAATTTAAAATGCCATTAACATCCCATGCACTGATTTTGTTTGATCAATAGCCGATGCAAGGCTGCTGTGCTATCTGGGGTCAAATGGAAACTCAGTAAAGGTTGGTTATCAGTTTTCTACCAATCAAAAAGTAATCAAAAGGTGAATTGAATTTGCCCAAAGTAGCAGAACACAAGATATGGCAAGTTTTTGGGCCAAGGGTCATTTTGGATAAGGTTTTGGTCAAACCTGTGTGTCCATTTACAGGCATGACATACTGGACTGTCTGATTTTTTTGTATCTAGTCTAGTTTCTTCCAAACATGTCAGAGGTTGGCCAAAGAAGACTTGAACAGAAAAACGGAAGCCATGTTATTCTGACATCACGATTTGATGCTCTGTGGCTCCCTGACTAATTACACAGTTGACTTTGACATCTGTGTTAAATCTGCCCCTCACGGCTCTTCTTCTGACTGAATTAATGTCTGCCTTTGTTGCATCGAACAATATGTCCAGTCCTCTAGTTGTGTGCGCATCTGGTCTAATCCAATATATAAGGACTGTGACAGTCAGGTAGCCAAACACTGTGCACGTCTCTTGAATATACGGGATGCTTGTAGGCTACTTCTGATGCATGACGCAATTGTGGCAGTGCAGATGCAACCCATTGATTTGCTTACACCGACCAACCCACATTAGTCGCTTTTAAATTTTTCTTCATTATTATTCTCATTCAGAACGACCTAACTCTAAGCTGCCTCCAATACTGGCCTCTCTACCAAGATTTATCCCTGCAGAAGTCAATGTTTTCTCTCTCTCACTCACTCACTCTCTCTCTCCCCCTCTCCCTCTCATCCCCCTCCTTCCCTCCCTCTCTCCCATGTCATTCAGCCATCCCTCCCTCCCATCTCATTCAGCCAAAACCCTTGACTTGGCTCATGATAATTTTTCAGAATGGCATCCGAAAATCGTAAATCTGAGGCTGTATTCATTTCACACCACATTCAGTGAGATGGTGCCAAGGGCAGCAAGGGGAGCAGATATGAGACATCAATCACAAGCTGCTTCAGCTCTTGCTTTGCCCTCGGACAAACAGCACTTAGCAGAAGAGCTGTATTGCTGCTCTTTTAGTTGGGCGTCTTTACAGCCTGTCTGTTTTCATTTGAAAGCATATTTTTTTAAGTCAATCGGAGAAGCCCTCTTCTCTTTTTAACCCTGCAACTAGGGCTGCAAGGAATACTGAAATGTTTCGAGTACTTTGAATACAAAAAATGCTCGAATTTTCTCTGCCTTTGGGATCCGCTTATTTGACTTATTCACTGCCAGCCCTCCTAGTTTGATTGAGTTTGATACTGTATCAGTATTTACGTGTGTACGCCTTTAAGAGTGTGGGCAGGGGTGAGTAGTATGACGTAAGCGTAAGTAAAAGTCAGTCTGGGATAAGACATCGTTGGCATGAGTTGTGGCCGACAGCAGCTCCTACATTTGTGGTGTTCTTGCTTTGGCGACTCCCTTCCTCCTTAACTACTTCCGAGGGCATTACAATGCTATTGGTCTATACCAGGGGTGTCAAACTCATTTTTGTCATGGGTCACATCGTAGTTAGGACTTCCCTCAGAGTTCCGCGACAACTGTGAACCCATATAAATGAAAGATTACCTCATATACTGTAATTGCATACAGTATACACAACACATTGATGAATAACCAGTTTTGAAATCAAGAAACCTATAAAAACATGTTCTTTTACTATTACATTTATTTTCAAAGTGGGATTGGTAACAAAAAAATGCTTGCAAATATTACACCAGAACACAATGAGCAATTTTGATTTGCTTTCGTGGGCCACATAAAATGATGTGGCGGGCCGGATCTGGCGCCCGGCCCACCAGTTTGACACCTGTGGTCTATACAGTAGCTGCCTTTTAATAGCCGGAGAGAGTTAATTGTCAAGCTGAGACGCATCTCACAGTGCTTAACAAGCACCCTGAATACTTACTCACGATATAGTCGCGCACACTGTAGTTGTATATTATGGCCAGTGTTCTTACTGTATGTACATCGTATCTGCAGGTGGCTACATTTTGATTCAAGTACTGTAGGTGACAAAAAAAACAACATTTGCGAGTGGCAAAGTTTGTGAAAAAAATGTATTAAGGCAATATTTGTGTTTCCTATCGAGGTGTCTTCATTTTCATCTTAATTATAGTTTAGTTAGGTCTAAGCTAATACACGCAGCCACGGACCTACTGTATTATTATGTCACATCCTAAAAAGTTAGCTCCTCAAGTGAAGTTGCACAACAAGCTCCTTATGCCTTTTTTAATTAATGCCTTATGTTTTTTATACTTACAAGAAATGCTAAGAACACTAAGGAGAAAAAAGGCTAAGTTTAAACTGAAATTAGTTTGGTTTTTTTCCTCATTGAAAATATTTATAGACAACAGTTTGCTGCTCAATGTGAATTTAAGAAATAAGTTATTTAAAAAACAAAAACAATTGGTCGTTCATTTTTAAGTGAAGTGTTTCAAGAAAAATTTTCTTGTGTATTCATAATTGGTCTTTCACCAAACATAAATATAATTTATCCAAATACTCGATTATTCGCTAACATTTTGACTTAGCAATACTCGAATACTAAAATATTCGATAGCTGCAGCCCTACCTGCAACCGTCAGTGAAACTGTGTGAGAAACTGTATTGTGTGTGAAACTGCTAAAGTCTTTTCCCTTATTTTCACTATCTCGCCAGAGATTCATTTTGACAATGTACTTTTCTCTACTCTTCCCATTCTTGAACAGAAATGAAAATATGTCCTGTATTACCTTCATAAGCCCCGACCATAACTCACAGAGTGCAAAGCCTCTACAGTTTCCTCTCTGCCAAGCCTTACTCAATACCAGTGAGGAAACTCTAATTAATATTTCAAACAGTAGAGGTCAGACAAAAAACATGGACTGATACGACCTTTAACGCCAGCATCAAACATCTTGGAATTATCTTGGAAATAGAATTCATGCCTTTTCATAAAACAAGCAGAAATTCCCAAAATTTTTTTAGAACAAGGCACTGCTATGAATATAACATACTGTATTTTCACGACCATAGGGCGCACCGTATTAAAAGGCGCAGTCTCAGTTACGGGGTCTATTTCTGTATTTAACGCATACATAAGGCGCACCGTATTATTGGGCACAGGCATGGTAAAACATACACTAGCTTAAAACATACGCTAACATGCATGTTAGCGTATGTTTTTAAAAAGGCAGCGGGAGCAAAACTGAATTCGGTTGTACTTTATTGAAGTATGTAACAATGTACTCGTTATTTTTTGATCAATCCTCGTCCACAAATCCATCAAAGTCCTCATCTTCTGTATCCCAAATGAACAGCTGGGCAAGTTCTCCATCAAACATGCCGGGTTCCCTCTCGTCATTATCTGAGTCAGTCTCGTTGCCGTGCGGCTCCTCAGAAATAATGCCGGCTTTTACGAAAGCTCGAACAACAGTCCAAGCAGACACGTTAGCCCAAGCATCCACAATCCATTCACAAATTGTGGCGTAACTCGCCCGGCGCTTCGTCTTCTTGACTTGGCCAAGCTCGTTTTTCTGCTTCCTCCACTTGCGAACCATGGATTCGTCGATCTCGAATTCTCTCGCGGCTGCTGGATTCCCATGTTCCTCCGCGTAACTGATAGCTTGCAGTTTAAACTGTGCTTCGTAAGCGTGTCTCTTCGTAGGCGCCATTTTCGGGGGTGCTTAGCCAATATACACCTACTGGGTGCGTGCCTTCAGCGTCCTCTTTCACGCGCACTCTTCCCCTTTTAACGTCCGCATGCTGTCCTCAGTCACGTCCGCCTTCCTCTATATGAGCAGCGTGTCGGCAGGAAATGCTCCCAGTCAGTCAAGCGGAGCGCTCATCAAAGTCATACAACAACATTTACAGATTTTGGAACTCTGTGCACACATATGGCGCGCCACATTATAAGGCGCCCCGTCCATTTTGGAGAAAATTCAAGACTTTTAAGTGCGCCTTATGGTCGTGAAAATACGGTGGTTTTCTTCCGCAAGGATACATTGATAGAGTTTGTAGACAAAAAAAGAAAAACAGCTCTTTCTTCATATCTCATGTAAAAGTAAGAAATGTTTTCATTGAATGGATCTGCCTTTGCAAATATTTTGGTGGACAATATCAAAATGTGTATTGTTGTTCCACTATGAACACTCCCATATTGTATCAGCAAGACCAATTACTTTTTTTGTGCTGTAGACTCAAAACATTTTGAAGTCAAAAGTTGAAATGTTGGTCTCATATTCTTCTTTTTTCATTTTATTGGATGTAATACACAATTAAGAAGATAGGACCTTTTTTTTTTAATCCACTAATTTTTTATTTTTCATGTAAGCAAAAGTATTGGAACATGTGACCCACACGTTTTGTCGCTGAGGTGTCTTGTATTACTTTGATCAGTCAAACAATAAACAGCGCTCAATGTCTATGCTCAGTTTTAGATTTGGGTTTTGCACATGAATCCTACATTTAACCTAGGTAGTGGTATAACTGACATGAAAAGAAGAGAGCTGCCGGTGGGTAAAAAATAAGCAATTGTAAAATTTATGGACTGAGACCAAGATGATGAAATTGATGGAAAGGCTAAAGTTTGGAGAAGGATGTGCACATGTTCCCAAACATACAAGCTCATCTGTGAAACACAATGAAGGTAGTAATGCCTTGGCTTGGGCTTGCCTGACTTTTTCACTAATCTTCATTTGTGTCCCGCTCTGGCTAAAAAGTCTCCATGTCGCAAGGTATAGATTCGCGTAATGGATAAAAATAGAGCAGATGCTGAATATTTTCAATTCCTATTTCTCCAAAAATACCTTCCTTAAGGTCTCTAATTTCATCAAAATAACCAGAAATAACCATTCTTTGCTGCCTAATTCATAATGAATTATGACTCCAAATTCACAGCCTTTCTCCCTCAGTTCTTGTTAAGGAAATGGGCTGCATCCATTTACGAGGGAAAGGCTTTACAAATCCTCATAGGTTTGACTTCTGTGATTTCAATATGTGCTTTTCCACAGATTCAAGCATGGGGAATTGTGATCTTTATTGGAGGCTGACTGGACATGCTCCCACCATTGCTGACAATATACATGGTCAACCAATGGCCTCTACCATGCTTTGTGCCGTCATCGTGAAGCTTCAGTTTATCACAGATTCCCCCTGGTCACACTGGTTGGCTTCAATCTGCCCCAAGAATTGAAAATGATTCACATTCTTCAGCAGCCCTGTTCTATTGCTTCCTCCTGCTTTCTGACAGATGTGGTCTGACACTGCAGAAATGTTGCAGCATTATTCCCTGCTGTGTCCATCTGCAGAAACACAAGCCCTATGATTGACACCATTTTGTCTCTCCCGTGGTGCTATTTAATCTCTGGCCACCATTTATATGCTGGTGCAACTCCTGGGAACATATAGTGCGACTGTAGGCAGCATCGCCTGCACACTTCAAGACGAGGGAAATTGAACAAGGGCATGTAACCGATACGTGAGAGAGATATAGTGATGCTGTTGGTGCAATACTTTGTTTTGATCTGAGGTTAATACCGTGTCCATAAATAAGGCAGCAAACGTCAATGATTCCACCACGACCACGGAAAACCGCAGCCTTCAAGGCCAACAGTCCCACTGTTAATCCCGTTTGGAAATATTCAGAAGAAAAGTGCAGTTTGAAGAGTACAGTGAAGAGCACAGTGGCATGAATTGCTCTGCAGTTGAATCTGGCAATTCATTAAATTTGCTATTGTCTTCAGAACTTCGTAAGCTCTCTTGCTGGGAAGTTTGGGCTAATAAAACAATGTCTTGTTTGAATAATTATTTTAAATTCTTATTATCAGGGGATATCGCAATATGTTCATCAACAGTAAATGTTGTGTAAAGATGGAATATGGACAGTCTGCGACTCCTACATCCAACTCCTATAACTTCTAATTGGTTGTTACAACAGCATTCTTCCTGATCCTGCTTAGTAAGGAAGTCCCGATCACATTTTTTTTAAACCCTGAGTCCGTGTCACTTGATTTTGAGTATCTGCCGATATAGAGTTCAGGTCCGATACCTTGACAATTCATTAAGAAGAAAGTGTTTCTGTTGTTTAGTTTTTTTCTTTGAATAAAGGTATCCGAACGTGATACCTTTTTTATATGGCTAAGTCTTGTGCAGCAATGGTTCAAACTGCGTCAACAAATGCAATCTTTTTATAGTATATCAGCGGTGGTGCACAAAATAATGATACAAAGAAATTACATTTAAATATACTGTCCTAAATAAACTAACTAAAATCGAAAAAATAAAGAACATAAATTCCACTTTGTGAAGTACCGTAACAAAATAAAGACCTTCCTAAATGGTCACTGAATCAATTCCACACAGCGCAACATTGTAGAAGTAAAATTGGAGTGCTTAACTCCACTTTTAGGAGGTCACAAATAAAATCCCATTTCAGTGTAGTGCAGAATATGGACCAACTAGTCTCGTATTGAAATGAACAAATCTCAGTTCCACGGGAAATGCTCCATTTACAGACATTACAAGTCGCTGTTGCCACTTTCCAAATTCCTATACAGTACTTCCAAAGTGCAGAAATTTTCCCTGTCCCGAGATGCCAGCTTCACTTTTATGCTATCCGCTAGTTACATCCGGCCCACTTCTGTGGGAGACATTACTGTTCAGGAGTAATTGTGTTGTACATATTGTTTGTAATTATAGAATTGTTTGTTGTTTGCCCACCTGCTTAATTTTTTACTAATTTTTCCTAGATTTTGTATTGTATTGCTTAAAGGCCCAGTAAAGTAGTATTGGTGTATTTTTTTTCTGAGGTAAGTGATAAAAATGTGCAAAGACTGAACAATTTAGGACTGAATTGTTTAGATGTTGCATTAAACTCTTTCACTTTCGCTGTTGACTGGATTTTATGGGTGCGGCTACAACAAGGCCAGATGATGCAAGCATGTGTCGTCCCTTCCCCACTACATACATTTCAAGCGCCCTTTTTCATGCAGTGGCTATTCTGCACTGTTGCCATTTCCTAATTGATAATAAGTTGGGCCATTTTTATAATTACAGCGTTCAGTTGGTCATCAAGCTTTGCCAAAACAACCTGACACAATATATCATCCCTGAATAGGTCCTGTACACCGGTAGGTATAAGGTGCAACTTAAATAAACAGCGAGCATTTTTTGAGGAATCCCAGCAATGGTGCAGATGTGCATTTTTGTTTCTGCCTCTTGTATTTTTCACGCCACCACATGAACCCGAAACATTGCATTGTGTAATTTAAACTAAGCTACTGCCGCTCAATTTTGTAGTATTTTTGGACCTTATTTTGTAGCTTTTTGACCTTTTTAAGAATTAAGAACATTTTAAAATCGGATCTTTTTCAGCCGATCGCTGAAAATCACGTGATCGGATCGGGACAACCCTACTACTCACCTGACCTTGTTTTCTGTTGGTGTTATTGTTTTAAAAGTGTATATTATGGACATGGGCAGAATGCTAGTTTAGCCAACACCAGTGTGTTGAATCTCTACAATCCAACGCCCCTAAGGTTGTATCATTTGAAATTTGCCCAAGATTTTGGGTAAAATATGCATCTAAAATTTTAAAAAGTTTCTGAGCGAGATGCCAGCATGCCTCAAAAGATTTCAGTTTAGCGACTGTCAATTGTGTGTTGAACATTTTCCATAAGAAAGACTGTCTTCAATGAGAGGGTTTATAAGAAGAATGCAAGAAGAGGAGAATAAACATTGTAAATTACGTAACTTTAGCCCACTTGCATTTTAAGTGTAGGGACACTTTATAGTTACACTTGTACTCTACCCTAATTACAATGCGAAAATGTTACTTTCGAAATTGTGGTTTTAGGATGATGATGAGTTGGCTTGACCCCAGGATGGGGTATTTTGTAATCTGGCGAACATCACACTGAAGGAAATAGAAATGACAAAGTCATGGTCAGAAGTTAAAATATTCAAACAGTAGAAGTACATGGTAAATACTAACACCGTCAAAATTATTTTTAGAATATTATTTTATCCAATGACTCAATTTTGGTGCATTTGGACTGTTAAGGTGCCCACCCGCTTGTTTGTGTTGCATCTCAAAGAAAACTACTCAGACACACAAAATACCAAACTCCTGCTTGTAAAGCTCCAGCGAGTCATCTCCCTGACATTGTGGTGATAAAGACATACAGCTCATCAGGCAGACGACTCGGCTCTGGTTACATCAGTTTCTGAACAACACAACAACAGTATGACTCACCTAAGCAGGCTCGGTGTTGTTGCTACAGCCACACTTGCGACACACTCATATTTGGCCTCCTGCTGTACTGCAATGCAACTTGATAAGGAAAATTATCCATATCTGCAGTTAGACTTGTACATGAATACAATTGAATCTAATGTCATTGATATAGTGTCAAAACAAAACAAAGGCTATTTTTACATTAAGTAAAAATAGCACCTAATATATTAAAGACACCCCTCAGATCCCCAAAACCAGCAGGAAAAACATGAAGAAACCTTGAACAGGACCCCGATTTCAAAACCAAATGTGGGGCAACCATCAAAAACAACAACCTCTGATGGCACTGTAATGTTTACTCCCGTGTTACATCTATTATTTTTTTTCTCAATATTCATTGTGTTCTAGAACATGGTTGTGTAAGGGTGTTTTTTTTACAGCAAAATCTTTAAACATAGTAACGCTACATATCGTTTGGTAATGACATGCAATAGAAATATTACGTGACTTAAGGGTACAAATGAGGAAAAAACTTACTCTTCCAGTTATCAAAATGTCTTACTTCTCTCTGCCCTCGCATGTGCTTGAGTGACAAGACAAAATGACACAGGGAATTAAAGAAGCAGATTTTGAATAAACTTGATTGATCTGAAAATGGTCAATGTGGCGGTAATGACAGCAACTTTAAGGGACAGACATATTTTAGTAAAAATCAAAGAGAATTTGAAATGTTTTGTACATATGATGAGATGTCATTAATTCTATTATATTTTAAGGAATCTATGGTAAAAGTTACACCATTTTAGCATTTTTTAGTAGAACGATAGACCTTCATATATCCAAACCCTGTGCTAGGGACAGGGTGAAAACCGTAAAATACCACCATAAAACCGCTCAGAAAATGTCAAAATATACCAATATTAACATGAAATTTTAGACAACACTTATGATTAGGCACGCCCACTGCTGGTTATTGAAAAAATCTATTTAAATATATTTTTTCTATAAATATTACATCAAGGACACAAAAAGGCCCGTAATCAAATAAACACCCATAACTGCATAAACTGGTTTTATATGATTACAACATGCACATTACACATAAGACATAAACAGCTTCAAAATGTGGGAGTTATACAATTTACGTGTTGCCCGTCAAACTAACTCACTAAACCCATCACACTCTTGTTTTTAATACAACCGTAATAACGGTAAAGACATGCATTAGTTCTGACACTTTCACAAATTCGTACATATTCATTCACATCTCAGAAATAGCGCCATTTAGTTTGGTGTCTGCTATTGTGTGAAATCAATGCAAAATGGCTGACCCTAGGAATTCAGCTCACAGATCCCTCTGGTGTGTCACTTGTAAAAGAACCAAAAAATAAAAAAAAGAATTTCAATGATATTAAGATGTATTTGAGATAATTTTCATGGAGAAGGCATCCATCCATCCATCCATTTTCTGAGCCGCTTCTCCTCACTAGGGTTGCGGGCGTGCTTGAGCCTGTCCCAGCTATCATCGGGCAGGAGGCGGGGTACACCCTGAACTGGTTGCCAGCCAATCGCAGGGCACAGAGAAACAAACAACCATACACACTCACATTCACACCTACGGGCAATTTAGAGTCTCCAATTAATGCATGTTTTTGGGATGTGGGAGGAAACCGGAGTGCCCGGAGAAAACCCACACAGGCACGGGGAGTACATGCAAACTCCACACAGGCGGGACCGGGGACTGAACCCGGGTCCTCAGAACTGTGAGGCCGACGCTCCAACCAGCCGTTCACCGTGCCTCTGGAGAAGGCATATTAAGCAAAAATCCTACATATCCAAAAATGTAATTAACATCTTTAGAGAACATGTTGCCAATCATGAAACTTCATTTCGGACACCTAACGGTAAAGACATTTTGGCATTTAAAATTAGAAAAATAATTACATTTGAATATTTTTTATCTTAGAAACAATTATCACATTTTGATGGATAATAATTCCCAATAACTTAAATACTCAGATCAGTAAAATGTATAGATTTTCTAAAGGAAAATTAGTGGGCCATATCTTTACAGGTATTGATCATGTTAAATAAGAATGACCCATATATTCATATTTTATTTTATGTACTGGTAGAGCGGTGACAAAAATGAAGAGTCCTTGATTTGACTTTAAATTTTTTGGGGGGCTCCTTTTTGCCTATTTCTAGCATGCGGTAACAGCAAACAGATATACAATTCAATGCTTATTTTTTATCAATAAATAGTTCATTGTCAACAACTCACTGATACTCGGATGGGATATTAGCATGTGAGAGAGACAGCATACGGGTCATCACATAAAAAAGAGCAAAACCACTTCCCCGAGGTGAATTTTTCCACTAAGCCTTCTGCTAAGCTGTGCATATTATCAGGATGCACCCTTAAAGCATTGTTGGTTGCATAGTAGTCATAGCCTTTTTGAGGTGATGCACAACCAAACTATTAACCCTTTATTGCTCAGTGACTGTTTTTTGTCAATGTCTTTATGTCTCAAAGTTTTCTGTCAATTGACTGTCTGTTGTCGTACTAGAGCGGCTCCAACTACCGGAGACAAATTCCTTGTGTGTTTTTTGGACATACTTGGCAAATAAAGACGATTCTGATCCTGATGTCATGTCATCACGTTGGAGAGCCCCAAAATATTTATGCATTTTGTCACCATTACAGCCATAACTGAGATTCACTTCAGCACTTAGCTTTAGTGGATGAAACATGCAGCAATAACAGACTTGTTTCCATGCCGTGTCTTTGTCAGGCATTGTGTAGAATACTGTCAAAGTAAAATGATTAAAGCAAATAATTTTTTCCCATTATACTGTATTTTACATGTAACATAGTTCATCCAGTTTTTGACCCCTTTCACTGATGCACTTATTTAAAAAAAAAATTATAATTTAAATCTGTGCCTAACTGTGTCCACCCCCCGATCAGAAGCCGAGTGGTGTTCTATTATTAGACTTCTGTGTTCACCATCGATTGTCCATAACGAACACCATGTTCAAGCATAAGGGTGTCCACACTTGCACTTGGCACCAGGACACCCTAGGTCGCAGTTCGATGATCGACTTTGTGATCATGTCATCGGACTTGCGGCCGCATGTCTTGGACACTCTGGTGAAGAGAGGGGCGGAGCTGTCAACTGATCACCACCTGCTGGTGAGTTTGGTCCGACCTGGCAGGCCCAAACGTATTGTGAGGGTCTGCTGGGAACGTCTGGCAGAATCCCGTCAGAAGGAGTTTAAAGTCCCACCTCCGGCAGAACTTTGCCCATGTCTCGGGGGAGGCGGGGGACATTGAGTCCGAGTGGACCATGTTCCGCGCCTCTATTGCCGAGGGGGCCGACCGGAGCTGTGGCCATAAGGTAGTCTGTGCCTGTCGTGCCGGCAATCCCAAAACCCGTTGGTGGGCACCAGTGGTTAGGGATGCAGTCAAGTTGAAGAAGGAGTCCTTTCGGGCCTTTTTGGCCTGTGGGACTCATGAGGCAGCTGATGGGTACCGGCTGGCCAAACGGAATGCAGCTTTGGTGGTCGCTGAGGCAAAAACTCGGGCGTGAGAGGAGTTCGGTGAGGCCGTGGAGAACGACTTCCAGACGGCTTTGAGGAAATTCTGGTCCACCATCCGGCGTCTCAGGAGGGCGAAGCAGTGCACCATCAATACTGTGTATAGTGGGGATGGGGCGCTGCTGACCTCGAGTCGGGAGGTTGTAAGCCGGTGGGGAGAATAATTTGAAGACCTCCTCAATTACACCGACATGCCTTCCCACGAGGAAGCAGAGTCTGGGGTCTCTGAGGCAGGCTCCCCTATCTCTGGGGTTGAGGTCACCAAGGTGGTTAAAAAGCTCCTCGTTGGCAAGGCCCCGGGTGGTGGATGAGATTCGCCCGGAGTTCCTAACGGCTCTGGATATTGTGGTGCTGTGCTGGTTGACACGCCTCTGCAACATCGTGTGGACATCGGGGACAATGCCTCTGGATTGGCAGACTGGGTTGGTGGACAGGAGGGTGTGTTCCAACTATAGGGGGGTCACACTCCTCAGCCTCCTTGGTAAGGTCTATTCAGGAGTGCTGGAGAGGAGGGTCCGTCGGGAAGTTGAATCTCAGATCCAGGCGTAGCAGTGTGGTTTTCGTCCTAGCCGTGGAACAGTGGACCTGCTTTTCACCCTCTGCAGCGTCCTCGAGGGTGCATGGGAGTTCGCCCAACCAGTCTACATGTGTTTTGTGGACTTGGAGAAGGCGTTCGACCGTGTCCCTTGTGGAGTCCTGTGGGGGGTGCTTCGGGAGTATGGGGTACCTAATCCCCTGATACGGGTGGTTCGGTCCCTGTACGACCGGTGTCAGAGTTTGGTACGCATTGCCGGCAGTAAGTCGGACTCGTTTCCGGTTCGGGTTGGACTCCGCCAAGGCTGCCCTTTGTCACCGATTCTGTTCATAACTTTTATGGACAGAATTTCTCGGCGCGGCCGAAACGTAGAGGGTGTCCGGTTTGGTGGCCTCAGTATTGCATCTTTGCTTTTTGCAGATGATGTGGTTCTGTTGGCTTCATCAGGCTGTGATCTCCAACTCTCACTGGAGTGGTTCGCAGCCGAGTGTGAAGCGGCTGGGTTGAGAATCAGCACTTCTAAATCTGAAACCATGGTCCTCAGTCGGAAAAAGGTGGAGTTTCCTCTCCAGGTCGGGATGAGATCCTTCCCCAAGTGGAGGAGTTCAGATATCTTGGGGTCTTGTTCACGAGTAATGGAAGAATGGAACAGGAGATCGACAGGTGGATCGGCGGAGCGTCTGCAGTGATGCAGACTTTGTATCGGTCCGTTGTGGTGAAGAAGGAGCTAAGCCGAAAGGCGTAGCTCTCTATTTACCGGTCGATCTACGTTCCTATCCTCACCTATGGTCACGAGCTGTGGGTCGTGACCGAAAGAACAAGATCCTGGATACAAGTGGCCGAAATGAGTTTCCTCCGCAGGGTGTTCGGGCTCTCCCTTAGAGATAGGGTGAGAAGCTCTGTCATCTGGGAGGGGCTCAGAGTAGAGCCGCTGCTCTTCCGCATTGAGAGGAGCCAGATGAGGTGGCTCGGGCATCTGTTTAGGATGCCTCCTGGACGCCTCCTGGGTTAGGTGTTCCAGGCACGTCCCACCAGGAGGAGACCCCGGGGACAACCCAGGATACGCTGGAGAGACTACGTCTCTCGGTTTGCCTGGAAACGCCTCGGGATCCCCTCGGAAGAGCTGGAGGAAGTGGCTGTGGAGAGGGAAGTTTGGGCTTCCCTGATGAAGCTACTGCCCCCGCGACCCAACCTCAGATAAGCGGAAGACAATGGATGGATGGCTGGATGAATCATAAAATGTTCATGATTCATATGCGGTGACTTAAATAGACCTCACAGGCACTCCACAAAGGAAATGTACCAACTTTATCATCACAAAAAAATCCATCAGCATTTCTGGAGTCACAAGTCAACATTGTGTTTCAAACAGTTGATAAAGATGTTGAACTGAGGTCAAAGAGGTCAAAGAGAATTAAAAGTGAGTGACATCCGGCAACCAGCAACACAAAATTAACCTTGGCCACTCACCACACTGGGAAAACTTGATTGAAGCATGTTGCAACATGTTATGAAATCAACAGCTTGGAGATGGGTTAAAATAGAACAGACAAGCCAGATGGAGTGTTCTCAAGGCACAGCTATTCAAACAACAGAAGGCCTAGAATGATACGGAGTGCAGATTACAGTCCCTTCTTGTATTTGACATCCATACGGCTTCCACCCAACAGATGAACAATGGAGCAGAAAGGAAACATGGGTGATCGGCTCGTGACAATTCACAAACATAATCACACTCCTGCCTTTCTTATTTTGCTCAATACTTTTTCCAGTTGTGTGCCTCACCATGGCTTAACCTGCTGTTAGAGCCGGCTCTTGTTATTAGCATCTGTTTAAAAAAAAGAATCTGAAGTCACAGCCCTGCAGCTCTATGGGGTCTATGTCTTTGCCAGTGCACACTCACTGTTTGGGTTCCACAATAAAGATACCAGTGTGCCGGGGCACATTAGTGTGCCGTGAGTGCTCTTCAGGTGTGCCGTGGGAAATTATCAAATTTTACTTAATTGCTCAAAAAAAATTATTTTATTTCCAAGAAATATTGTATCTTTATTCATCTATTACTGCCAGTGGGGCATAGTGAGAGAATAAAGAAATGCTCTTCTATTAGATGGCAGGAAGTAAATACAGTAATTAATTTATCCACTTTTTGTGACATTTTTGTTTGTTGGTATGCCGTGAGATTTTTCAATTGTAAAATATGTGCCTTGGCTCCATAAAGGTTGGAACTCACTGCTCTATACAACTGATAAGGACATATATGAACACATCCCCAGTAAAGACCGGAATCAGCATTCCTCAAACAATCTGCAACTTCAGTATTTAAGATCCCCTCAGTGTCATGAAGAGAAAAGACTTAAGTGATGTGTTTTTCATGGCGTACTGTAGCTATTGAGACATCCTATACAGGACCATTTTGACTGGTGGTTCAACAGACTATACTGAAAAAAATAAACACTGCATAACTTTGAAAATTGAAGTAATTGGTCACATTTAGTATTTTACCTTTGATTGAATGAAAGTGATTATTTTACTCTATATTGAAAGTTTAACCTGAAAGCTTTTATTTCATCTAAACCATGTTCGAATGTCGGAACAAAAATGACCAGTTAGTCAAAACGTTAGCTCTTGCTAACTTGGTTTAGTTTAGTTTAAAATTAAGTTCTTAAACAGAAACGAGAATCCGAAAAGGCCCCAGGTCAGACAGTAAAGGCCTGATTTACTAAAGCGTTGCATGTGCAGAAGCGGGCACAAAGTTGATTGCTCATGCAAAACCGATCTAGTAACTGGGTGCACCTGGAATTGTGTCTGCCAAATGCGCAAAATGAACTGTGCAGCAATTTTGCAAGTTCTGGGAGGAGTCTGTGTAAATACTTTTCAGCTTCTGTAAACATGTTTAAAATGGCATATACAAAAATGGTCACGACATATTCAACAATACAATTTTTGAGCTTCTGATTGTAAGGATGCCTTGAAGACAGTCACAAGAAGGAGTCATGTAATTTCATGTCTGGCAAAACTAATTTCAGTGCACTGAGGCAGTTGATGCTAGTTTCTCCCAAGTTTTAAACGCAATGTGACACATGATGGGCACATTCATCCATGTCCCATGCACTCAGGCCAAGTTAAACCAAACAAAATGGCTTGTATGCGCTTCCTGGCTTCCACAAAATTATGGGAGCTATCGATTTATTTTGTGTAACTCACTTTGTGTTACTCACTTTGTTTGTCTAACACTTCTAATTCTATCACTTTAAACTTAATTTTGCACTTACTGGTTAGGGTTAGTGTGGTCTTACAATTTTTTCATGTGAAACCATCAGTTACAGTTTGTTTTGTTTCACACCAAGGAGTAGCATTCTAATTTCGTTGTGCACTATAATAATAATAATAACTAATAATCATAATAATAATACAGGCTAATCTATTCTATCTTCTAGGCTATCTTTAAATATGGCAGTGTACACCTGTTGCCAACAGTGCGCACAATCTGTTAGAGTGAGTAAACGCGCAATTTAGCACTTGCTATTTGCAATCCTTGCAAAAGATCACAATCTTAGTAAATAGCGTGCAACCCACCCATTTACAGTGTGGGCAATCTGTCAGCGTGAGCATGCAATTTTGCACCCACTAATTGTTATCTTTGCAAATCCGACCCTCGGTGTCAAATCCTAAGAAGAGCAGCAGTGGTCCAGCCCCCTCGTGTTGACCACAAGCTGGCCATCACTTACATGTTTCATTTTGTTTTGTCACCGTATCTTCGGCTGAGTAGGATTAAAGAAGATGCCTTTGAAAAACAGGTCAAGTCTCTCATGTGTTGCATGCTCTGATACTGTCACCTAATTGGTTTCCCAAAACCTGCAAGCCAAGAAGCCAATACCTGATTGCAACCGGTAACAGTCGTACAGAATAGTCAGGCAACAGACAGAGTGAGACTAGAGTATATTTTAGAAGGTTGAGGGCTTTGGGGAGACCAACTGTTCAGCTGAAGGGCAAATTGACAATAGGCTAATAGGTTTGTACGAACGGAACTTCAACCAATCAAGAGCTGTAGAATAAAATTAAACTAAACACATTGTAATTGTGGCGGCACGGTGGCCGACTGGTTAGAGCGTCAGCCTCACAGTTCTGAGGTGCGGGGTTCAATCCCCGTCCCCGCCTGTGTGGAGTTTGCATGTTCTCCCCGTGCCTGCGTGGGTTTTCTCCGGGCACTCCGGTTTCCTCCCACATCCCAAAAACATGCATTAATTGGAGACTCTAAATTGCCCGTAGGCATGACTGTGAGTGCGAATGGTTGTTTGTTTCGATGTGCCCTGCGATTGGCTGGCAACCAGTTCAGGGTGTACCCCGCCTCCTGCCCGATGACAGCTGGGATAGGCTCCAGCACGCCCGCGACCCTAGTGAGGAGAAGCGGCTCAGAAAATGGATGGATGGATGGACATTGTAATTGTGAATTAGTTTGTGTCTTCAATTCATTGTTCATTATTAATGCCTTGGAAAAATTGAAGCCAAATGGAGTGCACTACTTGGCTACAACTAGCAGAAGTGCCTTTGATTCAGTCTGAACTAGTTTGCGATTTACAAAAACGAAATTTGCTATGCAAAGTTAGTGCATAGTCATAACATCGACATTATTGCAACTTCTCCAGGCAGCATTGTATTCACTGGCATCTAAAAACAGGAATTCAGAACACTCGGAGATTTTCCCCTCTCATTAAAAGTTATATTACAATAACAATGAATCAATTCATTGATAGTTAATTTCCCCTCATAGCTGATCAAGAAAATGAAAAGGTCAAATGCCCATCCCTAGATATCACCATTCAGGAGGGTTAGAAGACATTTTCATGTTCATAGGGAAGCTGGAGTCTGTCCAGCTGACTGAGAGGCGAGGTCAGTTGCCGCACAGACAGTATAGTATAGTATGGTATAGTATAACTATGTTTATACATGTGTGAACAAACTCTGGGGACCCCTTCTTTTAAAGAAAGAAACCCCACAATGGTAACGGAAATAACTTGAAACGACTGAGACTAAATTTACCAAAAGGCTTATAGACAAGACACAAAGCTCCTGGGAGAATTTCCTGTTTATAGATATGAAATGGGTGCTTTTTGGAAAGACACATCAGTTCGTTATTTGCAGATACAAAAAAAGAAGTAGACAAATGAAAGAACACTGTACATATTTTGAAACGTGAATGAAGCTAGGTTATGTTCTGGGGCTTCACTGCATCCGGGAGGGAGTGTCTTAAATCTGTGCAGCATACATTGATACTCAAGACTATCAAAGCATACTGCAGCTAAATGTTTATGTATTAGCCATCCTCATCACTCACAAAAAGAATCTCAACATCTTCAACGCTGCCACCTCGCAGCTCTTTCTCCCAGTTTCTGTTCCTTGCTACAGTGTTTAAATATACAACATGGCTTGTCTCATTACCTATAATTCTTTCCTTTCACTTTAGCATATGGTCTTCTGTCACACATCACTCTGTCAGGGGTAAAAAGAACAAAGATAGGCCGCGACCGAGGTTTAGCCTGGCGACCATGCGCACCTCTAATACTCGGTTCTTTTATTCTGGTCGAGGTGATTCTTCAATGATCAGGGTGGATGAAAAGTTTAACAATTTATTTGAAAATATAGAGTCAAACAATAAGGTTGGTGAAGGTTCAGCGCTGAGGTCTTCCACATACAGGTGGATCAGCTCCGGAAAAGACCCCGGAAGTATTCGGTCACAGTCTTTTTTTAGTATAGAGACTGCTTCCTGTCGTGACATCATGCAGCCGCGGACCAATCCTAGGTTCGCCTCGGTGTCTGGGGACGTCCGGAAATTCAGTCCGATGCTCTCACCGCACCCTGAGAGTGCATTGTTCGGAGACAGAGTGTGGTCCATTTTTTTATGAATTTACAAACGAGCATGTTGGCCATTGGCAGGGATACGTCAGTGTGTCCGCCATATCGAATGTGTCAGTTCGGCCTTTACCGAACGGCAAACTCCAATAACGCCCCGAATTTCCGAACATTCCGAGGCACAGAAAGCGTGCCGCGAGTGAACTTCGTGATCAACGTACCCTATGTTGATATATTGTGCAAGCGTTGTATCTGCCCGACTAAGTGTAATATATGTGCATGTGTACATGTAATGCAACTGTATGTTTGTGAGAAGAGCTGGGTGTATATCTGTAATGAAATATAGCAAACGTGTATGCAGTGTTGTGTAAGCGTGCAGCCAGTAATTTCTATCAACTCCTAACACTTTCCTCAACCCGCTTCACCCTGCCTGTGCTCTCTCCTTTACCTCTCTTCCAAAATCCAATGATAAATGCAAGTGAAAATGTGGAGCAGGGACCAACTTATGAACATTAACTCTACCTCCATGCATTCAACAAGTGCTTCAAAAAACTATAAATATGAACACCAAATTGTGGACCACAGTAAACAAAATACAAGCTTGTTCACTTTTAAGGGACAGACTACAAAGACTACTTTGTTGATGTAATTTGTTTCTCCCAATTTTAAGAAAAAGTGATGAAATAGAATGTCCTTTAGATATAAAAAAAAAACTGATTATTTGCCTGTGTACTCCAGAGACAGAATGAGATGACATTTTCTGCAGCCCTGAGTTACCAAATATGCCTCACAAGGTGGTAATTAGCAGATGGCGGAGGTATTCTCGTTACTTCAGGTGTTACCATGAAAGGAAAGCCTTATTAGACACACACTGCTATCAGCTTTGTTTCCTCTATCACTATCGTTGGTCGCTCAACAATAGTCAATATTGGACATATTTACAGAATGAGCATACCTGTGGGATCACCGATCGCTCCAACAGTTTTAGCCAAGTAATTAATCCATTCTAATATTTATTCAGTCGCTTTAGGATTTTGAATTAACCACACAACTAGGTGTGATATACAAACCTCAATTCCAATTAGATTGGGACGATGTGTAAAAAGTAAATAGAAACAGAATACAATGATTTACAAATCCTTTTCAACCTAGATTAAGCTACAAAGACGGGAAGAAATTCAGTGTTCAAACTGATGCACATTGTTGTTTCTGCTGATATTCTATCATTTTTAATTTGATGCCTGCAACATATTCTAAAAAAGCTGGGACAGGGGCAAGGAAAGACTGGGAAAGTTGAGGAAACACCTGTGTGGAAATTCCACAGGTGAACAGGCTAATCGGAAACAAGTGAGTGTCATGAAAATAAAAGTGGCATCCCCGAAAGGCTCAGTTGTTCACAAGTAACGATGGGACGAGGTTCACTACTTTGTGACCAGATGTGTGAGTAAACAGTCTTACAGTTTAAGAATGTTTCTCTATGTCCAGTTTCAAGAAATTTTGGGATTTCATCAACTACAGTCAATAATATCATCAAAAGATTTAGAGAATCTGGAGAAATCTCTGCACGTAAGCGGCAAGGCCGAAAACCAACATTGAATGCCCATAAACTTTGATCCCTCAGGCGGCACTGCATTAAAAACCCGCATCACTGTGTCATGGATATTGCCACGTGGGCTCAGGAACCATTCTGAAAACCATTATCACTTAAGACAGTTTCTCGCTACATCTACAAATACAAGTTAAACTACCATGCAAAGTGAAAGTCATATCAACAACAGCCAGAAACGACATCGGTTTCTATGGGTCAGAGCTCATATGCGATGGACTGACGCAAAGCAAATTTATTTATATAGCGCATTTCATGCACAAGGTAACTCAATTTCCATCCATCCATCCATTTTCTGAGCCGCTTCTCCTCACTAGGGTCGCGGGCGTGCTGGAGCCTATCCCAGCTGTCATCGGGCAGGAGGCGGGGTACACCCTGAACTGGTTGCCAGCCAATCGCAGGGCAGGTAACTCAATTTGCTTTACATAATTAAAAGCATATAAAAACCAAGAAAAAACAACTGCTTATTAACATTTAAAACAAAGAGGGGGGGAAAGTACAATTAAAACAAAGTACAGTGCAAGAAATATTGAAATATAAATGCTCTAAAAAGCGTTATTTAACCTGGATTTAAAAACATTCACACTTGGGGCTGACTCAACTTATTCCATTTGTGTGCAGCATAATAGCTAAATGCTGCTTCACCATATTTGCTTTGGACTCTGTGCTCCACTATTTAACCTGACTCGATCTCAGAGCCCTACTGGGTTTATATTCCATTAGCATTTTCTTTCATGTATTCAGGACCGTTTAGTGATTTATAGACCAATAGCAGAACTGACTGGAAGCCAGTGTAAAGACTTTAAAATTTGAGTAATATGCTCTGACCCCTTTGTTCTGGTCAGAACCCAAGCTGCAGCATTCTGAATGAGCTGCAGCCGTTTAATGCTCTTTTTGGGGAGTCCAGTCAGAAGACCATTACATTAGTTAAGTCTACTTGAGATAAAAGCATGGATAAGCTTCTCCTGGTCTGCTTGACACATGCAAGCCTTCACTCTGGATATGTTCTTCAGATGGTAGAAGGCAGTTTTAGTTATTGATTTGATATCACTGTTGAAAGTCAGGTCGGAATCTATCAGAACACCAAAGTTTCGGACTTGGTATTTGGTTTTTAAAGAGAGTGACTCCAGGCAATTACTAACAGCAATCCTCTTTTCTTTATTGCCAAAAACAATTATCTCAATTTTGTTGGTGTTTAATTGAAAAATGTTTGGCTTATCCAGTTATTTGTCTGTTTTAGACAGTGACACAACACCTCAATTGAACTTTAATCATCTGGAGACACTGCTAGATATAACCATGTGTCATCTGCATAGCTATGATAGTCAAAATTGAAATTCTGAAGAATTTGACCCAAGGATGGCATATACAGGCTGAACAAGAGGGGCCCAAGAACTGACCCTTGAGGGTCATTGCCATAGGTCATTGCCATTCGATGAGATCGAACACTTCCAATGGTTACAAAATAACACCTTTCCTCCAGGTAGGACCTGAACTATTTAAGGACTGTTCCATTTAGTCGTACCCACATTGCCAACCTGTTCAGCAGTATATGATCTCCCGTATGCAAACAAGACCAGAACTGACACCTTTCCCGTGTCAGTATTCAACCTTATATCCTTTATCACTTTGACAAGAGCAGATTCTGTACTGTGATGAGTTCAGAAACCTGATTGAAATTTGTCAAAAAGTCAATTTAAGTTCAATAAATTGCTGAGTTGATTAAAAATAACTTTCTTAACAATCTTGGCTATGAAAGGGAGATTTGAAGTGAGTCTATAGCTTGCTAACATGGAAGTGTCCAGCGTTCTATTTTTTTAGAAAGTGGAAAATTGTGCTGTGGTTTGACGAGTCCACATTTCAAGTTGTTTTTGGAAATCATGGACGTTATGGTCTCCCAACCAAAGGGGAAAAGGACCGTCCGGTTTGTTATCAGCACAAAGATAAAAAGATAACATCTTTGATGGTATTGGGGTTTGTTACTGCCCATGGCATGGATAATTTGCACATCTGTGAAGGCACCATTAATGCTTAAAGGTACAGACAGGTTTTGGAGCAACATATGCTGCCATCTCAGGGCTCTACACTAACTTTTCTACTAGTGGCACTGGTGCGACCAACATTTTCAGTTGGTAGCACTGGTGCGACAAACCTTTTCAGTTGGTAGCACTGGTGCGACCAACCTTTTCAGTTGGTAGCACTGGTGCGACCAACCTTTTGAGGAGGTACAGCATGACCATGGCATATCATAGTTTCATATGAAGTAAAGACTGACGGTGACTCGAGATATGATATTTTACTGTTACTGTGAACAAGAAGTTTGTCCGCAACAAGCAGTAACAAACAAAACCGGTCAATTAAATTTAAAAACAAAACAAAAAAACAAAGGCTTTACTTTTATTTGATCATTTGTTTGACTCAGAGGGGGCTGTTCTTACTGTGAAAGCTCCCAACCCTCTTCCCCTGGGAAACCCGCTTAATTTTGAGCATTACCACAACCATATGACTGACATACATCTAAAAACAATTGCGTAAGTATACCACCACCATATAAAAGTTGAGTTTATAATTATTCACTTTATTTTGCAAAATATTTACCAACAAAACAAACCAATTTACCTATTTAAAGTCATGGCCCAAACAGAACATGGATAAATCATTACTACTGCAATTATTGCACTTTATTTGAATGATAGTTTGCTTTCCTATACAATCCTCGTTAAAGGAGTTTGTGCTTTTTAACTTCATATGTACAGTATGTGCTATAAACAGGGTTGAGATAGGTAGGTAGGTAGATAGATAGAACCTTTGCACATGACTGTGTTTGTAATGAGTGAAATGAAAATGACAGACAAATTAAACAGACAATCTTTGCAGTTAGCCTCGTAATTTTGAGACCATCATGTGTCATCACTTGGGGAAGGAACGGGTTTTATTCCCGTGATAAATGTAGCAGCATTGATAGGGATAATGTTTTTAAAACGAAATGCTGGAGGTAACTAGCGGCTGGAGGAGTTTATAAATAATCCATACCGCTTTACCAGACTTTACAAGGTAGGTCGGGACTAGCAAGCTTGCTCACCAGTAGTCCAGATGAGTTGAAGGCTTACACTTGTCATTTAAAATGAATAAGTAGCGGGCCAGCGTCAATATAGGTACGTGGTGGCCACTGGCCAGACACAACGGCGTAGTGTCTGTGACAGTACGCCATAGCTGACTGCAACATAGCAGTCAGCTATGTTGCAGCAGGCAGCCAATCATATTGCAGCGGGTTGCTTTTAACTCAAATGGGATTCATAACAATGATTGAGACAGCGCCACACAGTCCCAGCGCTCTTGCTCTCTCGCTCATGCAGGAGGAGGAGAAAAAGGGCAACTTTCAACCATTAAAACGTGTACTTAGTGAAAATGCGACAAGTTTAAATTTTTAATCGCACAAGCTGTAAGATCCTGGATACAAGCGGCCGAAATGAGTTTCCTCCGCAGGGTGTCCGGGCTCTCCCTTAGAGAAAGGGTGAGAAGCTCGGTCATCCGGGAGGATCTCAGAGTAGAGTTGCTGCTCCTCCACATCGAGAGAGCCAGATGAGATGGCTGGGGCATCTGATTCAGATGCCTCCCGGACGCCTCCCTGGTGAGTTGTTCTGGGCACGTCCCACCGGGAGGAGACCCCCCACGACCCAACCTCGGATAAGCGGTAGAAAATGGATGAATGGATGGGTTAGTCTGCCACCTGTTAGTATGGAAGCAATTTAGCAATTCTCATCCGAAATAGTAATTGACCCAGCACGATAGGTCATTTCCAGTGAGCCAGGAGATGTTTCAGAATCAACATTAGGATCGTCACAGATTCATGGAAGTCCGTTTAAATATTTACAAAGCAAACCTAACTTCCATCCGTTAAACTTTTGCTTCACTGTCATCTCCACAAAGCCTCAGGCCAACATTAACCTTTTCCTTATTGCTCCACATCTTTGTTGTTTTCTTTTTAGCATTGCGTATTGCAAAGTTTCAAAATAATTGCAAATTTCAAGCCATTGTTTTTTTTCCCAAGCTTCTTGCTCTATGCCAAAGCAAAAATACTGTGTCTTTTATTGTATTGGCCCCCTTCTCAAATTCTTATATGTTGCCATAGTTTCACCACTTTGTTTTAAGATCATCCAACAAATGTAAATACCAGACAAAACTGATGGGGAAACTACCCAAACATATAAGAATTTGAGATTTTTGATTTGAGATTTTTCACGTCATCTTTGAGATGCTTAAATCTGTGTTCAGTGCTCAAATCAGTACATATGCTGTTAGTTTGTACCTTGTACCTTTCTAACTTATCTGCCGTTTTATTTTCTGCAAATGGTTACATGAGCATACACCCTTATCCTCATGAGGGCAGCAATAGTTTAGTTAGCAATTAAAATAAAATACAATTGCATTAATATACAGTGTATGTAAATATACTGTTTACTTACAGTACGTGTGTGTGTAATATGTGTAATTCAAGTACAGCATCATTATTATTAAACAAACAAAAACAACTTGATTCATACACGGTCTCAGGAAAGACCGAGGATAAATGAAAAGGTTAAAAGGTGAGTCCAGGGGAAAAGGAAGCGAGGTGGGATTCGGTTGATAGATATTCCTGAAAGTGATCTCAAACAGAGGTGCGAGCAGTCGCAAGGGAATCTACTTGGGAGGATAAATGTCTGCAGCAAGAAAGGTGAAGACGAGAGATGGAGTGAGAGAGTAATGTTGAGAGGAGCATTGGGACAGGCCACGTTTCCATTGTACGCTCGATGCATCACCATTACGCCTATCTGCCAACAAAACCCCTCATCCCTGCCCTCTCTCTGTTTTTAATGATTCCCTATCCCTAAAGTGCACCCCTCCCACACCCACTGGTATGTGTCTAATAGCCAAATGACAAGGCACAAAGACTTCTGTTGTGTCCCACATGCCCCAAACTATGACAGGCAGGCCAAAGATGTGCTGCCATGTAAGTTAGCGGGAAGCTCAGCTGTACCGCTCCCTCCCTTTTTCTCTGCCTCTCTCTGTCTATGGAGATATGATGTAGCACACTAACACAACCTGACAGGCAGGCAACAAAGACTGCCCTGTTCTGTGCACTGGAGTTGGAGTTGGCTTAACAGAGGGGAGGTGATTTGCATGCATTTGCAAATGAGAGGTTGATTTTGTCGACCCTTTGGGATTTCTACTCTCGCCAATCCCATTGTCACAATTGGCAACCTCCATTGTCAGGACTGAAGGCAGCTGATCCTTTCTTGGGTATTTTTCCTGGGCAGTCCTAAGCAGGATAAGAGACCAGGTAGAATATTAGAACTACCTGAAACATAATCTGCATTGTTTTTTGTTTTTTTAGATATAATTTTCTTTTACATTTCAGTTTCTGGGAATGCAGACCACAGGCTTGTGGCTTCTGATGTGCAATGTGCATTGAGACCCATGTTATATTCCCTTGACCTAAATTCCTCACTCGCATTGTTCTGGTAAAAAGTCCAAAGAGTTGCATAACAGTTAGCTGTGTGTCTATTGGCCCAGCTGCACCGCAGTTACTAGACTGTTTCAGTGAAGAAGCAGACACACACACACACGAGTCAGTTAAAAGTCCAGATCAAATATTAGATATTATTATATTGTTACATTAGATTAGATTAAATATTAGATGAAACACACAGCCAACATTCTTGAGCAACCAAATGTTGAGTAAGAAACATGTCTTCATAAATGTTACTTTTGTTTGTTGTTTAAATTTTAACTCATACTTGCATCACTGTTTTTCTTCCTCTGAACCAAATTTATTCTTCAGTTCTTCCCGCTAAAATTGAACCTTATAAAAACAATTGTATTTTATCTTTCTCAGTAGAGTCACTGAAGGGATGTCTCTCTTTCGTACTTTTGTGCATGTCATGTGGTAAACCTATCTGATTCAATTTGGGAAATGTTTCAAGTTAGCAGCAGTTTACTGCGATAAAGCAACTACATGGGTTAGGTTATAGAAATTTGGTTAGAGATTTGGTCTCAGTCCATCATGTTCATTGTGGTTTCTTGTCATTCCCCCTCTATTCTAATTTCTTTTGTAAATGTAATCATGTTTAGTTTTGATTGACACTGTCAGAGAGCTATCTGGTTAACAATATGTTCATTACTGTGGTTGTAGTTTACCGTGGTGTATAACTGTACTGTATCATAATGAATGCTTTGGATAATTTCAGTTACCTCGATTCCTTACATGATTAAAAATTATGCGGAACAGCTCTCAGTATAATGCATGAATTAATTGATAGCGCTGACAGTGTCTATCAAAAACTGAACATTATTATCTGTATAAAGGCAGAATATTTGATATAGCGCTTGCATTGAATATCATATTGTACAAGTGGTCATAAGTTTGTGGCTGTGTTTATAGTACAGATATAATCCTAGACTAGTCATATCTTACTCGAGCCTTGAACTTTCAAAGTTTTAGGGGTTTTTTTTTGTTTGTTTTTTCCCTACCCAAACAAAAATGTGTATTTGCTGTACTGAAATATGGTCTTCTTCTCCTAGGGAAGGTGTTGAATGCCGATTTGCATCACTACCTCAGTCTTCAGTTCCAGAAGGGGTCTCTGGATCACAAGCTTCAGCAGGTGATCAGGGACAACTTGTACCTGCGCACTATTCCCTGTGAGTATAGTAGAGGACAGATTGTAATTGCAAGTCTAAGATCACAGACATTCTTAGTCAATAATATTTGTGGACCAGCCAAGATGCCTCTCAGGTTACTGCTCACAGGCCAATAATTCTAACATAGTCCGTAACCCATGTAATTTCTTAGCTAGGTGGCAACATACCATTCAAATAAGTCAACATCCAGCAACAATGAGATGTCAACGAGCAAAGTCTTGCCATGGATGGTAACTTGGCTTGCTGATGTGGTTTTGCTGCACATGAAATATAGCTGTCCGGCTTCGGTCGTCCAGCCTGCTCATGCTAACCGACACTAGCATGAGCCTAAGGAGCTTCTGCGGCATGGCGAAAGGTGGTAGAAGCATGACTTCCTCCGTCGCCAGACACACCAAAGCCTTATTAAATGTTGTGATTGGCTGATCGGATCGGACTGAGCTGTTTTAGAAGTGATGGCCCACAGCAGCATGAGGACGGATGTTAGCGCAGAAAGAAAATGAAGAATGGGGACATTAAATGCAAAGTTAAATTCCCTCACGTGTGCGGCGCAACTCGGCTGAGGCTCTGTTAAAACCCTGATTAGGGTTAAGATGATGCTAAGCAGAGTTGGCGCGTTAAGAAGCGTTCAGTATTTTCCATAACAATGTGTTTCCAGCATCTCACAGATAACAGCACCATGAAGGCAATACATGGCACTTTCTTAATGAGAGGCAGCAGTTTGGGAGCTTTGTTATTTTATGAAAGTAACTGCAGAGATGTTAAGGCCCGGGACAAGAAACATCACCTTGTGTTTAAGGTTGAGGAAGTTATTTTGAGATATACATTTGAATGGAGAAAATGGAACAGTTGCTTCAACATTGTTTCATACTAACAGCCGCTGGCATTCACTGTCATGGATTTTATACTCCCAGAACTTTGACAAAAGGGAACAAATCTTCCTGAATGTTATTTTCTATTTTCATTTCCTAATAAAAAGGAAAAGGAGGAACCATATGGGGTTTGAGTCAAAAGTCTAAGCTTTTGATGTGTTTTCCTTAAAGATAAACTTAAAATTTAGCTTACACCAGTGTTTATAGCAAAAGTTAAAAAAAAGAAAATACTGTAATTGGAGAGATGCTAGTCTGGTTACTGGCTACTTTCGAGGTGCCCTTGAGCAAGACATTGCCCCCACCACCCCAGCTAAAGTGGAGCAGCGTTCTTTGCACACGTCTTTCACTCTGAATCTCTCCTTGTATAACTGTGTGTGTGTGATATAGTTTGTGTGGTGTGCAACACAAAAGTATACATTAAAGTGGAAGTTGAATTTCCCCTTGAGGGACATCTTTCGGTATAATAAATTCAAAATCAGACATTGCTTACTTTTATAATGCTGTATATGAAACATACATGCAAATCAGTCGCTTTTTGGCAAAATTCGCCGTTTTAAACTAAAAATAGGCCATTTCCGTGAACCGTACAGATCCGATGAGTTTTTCTGAAGGGGGGTCGCCGTTGCTGTCGTCATATACTGTTTCGTACTCCTTCAGCGCTGGCAGCTAGATCCATTCCACACATCCAGCATCCACACACAGATGTAATTGTGAATATTACTCCGCGGCAGACTAATATGCTGGCGCATCGGCCTGAGGTTCCGCCTGCGCGCTCAGGATAAATCACAGGAGTTGACGAGACCATAAAAAACACTTCGCCGCTTCTGCTGTTAAGAAGTAATGGTACGTTTACTCCATTACAATGATCTAAATGTCGTTCGCTACTTTTATTTATCAATTATTGCTTATTTATCAACTATTTCGTGAGCGAGACTACGACTTAAGGCCTCTTTATACTCCCGCGCTCGCGTGGCCGACAATGCCCGCATTGCATCACGTGACCGACGAATTGGCCTGCGCTGCCCCTCTGCGTCACTTGACGCGCACATAGCAAAAATTGTTGCTGCGCGTAGAATGCCGCGGAGATCAGCTCTCGTGATTGGTCCGTTTTAGTCACATGCTACGATGACGTACTTAGCCTTCCCCTTGGTTCCACATTAAACCGCCGCCTTTGCAGCATAATTAAACGTATCATCTTGTCATCTAGGTCCATTTGTTCCACAGTCACCATTGTTGTTGTTTTGTTCCTTGTTCCGGAAAGGAAAGTAAAAACGGCTACTGGAAATGGCCAAAAAATGCAGAGGAAACTCCACCCTGTGGTGTCCTAGCCAATACCAGCCGTAGCAACGTCCCCGGCTTGGAAGGCAACTGCAGTACATTTTCAAAACTGTGTGCGTGGGTAGCGCTCAAGTATAAAGGCAAACTGCGCGCGGGATAGCCGCAGTGACGTCAGCGCGGTCACCGCCCGCGCGAGTATAATGAAGCCTTTAGACCTCTGCTGGATATTTCAGCTCACTGATAACTTGAGAAAACACCGTGCAGTAAATTGCAGATTTTTTGTTGTAGTTTTGACAAACAATAAAGTCACATGACCACACACAAGAAAGTCCCATGACCACACACAATGTCTTCTATTGGACTTCCTGGGCATAGGTATTAAAACTGGATAAGCCAGCCCGGCTGATCGTCGTTCCTATGTGGGAAGGTCGTCGATACCATGAAGGCAACAACGCGCAACTCGCTTTCATGTATTGTAGTATTTGTCTGGCACTGTCTGCCAAACGTGGATATTTCAGCTCACTTATAACTTGAGAAAACACCGCGCAGGAAATTGCAGATTTTTTGTTGTAGTTTTGACTTTGCATACACACAGGCCCATTCGCAGCAACATCAGAATTTGCAGTTTGCTTTTTTTTTTTTTTTTTTTTTTGACGTTCATGCTGTGGATAAAAAATCTGAAGTTACTCACTATTTACTCAGTACTTGAGTAATTATTTCACCGTGTACTTTTTACTCTTACTCAAGTAATTTTTGGGAGGACTACTTTTTACTTTTATTTGAGTCACGTTATTGTCAAGTAACAGTATTCTTACTTGAGTACAATATTTGGCTACTCTACCCACCTCTGGAGTGGATATCCTCTATTGCTACTCTTACTTTTAAGCAACATTTTTGCTCATCAGATCCGCCTGTGTCGTATTTGTTGCACTGGTCTTTTGTATTTTTGTGTTGAGGTGCTGCGGGTCCTGGTTGTGGTCCCAGCGGAACAGCGAAGCAGACGTAACATCAGTGACAAGAGTTGATCCGCTAGTACTTGTTGTCTTGTATTAATTAGGAAATGCATCTACATTTATCTAATTAGTTTACGGATTTTAAAGTTAAATTTATTAAGCAACGGAGCAATGTTAGGGATTATGTCACAACACAGAATTAACTAACTTCAAATTCAGAAATGGCCAATAAAAACAGAATAATATGGTATTTAATATATTCCTGGGGGATGCATTTGGGATTAGCCTTTGAAATTGGTAATAGTGAAAAATGAAGTGAAACAGACAATGATTTTAGTCAATTCTTTTCCAGAATGAGAGTGCTTAAAGAGAAGGATGCTTTTCATGCTGCACAGCTTGAAGCAGGCATCAAGTGCAGGGGGAGATGGGCCTGGCTCAAGTTGGAGACCAAAACAAAAAAGCGAAGAAATTAGGCAAATTTAATTTTAATCTTACATTTGTATATCAACATGTACTTGAGCGGTGTAAATAAATGTTTTTTTGCATGAAGAAAATTTGTTTATTTTGCCTTATTGTACTCTTTAGAGTCTTTCAGATTGCTTATGTTAAAATCAAAAATATTCTCTGCGGGGGCCCGGGGTATCCCCCCAGATCCTCCCTACAATGTTTTTTTTTTTTTTGGTCGCCTTTTTCATGCCTTTGGTGTTTGCATGTCTTAACATTACGTGGAGCCAGTGGCTGAGCAAGATGATGAATATAATGGAAATTATGGTTAGAAATTCATTTTCAAGGCGACTTGAAGCACATTTTACTTGAGTAAGCCTGGTTTCTTAAAAATTGATTGGTAGGAACTGCAACTGTGTCACGCTGAAAGATTTGTTTCGCCTAATTAACTGCTTTTGAAAAGTAGTCACACAGTAGTGTCTAATGCCTACTAGATCAGACTACAGGATTTTAGCCCCGATATTGGCCCGATTAGCTATCGCAGCCGATTTCCTAGATCGGGCCCGGCATATTTTGTCAGGAACGACAAAACCTCTTGTAGTGTGACATAATCCACGACCAACGATTTGGCCCGGCGATAGCCCTACGACGCCAAAATGAAAAGTCTCGCATGTTTGATTTTTTTGGGGAAATCTTCCGTGTAGTGTGACATATCAATGACAACTCTCTGGGAGCGCACCTTGACGTTGACCAATAGGATTGCGTATTGTAACCGGCACTTCGCGTCCTGTGCTCGCCGTTGTCAACATTTATTCATGCGCACAAACCAATGTTTACCGACGCTTTAGACCATGATTCGACAGAGTGCCGACATGTTTACATACAAGCGCTAGCACTAGCTTGCTAGGCTACATCACATTTTTTATCGTATTAAAAGTACGTGAACATACCTCAAGCAGTCCTTGAATAAACGTCTTCTCCCGAGACAACCACCACACATTTTTCCTCATTATGTTTTTTCCCCCGCCACCCACAGACACAATACATTGGCACGGCACGTTGTTGTCGTCGCCATGGTAATGAGTGTATCCGGTCGCGTTGACCGGTGTCACGTTTTCTGGTTTCGCCTCTCCGACAGTGTTTCATTTGACAAGATAAAGCCCAGTGATCGTAAAAGATGGGATGTGGTGGTATCGGAATGCATGTCATGTAGTGTTGCCACTGTCTGCCCGAAATACGTCAAGCTATTATGCCAGTAGTCTGACATAAGTGCAATTGGGAAAGACCGAATTTGTCTTGTAGTCTGATCCAGGCATTAGCAAGTCTACCGGGCACTTGCCACTGATGCCGACGTCGCGTGCAATTTTATACAATTTAAAATAATCACAGCGTAATAACTAGTCCAGTAAGCTCGCGACAGAGTTGAATGTTGATATGAAAGATAAACAGGGCTTGACATGAACCGTTTAGCTCAACGGCCACTGCGGCTATTGGTTTTGAAGAGTAACTAGCTGAGGGAAAGCTTACTTCTGAATTGTACTGGCTGCCACTGGAAATAAATAGCATTTTGTGCACTATTTTGTATTTTCGGATGGAGCAATCCACCAATCGTCCATATTAAGTCCCTACATGAAAAAATTACTGTACTCTCCATTGCCTAGTGGACGTCACATCCCTGTAACCAAGTTGGATGCGGAGCATCGCCACTAATTTTCTGGTTTGTTGTCCAAAACTCTTGTCTTTGTTGGCAGGTACCACTCGGCAGCCCAGAGAGGGGGAAGTTCCTGGAGTGGATTACAACTTCATCAGTGTGGAAGAGTTCCATAACCTGGAAGAATGTGGACTGCTGCTTGAGAGTGGAACCTATGATGGTATTTAGCAAACATAACACACACTACACACAGTAGTATACAGTGTGTTTTGAGGGATGTACGGTGGTGTGTGTTTGCCCCTTCATGATTTTCTTTTTTTTTGTCACACTTAAATGTTTCCCATCATCAAACATTTTTTAATAATAGCCAAAGAAAACACAAGTAAACACAAAACGCTGTTTTTAAATGAAGGTTTTTATTATTAAGGGAGAAAAAATCCAAACCCAAAAGTGATTGCCCCCCTCTGTTAAAACATAACTGTTATTTATCATACCGGACTTCAATTTATCTAGCCACACCCTGGCCTGATACTGCCAAACCTGTTCTCAATCAAGAAACCACTTAAACAGGACCAGTGAAGTAGACCAAAAGATCCTCAAAAGCAAGACATCATGCCGAGATCTAAAGAAATTCAGGAACAAATGAGAAAGAAAGTAATTAATATCTGTCAGTGTGGAAAAGGTAATAAAGCCATTTCTAAAGCTTTGGGACTCCAGTGAACCGCAGCCAGAGCCATTATCCACAAAAACAAAAATAAATAAATAAAACGGTGGTGAACTTTCCCGGGACTGGCCGGCCGACCAAAATTACCCCAAGTGCGCAGCGACGACTCATCCAAGAGGTGACAGAAGACCCCACAACAACATCCAAAGAACTGCAGGCCTCACTTGCCTCAGTTAAGGTCAGTGTTCATGACTCCACCATGAGAAAGAGCATAAAAGTAACACCACATTTCAGAAAAAGAACATCATACCAACAGTAAAATATGGTGGTGGTAGTGTGATGGTCTGGAGCTATTTCCCTACTTCAGGACCTGGAAGACTTTCTGTGATAAATGGAGCCATGAATTATGCTGTCTCCAAAAAAATCCTGAAGGAGAATGTCCAGCCATCTGTTCATTACCTCAAGCTGAAATGAACTTGGGTTCTGCAGCAGCACAATGATCCAAAACATACCAGCAAGTCCAACTCTGAAAGGCTCAAGAAAAACAAAACAAAGACTTTGGAGAGGCCTAGTCAAAGTCCTAACCATAATCTTATTGAGATGCTTTGGCATGACCTTTAAAAGGGGGTTCATGCTCGAAAACCTTCCAATATGGCTGAATTACAACAATTCTGCAAAGATGAGTGGGCCAAAATTCCTCCACAGCGCTGTAAGAGACTCATTGCAAGTTATCGCAAACAGATGATTGCAGTGGCGGCTGCTAGGGGTGGCCCAACCAGTTATTAGGTTTAGGGTGCAATCACTTGTTCACACAAGGGCATGTAGGTTTCCACCCCACTGTTTTGCTGCACTACAAAGCCCTCAACTGTTTCTAAATAGGACCAGTGTTTGTGTTACAGGCTTTGTAGATTCATGAGGCGAAGCTGCATTTCTTTTTATTAGATAGAAATAGGGCAGCATGCCAAAAGTCACAGAGTTGGGAGGGTTGTGCTGTCCTGGCAACTGCTAACTGTATAGAGGCAACAAAATGGATTTTCTTTATGGAAAAGTATAGAAAAGTGCCAAATAAAAAGAAAGTAAAGTGTTGAGAGTTTTCTCCGGGCACATCCCAAAAACATGCATTAATTGGAGACTCGAAATTGCCCATAGGTGGGACTGTGAGTGCGAATGGTTGTTTGTTTGTATGTGTCCTGCGATTGGCTGGCAACCAGTTCAGGGTGTACCCCGCCTCCTGCCCGATGATGGCTGGGATGGGCTCCAGCACGCCCGCGACCCTAGTGAGGAGAAGCGGCTCAGAAAATGGATGGATGGATAAAGTGTTGAGAGTAGGATTGTTAATGAGATGTCCCCAAATGCTCTCTGATTGGAGCAGGGGAATGCAGGGTTGGAATAGATGACTGTAGCTAGGCCATACATGCCAAACGGTGCAACAGCTCTGTGCCAAAGCACAGAAAGCAAGCTTGGCTTCACATGCCTGAGGCTGTGGCAGTCAAAAACAGAGCCTGAGCACACTGGGCACTGCCTCAGAGAGTGGAGGTCCGTCCTCAATGATTAATGAGAGTCTGTGACTGTGGCTGGCAAGGAGATAAACGCAAATGGTGGTTAATCGGGAAGCCCTATGTTTAATCCCTTCAGAGAATGGAATTTTATTTGTGGTCGAAACACTGCCATTTGTGGATTTATAATGATTTATCTAATCAGTGTTCTAAATTATTTGTACAGTATCTTTGCTCTCATGTTTCCAAGTGCCAGGTTCCAAATTGTGAGATATTGAACTCCCTTGTGAGAGATGTTCTGTGCTGTTCTGTGGATGGCAAGAATTTGTAGCATATTCCTTGCATCTGGGTTTCCTATCCATCGATTTAGCACACTGCTTATCCTGTTCAGAGATCACAGGGAAGCTGGCGTCTATATCCCAGCTGTCCTAGGTTAAGAGTTGGACTATACAACTAGGACTGCTCACCTGTCAATCACAGCACTCAGTTTATAGACATTAAGAGTGGACAATATGGACCCAAATTTGCATCCCTGTATTTTTGGGCTAATGCTGTATTTCCCATGTTCTCAAAGTTGGAAAGTGTGAAGGGGGGTCGCCGTCGCTGTCGTCATCATATCATCATAGGCTGTTTCGTACTCCTTGAACGCTGGCAGCTAGATCCATTCTACACCTCCACCATCCACACAGATGTAATTTATGAATATTACTCCGCGGCAGACTAATATGCAAAAGCGCATCGGCCTGAGGTTCCCCCTGTGCCCTCAGGACCAGCTTTGGATAAATCACAGGAGTTGACGAGACCAGAAATAACACTTCCACCGCTTCAGCTGTTAAAAAGTAATGGTCCTTTTACTCCGTTGCAATGATCTAAATGTCGCTCACTACTTTATTTATCAATTATTGCGTATTTATCAACTATTTTGTGCGCGAGACTTCGACTTCCGCATCCAATCAAACTAAACAAGAAGGTCACATGACCTCATATGTCTTCCCGGGCATAGTTATTAACACTAGAAAAGCCAGCCCAGCTGATTGTCGTGCCTGCGTATCGGCAATTTTGGGAAGGTCGTCGTTACTGTGAAGGCTTAAGACTATACTTTCAGGAATCATTTCTATAGTTGTTACTGTGAAGGCAACGCCGTGCTACTCGTGTTTACATTGAGACAAACAAAAACAACAGCTTTCATGTATTGTAGTATTTGTCTGGCACTATTTTCCCAAACGTGGATATTTCAGCCCACTTATAACTTGAGAAAACACCTTGCAGTAAAAAACATTTTATTTTGTTATTTTTATTTTATTGGTGTTCATGCTGTGGTTAAAAAAATCTGAAGTTACTCACTATTTACTCAGTACTCGAGCGGTGTAAATAAATGTTTTTCTGCTTGAAGTCTTCCAGATTGCTTAATTTATGTTAAAATCCCAAAAATTATCTGCGGGGGCCCAGGGATCCCCCCAGACACCACTACAATGTCTGTCACCTTTTTCATGCCTTTGGTGTTTGCATGTCTGTATTTTAAATGGTCTCATTTAAACTTTTAGGGACTATTGTCCTATTCAAAGGAAGGACCATATTTACAGCAGTTGAAATAAGTATTTAACAGTCACCATTTTTCTCACTAAATATATTTCCAAAGGTGCTATTGACATTAAATTTTCACCAGATGTTGGGAACAACCCAAGTAATCCATTCATACAAAGAAAGTAGAACAAATAAGATCATAAATTAAGATTTATGTAATAATGTGAAATGACACAGGGAAAAAGTATTTAAGAAAGGGAGGTGCAAAAAGGCATGGAAAGCCAAGACAACACCTAAAATCTATCAATAATCAAACAGCAATGCAGCCCCTTGTCAATGCAAATAAATATCAGCTGGTTCAGTCTAAATTGATGGCCTACAGAAAGCTCTCATTTGCAAGGTGTGAGTCAACACACATATGATGGGTAAGAGCAAAGAGCTGTCTCAAGACCATCGCAAACTAATGGTTGCAAAACATAACGATGGCATTGGTTGCAGGCGCATATCTAAACTTCTGAATGTTCCAGTGAGCACGGTTGGGCCATAATACACGCCAAAGGTCGGCCATCCTGCCTGGGAAATTTTTGGGCTCCTTTTTTTCATTTTTCTTCTTCCTTTCCGCCAAATTCACCTGTTAACCGTGCGGACCGAGCCGGCCGAACACTCGGAAGCTTGACCTGCCTGCCTCAAACGTGTTCAAGACACGCAAGTCCAACATTGCAGTCTACGAAAAGTACAGATTAGTGCATATTTGTGTTTAACTTAATGAGAACAGGAATCCCCCAGCTATATGCATTCACTACACGCTCATTCTACCAATCTCATATCACAAGCCAGTTTCCATTGCCAATGTTCGTCTGTACTTTGTTTGTTTTGTGTTTTTCTGTATTGTTTCCCTGTAGATTCCCCATGTTAGATCATTACATTTTCCATAAAATTCACTGCCTGCATTGTTGTGTGTGTTTTGGTTCGAAGAAAGAAACCTCTGGTCGTCTACAACTCTGATCAAAATTTCATAAAGTGTAGCAACCTTCAGATTACGAGACTGATAAAAAGGTTTCTCGTCACTTTTCCTAAATTGTATCCACATGAAAAGTGACGTGGTGCCCTTTCTAGCTAAAATAGCTTGATTTATAACGCTGTAATTTAAAATTACAATAAACCGGAAGTAACGCAGGCGTCTCTTCCAGCTCATTCTTTTCTCCTAACTTAATTACATTTTTATTTGACCTGTATACGCTAGAACAGCATCGCTTACACCAGCCCCCGCCACCCAGGCTTCATGCTCACACACCTTACTGTTATTGTCATCTGATTAGTGGAAAGCATCTTTGAGTTTCTTGAGAAGTGCTATATAAGTTTAATGTATTATTATTATTAAATAAAAAGCTTTAATAATCGCATTAGAGACACAGATGGAATGATATATATGTGTATGTATATACATTTATTATTCATTTACATTTATTTTAAATGTGTGCTTGTTTCCATGTGGTTGACTGACTCAATATTAGCTGTTAGCTGGAAGAAACAGCTGCTAGTGAAAGCTATCCCCGCGAGGACGTCAGGACGTGTGGTTAAAATCACTCATGAGTACGTTCACTGCTTAGTACGTCGTTCCTTGCGCAAACAAATCACTCATCGTACTAGTACATCGCTCCTTAGCGGATCACAAACGAAGAAGTTCAACGAACGAATCACTCGTCTCGAATGGATCGCGAACGATAAGTACAATGAATGAATCACTCTTCAGTACACAAGTTCACTAAAGTCCCTCCCCTCATCGAATCACTCTGCAGTTCTTCAGTACACCAGTTCACTGAACGAATCACTCAGGTTACTTAAGTCCCTCCCCTGAACGAATCACTTCTTCTCCAGTACATTGATTTCACTTAACGACGAAACGTTCACGAACGAAACAAGACTAGTGGCGCTCTGAATAACCGAACAGCACACCCCAACAACGCTCTGAGTTTCCTAACGCTCTGAGTTTAAATTTTTCACTCTTTGTTATATTGCAGCCATTTGCTAAAATCATTTGTTAATTTTTTTCCTCGTTAATGGACACACAGCACCCTATATTGACAGAAAAAAAACGGAATTGTTGAAATTTTTACAGATTTAATAAAAAAAGAAAAACTGAAATATAAGTATTCAGACCCTTTGCTCAGTATTTAGTACAAGCCCCTGTTGGGATTGTATTGGACAGGTGATGAGCAGTGCCTGGTTTTCTCCACACATAACGCTTAGAATTAAGGTCTCATCAGACCAGAGAATCTTATTTCTAACCATCTTGGAGGATCTGAATACTTTCCATACCCACTGTATACACGTCAATGCTAACACAATGACAATCGTGTAGTTTTTTCACGATCCAAAACCCGTCTCCGTATTGTATATCATTTTATTTTCGTCTCAATCTAACAGCTAACTGACATGAATCTTAGTTCATATTTTGACAAGCTTTCGGTGAGCTAAACTGTAAAACTATAATATAGCTTCGTACTGTAAGCTATGTTAGCTGCATCTGTGGCTTTAATAGTGACAGATGAAGTTACATGTCGTAATTGTTGGCCCTCTTGTCTTTGAGTGGCAAATCTTGCATGTTGCATTCTATTTTTCCTGATTTTACTAAAAACATAATCTTTAATCCAAATTTAACGATCTTTGGAGCTCTTTCCATAATACAGACCTGTATGTGTATCGTGACCTCTGCACTGTGTGTCATAGCATGTAGTGGATTGCCAGGTTTGCGTAAATGACACAAAAAATACTTTTCTTTTTTAAAAAAAATTTTTAAATGGCACAGTGAGCATGCTGTTGAAAATGTAGATTTTCAACTATGAACAGAATGCCTTGTCAGGTCAAGGAGTTCAAGTTGAAGTCCACTCAAGCCTTTCATAAATTTTAGCCAAGCAAATTGCAAGTCCTTTAATCGGGTATAATCGGGAACCTACTTCCGCATACAGCAAAACTGGTACACTCGGGTGAACGGCGAATTGGACCGTGACATAGCACCTGTGGGAACTATAAACTTCTACAATGTGTTTCTTTCAACACAGGATGTCATCACAGAGCCACCAAAGATGACTAAGATTATTTATTTCCTTAAGTTACATGATGTTTAGGCTTCTTTTGTGTTTACATATATATATATATTATTCCTAGTTATGCTCGTTAGTGTAGCATACAAAGGAAGTCAGCTATACCGTTTTCCATGTTGGTCACAGGATTTTCTGCATATGTTCCGCATTGGAAACTCGAGCCCCCCACCTCTGGTATTTGACAAGCATTATTTTGGCCTCCTTGTGGGTGTGCCTCACTAAATAAAACTGTCAGTAGAGGCCCTGAGACAGAGCACTCTTTCCTTAAATTACATGATTAACTATTCTTATTTAAATTAACTAGAGGCCAAAGTAAACAAGGAATCTAGTGGGAGTCAAGCTAATTTCACAAAACACTAACTCCTCAAAGATGCAGTGCACTCTTTAAATCAATAAAAGCAACTAGCCTGCAGACACTTTAGTTCCCCTTTTTTAAGGTTTTATGTTTTTAGTTTGCTCTAGAAACCTCAAAGATCTTACACTACCATTTGCATCGTAACTAATGAGCTTAGTAATATAAGCACAGCACCCATCTTACAGCAGTCACAGTCACTTGTCTTCTTGGTGTCCCCTTGCTGAGCATGATAAATAGTGCAGTCATAATAAATAAAACGTAACATTTAAATGGTTATCCATTGTGCCTCGATCACTCCCTGCATGTATGTATGTAAGTATGATACAAAAAAAAACTTATACCTGTGTGTGTGTGTGTGTGTATGCCCCTTCTGGACTCATTTTACATTTACAGTATGGCATTGAGCTCCTTTAACGCAGCTTAATATCCCCCCTATCTTTCTGTGTCCTCATCTTAGCAGGTCAGCCCTCTCCAATGGTATAGGATGAAAATGAGTTGAGCTTTTGCTGCACTGTGCACACTCGCTCTGTGCTGTTAGCCCTGCACTGCCTTGGGCGCCAACATGACAGGAAAGGATGATGGACTTAAAGGGGAGCGCTCATGCTTTCACAAATTTCTCTTTTAATCAACAATGTTCCCGTTCATTGTTCTTTTAGGAGTCAACAGGCTAACATTTACTTAACATACCTTGTAATGTATAGCATTGGAAAGACAAAAAGGCACATATAAGGTAAAACAATTGTCTTTTATGAAGACTGAGTAACAATGTTATTTCATAGCGTTTTATATAGTTTTTGGAAAGTGCAAGATTATATGCAAAGCAAATGCAGTATACTTAAAGTTTAGATTTGAGAATTTGTCACAGCAGAGACCTGTACAAACTGTACTTTTTTTTTTTTTTTTTTTTTTTTTTTTCTCTCTCCAAAAGGCAAAAGGGAAACCTGCACCATTATTTGGAGGTTGCAATAAAAGTGAGATGGTAAAAAATGCAAGAGGTGTGCTTTGGAACAGGATAATCTGAAATGTGACAATTTTGTGGATTTATAATGAAATTTGATTTTTCTGTCAGGTAATTACTATGGAACACCTAAACCGCCTGCCGAGCCGAGCCCTGTACAGCCGGACCTGGTGGACCAGGTCTTGTTTGATGAGGAATTTGACAATGAAGTCCAACGCAAGCGCACAACCTCAGTCAGCAAAATGGACAGGAAGGACAGTGCAGCCCCAGAAGAGGAGGATGAAGACGAGAGGCCTCCAATGGTCAATGGTCAAGCTGGTGAGGCAAACGCTGTCTTTTATTTCCCGTCACTATAATAAAGAGCAAAGTATTACGCATTCTGTCAGTGTGTGAGTTGGAGGACTTGTTGTATGAAAATGTGCCATACATTCAGATAGAAATGCTATACAACATGCAGGAGAGAATGACACAGACTTGGACAGCCAATGAAGGTAAAGAGGCAATCGCTAGTCATTTACTGCCCTGTCTAGTTTGTTAATCTATTGGAGAAGGATTGCTATACAAAGAGACGTGCTGGCAAAAGCAGGGGATGGACAAGTGTGAAAAGGTAATTGAGCATGTTTTAGATCATCCCATTTTGCAAGATACACATGATCAATGTAGCCCTGGGCAGTAATGAGCCTAACGCAACAAAAGGCGGAGAAGAGTCACATTGCATCTTAAAATTCTTCTTTCTCTCAAGCTAATGAATATAGTGTAAGTCATTGATCATTGTTTTGCTTTTGTGCATGTAGATACTGTTGCGTGTTTTGTTGAACAAATGAGGCCAAAATGTCAGCAAAATGCTTTCGTCATGTTTTATCTTTGCCATTCAATCCCAGAAGATATGCAAACAGAGCAATCAATGGCCTGATGTAGCAGTACAGATGAAAACCTAGAGATAGGAGCCACACTCACACATGATCCTAACAGCGTTGGGATGTGGTGCTCTCGGCCGGGCTGAAACGTGGGTCAGCTCTGCCATTGCCCGGGAGGCAGTTCCCAGTATATTGCTGCTGACATGCAAATTCTATGGCAATTGCTACACTCTTCCCTGTGTACTCTCTCTGCCTCCCCCTTCTCTCTCTCTCTCTCTCTCTCGCTCTCTTGCTCTCTACCCTTTCCTCTTTTGGTGGGATGCAACCATCCGGCGAGTGTGCAGAGGAAGAGCAACTTGAGCAGCAGCAGGGCACCATGCAAGGAGCCCAAAGGAGATCCAATGGTTCCACATTCTCACCTCCCGTCTCCTTCTCTTTCTACCACCTCCCGTACCCCTATTCCCATCCACTTCCCCTTTCTGTCTCTGTGCCGGTGTCCCTGGCGGCATGTCGGGCTGCAGCAGACCACAAGGACAAGGCGGCTTGGAGAAAGACTGTCCCCAGCTACAATCAGTCAGCTGGGGCCATGGATCTGCGGGCATGGAGTGCAATGGCACAGGACGATAGTCAGGAGCCTCTGCCAAAGAACTGGGAAATGGCCTACACAGAGACCGGCATGGTCTATTTTATAGAGTGAGTAGCCTTAACACTGCCTGGCTTTGGTCCAATTGCTCTACCATCGCATGAACTCCCAGCAGTTTCCCGACTCCTCTTAGCCCAATACTTCTAAAGCATAGTTCAAGTAGTCACCCAGTTCATCTTTAGATACATCACAATAAGCCAGCTAAGTTCTGGTCAAACTTCTCTGCATCATTCTGGTGAAGGTATATGCTGGCTCAGCAGTTTTTTTTACTTTCATTTGCCCTGTAGTGGATGTTTTTTGGGCTGCTGGTAAAAAGAGCAGGCACGCATCGCTTTCATTTGCTCTTTTACTTGGGTCCCAAAGTATTCTCAGATTTAGGATTACAACAGCATTCTGAATGCACTGTATGATCTCACATTGTATGCCTTTCTCTATTTTCAATAAGCCTTTAAATCTTTTGGCTTCCAAGAGCTGGTGAAATAGCTCTTTGGTAATATGGTGCTTTGAATTGCTTAATCATCTCACTATCTTTTTAGTGATCTTGATAAAGCCTGAAGATGAATTTTGTCTTTGTGCAGCCATAACAGCAAAACCACAACCTGGCTAGACCCGCGGCTCGCCAAGAAGGCCAAGGCTCCTGAGAAATGCGAAGAAGGAGGTGAGACATTATTTGGCAGATAGCTTCAGATTTCATACTGGCTCCAATCGAGTCACTCCCTTTCCTTTTTGAAAGGGGATGCTGGCCAACTGACACAATATTGCCATCTTAGCAAGTATATTTTCAGAGTATTCAGACACCGTAACCTTCAACAACTTTACGCCTTCCAGTCGGAAACCTACAGCCCCTTCCCGCCTTGTACTGGTTCTGACTTTTTGTATTTCCTGAAACATTATTCCTCTCTCCTAAATCATGCGTTACAGTGGTACCTTGACTTGGGAATTTAATTGATTCTGTGACCAAGCTCCTAACTCAGTTTATTTATGTATCAAATCAGTGTTCCTAATTGAAAGAAAATGTGAACGGTATTGTATAACATAAGGAAATAGAATGTAAAGAAATAAACAGGTTTTGTAGTAGTGTAATTACTGTATGTACTGTAGTATTTGTGTGTTGGGTGTGGCCTAGTGAGCGACGTCAGAAGCCAGTCCATTAACCTGCACATCTGCGCCTTTTGCTCCATTTTTTTTTTCACTTCACTTGCATGGTGACATACCTGAAGTCAGAGCTGCCAAACGTTAATGAAAGTCCGTATTTTGTTAAAGAAATCACTGAACGCTGACTCATTACGGCCGTAACACAGATTTTATTCAGATATTGGAAAAAAAAAATTATTCAGCGTCTGACATTACCAGCGCGTCCACATTGAACAGCTGCTTGGTCCACGGTCTTTTATTACGCTCCCCGGTTGCCAAGCCGCGGAGGCAAAAGTTCTCTTTGCGTCCAGCGTCAACGCATTGTAAGTCACTGATAATCGCCTCCATGGTAGCAAATAAGCTACACTTCATACCATGTAAGTGTCACGAAGGGATGACAAGGAGTGTATAAGCAAAGATGATGTCAAAGCCATGCTAATTGCTAAGCTATCGTTACAAGCAGTCACAAAACATAAAACGAAATAAGTGATTTGGTGAAACAACACACTTGTCACATAGGTCACATAGAGTAACCAACTTTGAGCAACAAAATAACATCCCAATTAATATGTTTTTAGGGACATAAATATAAAATAATACACGGCCACACAGGACGCTGCGTCTGAACCGGAAATTAATTAGTACGTCACTGCACGTCGCTTCAGAACGTGGGCAGGTTAAAAGTATATTATTATTAATAAATATTTGTTATACTATATAAGATAACCTTTATTATTCCCACAATGGGGAAATTTGCATCGTTTCGGCAGCAATTGTGGATTTAGGAAATAAAAATATGTAATATAAATAGCATGCAAGAGAAGACGTAATTACATGCCATCGTTTCAAAACCTCTACGAACTTTTAAGATAGCCAATTGCTGCTTTCCTTACTGGCGAATTGGCAACACTGCACTGACAGCATATGAACAACGAACAAGAGCGTTAACAGGGTGTATCTGCTCTCCCTGAAGGCTTGTGGAGTACATGTAGCGCGCTCATCAGCATCATATCTAACACAAGGCAATTCCTCCAAGGACTCTTGCATTTGTTTGTAACACAGTAGCTGGAACTTGAGATGAGGCTCACGTACACACCTCCTGAAACAAAGGCTATTATTCTTCTAGCTGTAACAACTCAGCATTTCTCTCTCCTATCACTCCACGCCTCATCTGTCATTTGCGAACACAGCAAATAAAATAAGCAATTTATCCTCAAGGTGAACATATTGTTGATTTTTAAAACACACTATAGTCCATGAAGTCCTCAGTTGTGATTTTCTCTCGTTTTCCTTCCCCTAGAGTTGCCCTACGGTTGGGAGAGGATCGAGGACCCCCAGTATGGCACCTATTATGTAGAGTGAGTAAACGTCTCCTGTTTGAGTGACAGAGGCACGCAGAGGGGGGAGATGAAGATGGTGGTGAATAGACTCAAACAGTAGCGTCGATCATATTTTACACCAGATGGGTTACAGTAGATGTGGATGATGTGATGTGATATGATGTTAAGAGAAGACACATTCTCCAGTTTCTCACAGCCCCTCAAAGCAGCAGATACAACAGACAAAGTGTTGGGGCCCTGCATGGGAAACAACAGGGAGATTCCTTTCTGATCAAGAGTACAAATGGAGCTCAATGTTTCATTTTGCTCCCATTACTGCGGACAAAGAGGCGTAGGGGGAGGATCAGTGCCTCTGTTTATACAAGAAGGTCAACGAGAGGCTGTATCTCCCATGTCTCTGCCTCGTTGTCTGGCCAAGTATGTGACGTCTCATGATTTTCCAAACATGAGTTGCAGTGATGCAGGAGTAAGAATAGCAAAGTGGGGACCTTCACTCAGAGGGTAGCAATATGTGAGTCACGCACAGTAAAAGAGTGCAGCATGTTTTATTTTATTTGTTTTTCAAGCCACTACTGCTCCAACACTCAGGTGATAATGCTTCCGTGTAGTTGTTTTTTCTACGTGAGACTGTTTAGTTAGATGTGGATTCTTGCGGTGATTCAGCTGAAGAAGGTAAATCACAAGTTGGCATAACAAGCAAAAACACTCCCCTCAAAAGGTATTGTAAAAATGAGGCCAATTCCTTTATTTTTGCTAACATCACAAGATAAATATGAGACGAGCTCAACATGTCATCTGATGCACAACTTAGGAGACAGCGTTATTTGGAACTAAACACCAAATTTATAGGTTAAAAAAATGTATTGGAACTGGTAAATTTCAAATACATAGATTAGCATGACTTTCTTGTCATACTGACTTCTCAGAGAAGCCCAGTGAGCCGGCTCAAATGTGTGTATGAAAAGGTGTATTCTGTTTAAAATTCCTCATTCCTGTTCCAAATGCTAAAAGATCGAGAGATTATGAGGAAAAAAGTCAGCATTAAAAGCACTTCATGGACATAATACATTTAAACACTCTATATAACAACATCAACTAAATGATGCCTCAACGGGGACAAAGAGGATGAAACATTTTGCAATTGTGCAAAGTAAACTTCTATGCAACAATTAGTTCTCCTATTAAGAATTCTATATTAACCCTCTTGCAGCCACATCAACCAGAAAACTCAGTTTGAGAATCCAGTGCTTGAAGCAAAGAGGAAGGTAAGCGTCGAGATGCCCTCTGCAGTGTCCTCAACAATGGCCACGGCCTCAGGTGAGCCCTCTAAAACGCACTGCAGAAATACTGTTGTTTGTAATGTGCAAATGAATGACGTGTTCCTGGCATTTCTGTACTGTAGCATCAAGGACTGGCCTGTCCACATCTCATCCCTCCTACTGAGATGTTTTATGAGTTGACAGGCTGCTAATAAACCGCTACCCTTTGAAGCAATGGTAACCAATTTGCATAATCAAGCTGAGTTGCACTGGGCGACGAAACTCATTTTGGCAGATATGAAATTCTGAGGGCTCTTAGGTCCCCCATAATTCAGAGTCACAGCAGTTAAAAGTAACAATTCTAAAAAGTGCATTTACTAAAGCTATATGATTTACATTATCTTTTCAGCGTTTGCTGCCTTAAGTCATCAGTGATGTGTGTTCATGCACATGCAAGTGAGAATATTTACTATTTTCTGTGCACATGAAACACAAGGGCATCAGTATTCAAGTAGCTGTGGTATTTTTGACCTACCACAGCTGAGGATCTCTGTAGTCTGTGGATGAAACAGCCTTCATTTGTGTGCTGCCAACCTCTGCTTCAACACACCATCTCCACCTTTACGCCCTTATTAATGAGAATGAATAATGACTAATGAGCTTGTGGATGTGTGTGAAGTGGCTTCTAAACAGTGTTCTGACAGGACAGCCAATCTGACCTAAAAGACAAAACAGAGAGAGCGAGAGAGGAGCCCACACTGCACTCCATCATAATTATAGCGCTGACAATCCTGTCTGACATTTTGCATAATTAGTTCACCCCCGAGACGTCAGACTGTCCCTCAGGGGTTCACAGCTTAATTATCACCATGTAAACATGATTTGGGTATACCACACACACCCCACCACCCTTTACGTTGTTTTGTTCATGAACGATTCGTTGAAACTAATGAATCATTTTAGTGACCGTACTGACTGCAATCAATATATTCCTTAGAATATAGTCATCATGGTCATGTAGGACAGTGTTCCCCAATATATCTATATGTATATATATATGTGTATATATATATGTGTGTATATATATATATATATATATATATATATATATATATATATATATATATATATATATATATATGTGTGTGTATATATATGTATATATGTGTGTATCTATATGTATGTATATATATGTGTATCTATATATATATAAATGTGTATATATATGTATATATATATATATATATATATATATATGTATGTGTATATATATGTGTATTTATATGTGTATATATATATATATATATATACACATATATATACACATATATATACACATATATATATACATATATATATATATATATGTATGTATATATATATGTATATATATATATATATATATATGTTGGAGTCCTTGGAGGGGGTGCTGGAGAGCGCTCCCGCTGGGGACTCCATTGTTCTGTTGGGGGACTTCAATGCTCACGTGGGCAATGACAGTGAGACCTGGAAGGGCGCGATTGGGAGGAACGGCCCCCCCGATCAGAACCCAAGCGGTGTTCTGTTATTGGACTTCTGTACTCGTCACGGATTGTCCATAACGAACACCATGTTCAAGCATAAGGGTGTCCACACGTGCACTTGGCACCAGGACACCCTAGGTCGCAGTTCGATGATCGACTTTGTGGTCGTGTCATCGGACTTGCGGCCGCATGTCTTGGACACTCGGGTGAAGAGAGGGGCGGAGCTGTCAACTGATCACCACCTGGTGGTGAGTTGGCTCCGATGGTGGGGGAAGATGCCGGTCCGACGTGGCAGGCCCAAACGTATTGTGAGGGTCTGCTGGGAACGTCTGGCAGAATCCCCTGTCAGAAGGAGTTTCAACTCCCACCTCCGACAGAACTTTGCTCATGTTCCGGGGGAGGCGGGGGACATCGAGTCCGAGTGGACCATGTTCCGCGCC